>NC_066868.1:4946178-5546178 GCF_025177605.1 Cucumis melo | reverse complement strand
GGAAATGGTGAAGGTGAAAGTTACCTTGATTTAGGGGTCTGCATAGCTACCCTTTTGAAAATGAAGTAAATGAAAGCTTAGTCTGGTATCCCCCTTCAATGCTTCCTGACCCACCAAACCTGCAAGTGAAAATAAAAATTTAAAAATCACAACAGGGGAGGGTAGGAATCCAATGGAGGGACCTCAGGGAAATAAATGTAGTTCATGAACAGCATGTGGTCCTCATCATCACATTTGAAGCCACAATGGGAAAAGAAGTGACAGCATTAATTTCATACTTTATTACCCAAATAAAAATCTTACCTTGTAATGAATGCATACATTCACACATATCAAGCTACATTAAAGTGGAACAAGTGTTAAAGAAATAGTAAAAAATGAGAAAAATTGAAGGAGTTGTAAATGGACAAGTTTAAAAATTGTTTGTCTATTATGGAATAGGAAACGGTATAAAAAGAAAATTTTCATCGTTTTTAGCTACTCTCATGCCGTTCTTCTCAAAATCACTATCTTTTATAGGGACTCAAAATTACAACCCATTTATGAGAGTTTCATAGGTTGATCTAGTCTAGCAGTCATGGGGCAAATGAAAAAACCAAAAAGGCTAATAAGAAATATATCAACGAACTTTCCCTATTCCTATATAGAAGAAAGAAAAATATTTAAACCATGGTAGCAACGTACCTATCTAAAATTTAAAATCGTACGAGCTTCTTGGTAACTAAATGTAGTAGAGCCAAGCAATTGTTTCGAGAAATTACTTGGGTTAGAAAAAAGAAAAAAAGGGGGTATCGTTTACCTTATCACTTGTGTTATGCTCTGGTTGAAGGAGAGAGATTTAAGTTGATCATATCTCTAACATTTGAGGATATATGTGAACAAAAGCTTTGAGAAAAATTCATTTCTACAATCCAACTAAATTAAATCACCAAGACTTGAACAGTGACATTAGCAGTGCACTCAAGCATGCTCAAAAAGTAAAACCAAAACTCAGAAACACTGGAGAGAACCAGCAGTCATGATTGAGGTGAAGGAGACGAGTATTTCAAAAAGAAACTTAGTCGCTTCAAGTAAAGCACTGAAGAATAGTTTCTTACAATGGGACTTCTCATCAGTACATGTTCAATAATGGATGTCAAAATATGTTCCTCCAATTTGGCCGTGAAATAAGGGCAGGAGTAGGTACAAACAGTCCACTGCTTGGTTGACATTTAAACACAAACAAGCCGACAAAAAACCAATCAAGATTTTAATAGCCATCATAAAGGCTGTTAACTTTTTAATTACACCCAATTGTTACAAAAACATCACAAGTCCAACTCATGTCCCAAATAAAACTGCAGAAAAACCAACGATTTTCACAGATTCAAAAAGGTGGGGCTCCTCCCAGAGCTTCAAAGTACATGATCTAAAACAAATTTCCCAGAAAACAAACAGAAATAGTTCAAAATCAGGGTCAAAGCACAAAATAAAAAATGAAGAAAAGGGTCAAATCAAATCCCTAGCTAAAGCAAGTAATGAAGATGAAGAAAGGCAACAAGCAAATTTGTTTCACTTTTTACACAAAGGGGGTTATACATAAAGCACAAGAGAAAAGTAGTTCCAAGATTTAGTTTCACTTAGCAGAGTGGAAAAGACCAAAAGCCTGAGACCCCAGGAGTATAAAACACTTTACAGAAAACCCTTCACACACCAAACTAAATTCGTTGAGAAAGAACTAAAAAACCAAAATCAGCAAAGAAAAACGCTGAAACAGAAGAAGGGTCTGTTTTACTCTGTTTGGATGCCAGGAAAATCAGGTAAGAGAAACAAAACCAAGACAAATTGCCAAATGGGTGTTCAGAACAATGCAATAGGAGAAAAGGGTTGGGAAATGTGAAGCAAACAAGAAAAGAAACCCACCATTGAAACAGTAATGATGAACAGAATGCATTGTTAAAGAGAGAAATTGTTACCTGGTAGTAGAAAGAATAATGTCAGTGAGAATAAAGAGGAATTATGAGTAGTGGATAAACATTGAGCAGAGGTTGGCTGTTTGTTTGGCTAATCTTCAGCGTCTCCCAGTTATCGATGTTTGTTTCTATCCCTTTGGGGTTAATGGGCTAAAGAGAGAGAGAAGCAGAGAGTGCAGTTGTTGTTGTGTGGATTACCAATTTAGCGGCTTGTCGTTTTTGTTTAATAAATTCTAGTCTTCAAATATGGTGGTCGCCATATGATTATAGATCAAATATTAAATTCCTTCCATCTTTCCATTTCTCGTTTTAAATTATTGTTTACGTTTTGTGTATTTTCAAATGTCAAATTTTATTTCTATCATTTTATTTTAGTATTTTTTAAGTCATTTTTTATTAGAATGATTAAATAATAATAAAGAAATTTATGGTAAATCACCAAACTATTAAAAGAATATTTATAAATATTGTAAAACTTCACATTCATGGTTGTCATCCATTTCTTTTAAATTAATGTCATCGATAGATACTAATGTGATATCCATCAATTTCAGATTAATGTCAATTAATTTCTTTCATCAGTTTTAGATTAATGTAATCGATAGATACCGATATGATAATATTTGAAATTTTATTATATTTTATAAATTTATTTTTGTTTATTTTATTACATCTGAAAATACTCTTAATAACAAGCTAGTGTAGGTTGTTGGAGAAAATTGGCGAGAGGTTAGACAATGGATAGCGTCGAGAAATAGTGGGTAGAGGTTGGTTAGTAGAGGTCAGGGGTTGGCTAATAAAGGTTGGTGGTGGCCAAAAGTTGGCAAACCATTGGTCATTGTAAATGGTGGTCGAAGGTCAGTCAATAGTGGTAGTAGGAGACTGTGGCTAGAGGTTGGCTGATAAAAGTTGTCGGAAAACAATGATGATAGGTTGGTCAAGCAGTAGTTGGAGGTTGGCCGATAGAGGTCATCGAGACGGTGGCTGATAATAATGGACAAAGATGGTATCTCATGGATGTCACCAAAAATAACGACTAGAGGTTGGTCGGTTGCTAAAGGTGATGACCAAGGCTTTTCATAAAAGATAGATCACCTAGGACTTTTATAAAAAGCAGGGGAGATTAATTATTAAACGTTTAAAATTTATTTTCTAAAAGTTGTTATGTTTATCCAAAACTAATTTATTTTATAAATTTATTTTATTTGAAATTTATTTTAGGTGGTTGTCAAACACATTAATATATTTTTAAACAACTTATATATATATATATATATATATATATATATATATATATATATTAATTTAATCACTTGAAAATATATTCTAAACACACCCTAAACTCAAGATTTCATTGAAGTATAGGGACTAAAATTTGACGTATGGTAGTATATAAATTAAATTTGAACGAGATCTAAGGCGTGTTTGGATTACCTATGAAAAAATGTATTTTAAAGAATACATTTTTAAAAAAATATTTTATATAAAATGAGATCTAAATACTTACATATTTGGTTCGATCTCTTTATAAATGTTTATATGCAAAATTATATTTGGTTTGTCCTATATTAACGATGTTTATACTTAAGTCAAATTGTCATAAAAGACTATTATTAAACATTATGAACTAATTTTATAAAGAAATAGGCATTTTGAATATTTTTAAAATATATATTTTGCTTTTGAAAATAATTGCATGTTATCTTGAAATTATTAATTTTTTAGTTACTTGAAATTATTAAAGTTTAAACTAAACATTAATTTTCTTTTTGTTTGTTTGGACAATTCAATTTTAGAAGCATAAATATCTTGAAATGTAAATATATAACCATAAAAAAATATAATTGATTTCCAACAATAAAATATAAATAAGATTAATAACTTTTTCAAGACAATATAATATCAACTAGACAAAAAAGTATGCAATTCGTTCACATTCTTCATTCATATTCATTTCATGAACTGAATGATCATATTCTTCATTGATGTCCTCGTGATTTCTTTCACATATGAGAGAGGAACATTTACAAATTCCTATATCTAGTATATGAACACATTGAAAAAATATTCAAAGTATTTAAAAATAAAAGAAACAAAAAGAACGACAGGTGAAAAATAGATAGGAAAAAGGAATAAAAAAATAGAAAAATAGATACTGGGAGGGATTCCTAATTAAATATTAAAAAAACATTTGTTCTAAAATTTAGTTGCATATGTTTTATCTGGAGTCATTTATTTCATAATCCCATTTTTTAAAAATTATTTTAAACAAATGACAAATATCTCAATTTATTTTAAAATAAATTATTTTAAAAATTAAACACTTCAAAAATCATTCAAAACACACCTTTAAAGTATAGAGATCCAAATGAAATTTTGACGTTAAACTTGACAAATTATATCAATTTAAACTTCAAACTTGAATAAGTGTACTAGATACACTCCCAATAATAGGTCTCAGACAAAAACAGATAAACTTTTATGCTCCCGTATTGTGAGGAAGATCCAAGTTAAGATGTTGTAGGCAATGATAGACACTGTAGTTTCATCAAACTTCGATGGATGGGGAGTTTGAGCTTCGTTAAAATGTAGGTGAGATTAAGGAAATTAAGACAGTGATAGATAGAGTGACGACCATGAATACAATGAACAAGTTGTAATCACCCTACTCTTGTGCAAACAAGTATTGTAGGAAACATTTTTGTTGAGTTTGATTGGCTTATTTTATTAAAAATAAATTTGGAGCATAAATTCCTTATAGTTGATATTTATTTAGATTTGGTTGTTTTGTTGACTTAATATTTATTAATAAAGATAAACAAGATTGGTTGTGATTGTTACTACATATTCTCTCAAGTTGGTTAATATTTATTAATTGAAATATGAAGTTGGCTTTGGTTATTTTGACCAAAAATACAGCTTGTGGCTTTGTGGGCCATGTGGCATATTTATATTTGTGGAAGACAAGAAATGGTCTGTACGTGCAACAAATTATGTATTGAGAAAGTCCTTACTGAAGTACCCTTTTGTGTGGTGTGTGGGTGTTGATTATCTTGCTACTGTCATTGTGAAGTACTTGTTTGAAAAGATTTGTGCAAGTTAGGGGAGCCTAACATTGAAAATTATTTTGAGGAGTCTCTCACTGAGGAAGCCTGGATATTGAGACGCACGGATTAAGCATGAAACATATGATCTTGGGGAAGCGTAGATTGAATTTCTTGTTCACGCATCAAGTGGTTTAGGGGGACTGACCTAAACATTTATCTTGTAAAAGTCATATAATTCAAGATAGTTGATTCTTGATAAGTTATGTACTTGTGATCCTCTTCAAAATTTTTACAAATGATCTTTTCCATCGAGTTAAATGTCTCCCAAATGTAGCATCGAACTGGGATAACAATGTTTGGTGTTCTATCTGTTATTACCGTTATTTGTTTTCTGAGTTGTTCGTCCAGTTACTAACTCATATGTTAACTTAAGATATCAAATTAATAGAATATTTGTTTTCTCAATGGCATAATTGGAATTAAAATGGATACTTAATCGAGTTAGTAAATGGATACATTTAATTCAATATAAAGCTTTAATTACGATGAATTGAATATATGGATATATAAAATTTGATTTAATCTCACAATTTATGATATAAATCAATTTTTAAAATCAAAACTCTAACGTAAGTATGTTAAACTATATATATTTATATATGCCCTTTTCTAATTAGGGGTCTTTTCAAAAATATAGAAAAACGGAAAAATATTTACACTCTATAAAACAATTCTGAAAACGAAAAAAACCCAGAGATCTAACGTATAAAATACAAAAAATGCCCTGTCAACCATACCGTCAACAACGCGCGCTTAATATATTTGTGATCATTTAGATTTGGTTATTAATCGTTTAGATATGACTAAAATTTATACGAGATCGTTTAGATAGGGCTACAACGCGATCGTTTAGATATGACTACAATTTATACGCCATCGTTTAGATATGACTACAATTTATACGCGATCGTTTAGATATGGCTACAATTTATCTTTTCAATTCCCTCGTTTAATTTTGTTACATGATCCCAAATCTAAATGATTTTTTTTTTAAATTTGGTACACGATCGTTTAGATTTCTTTATTTATACGATCATTTACATTTATTTACACGATCGTTTACATTTGACTACTCCAATCTAAATGATCTTTTTTCAAGATTTTTTATACATGATCTTTTAGATTTTGCTATTTTGTTGTACACAGTCGTTTAAATTTGGTTACCCAAATGTAAACGCGTAAAAAAAAAAAAAAAATACGATGGAAAGAAATCGAAGCGAAAAAAAACGATGAGGAAAAGAAGAAAAACGATGGAAAGATTAAACGACATAAATAAAGAATTGAAAAATAAGAAATACGATGGAAAGAAATCGCAGAAAAGAAAAAGAGAAAAGAAGAAAGACGAAATCGCAAGGGAAGACGAAATAACTGGAGGAAGACGAATCGCGAGGAAGAAAAGAAAGATGGAAAGGCATATCTAAAATATTTAAAAAATGACTAACTTTATGAGCTTTGTTACACGGGCCGTAAATAGTTTACAGTTTTGTTACATTTATGTAAGTTCACTTACTACAGAATTTTAACATAAATTTTAGTTTCAATATTGTTCGAAATTTTTTATTTAGTGTACTTGAGTATTGAAAGTATGACTAAAAAAGTGAAAAAAAAAAGAAAAATAAAGGTACAGAACTATGGGATCAAAATGGACATGATAGAAGTTAGGTAGATTAGCTCAAAAGAAAGTTGAAAGTAGACTAAAATTAAATATATATGTTTTTGAAAGTATATGAACTACGAAAATAAATAAGCAAAATCATAATCTTTCGTACCGGTATTAATTTTAATCGTTCATTTTCTTAATCTAACATATTTCAAGGGGAGGATACATGTGTAAGAATTGATGCAGCAACAATCTTAAAATATATTCTTAATAAATAATTATATAAAATTATTCATTTAAGAGTACTCAGAAGTTTAATATAATTGATGATAGACCATATTGTTAGTAGAAGTCCGTTAGCAATCTAGTCTATCATTGATTGGATAAGAAATAGTAAATAATGTAATAAAAAATAAAAAGTGATGAATAGGGAATAATACACTATAACAAAGAAGGATTTGAAATAGTAATATTATAGTTAATTACTTGTAGGTTACTATAATTTAAGTATTTTTGTTATCGTTGAAGTATTCAATTTACTATAATCGAGAGTTTGGTCAGGATATACCCTGTGTTTGGGGTGCAAGATTTGGAAATCTATATATCTGATACCTATACTTGGGTTCTAGTTTTGAAATCATGAGTTTAGCTAATCTATTTATTTATTTATTTTTGTGAATGTACATCCTAAATTTATCGTGTATCAAAATTTAAATTGATTTCTTTTTTTCATATTTTGTACTTCTAACTCAATTTCTTAACTCTATTGATTTTTTATGACAATAATATAAAAATGAAAATTTTTAATATTCAATAATAATAATTTTGATTACAGTTGCATTAACATGAATGGTATGATTATGAATATATTACAAACCATTCATAAAACATACCAAGTCGAATGGTGTTTACAAAAGTTTTAGTTAAGCAACATTAAAATGGGTCTAATAGGTTTCAAAATAAGCATAACCAAAGGATCATGCAAAAGTGAAAGTTAAGTAGAATTACCTTTGGTCATAGTTATGGTTACATTGTCTTCCTATGATGCGCATGCAACTTATTTTAAACCACTTTTATCAAAAGAGTTTAAATAAAAATGAGTTTTTTTTATATACACTTTTCTCTTAAATCAATCCAATAAATTCTAAGTCTTCTAGTTAAATTGACCAACAAAAAAAACGAAAAATGTTATTAAACTAAAAATAAATCATGGTACATGTGATATATATTTAAAATTTCTACCACATTACCAATATATTAATATTTGATTTATATATACTTGAGATCACAATAGATAGTTCATCAAGTTTCTCCTAAAAATATAACAAAATAAACAAAATCTCTTAAGATGAAGGAAATATTAGTTTTAAACAAAGAAGAGAAAATAGATAATTAAAAAAAATGATCTAATAATAATAATAATTAAAAAAAACCCAAGAAGAAAAGAAAATAGAAGAATGAAAAATATGTATTTTAAAAAATGTTATTGTGATTAAATCAAAGACGTATTTGGAAATTGAACTCAGAGAAAAAAATTTCAAGATTTCATTTTTATTAATTTTGTTAATGTTTGGGGCGGTTGCCGGAGTTGATGGTCGGAAGTTCGCCGACAGAGTTGTTAGAAATGACACCCAATAGTCGACGACAATGGTTACCGAGAGTGGTGTTAGGAGTTGGCTAGCAAATTTTCTATATTGAATTAGAAAAAAAAAGGTAATCAATGGGATTGAATACTGTTTACCATTCAAACCCATGAAAAAGAGTGTAAGAAGCCTTGGTGAAGATGGTCGTTGATCAATGGTGAAGATGGTCAACTGTCGCCAATGTTTAATTAAGACAATTGGTTGGTCGTCGATCATCATGACAATCGATCACCAAGGATCATGGCTATTGGTCATTGACAATCATGACAAGAGACACGATATCGATAATTAACGATAATAAGTGTTCGTCGTCGATCAAGATGTTCACCTGACAACAGAAACGTCTAAAGTTGTAGGTCACCAACGATCAAAATGATTGGTCACTGACAATTGATAATCGATAGTCAAGATGATCCGAAAGCGATAATCAAGATGATCTAGAGTTGACAGTTAAGATGATCAATCGTCGTAACCGTCGATTGGTCATTATGGTTGATTGTCAAGTTGGCTAACATTTGTTGTCAACGATCATCAATGATCAATGGTAAAAGGTTGAAGTGAAAATTTTTCTAAAACATATGACATTGAATAAAAAATAATTAAAAAAACATATTCCAAACCTATGGGTTTGGTTTTTTAATCTCAGGAATTTTATTCTAATTGTCCAAACCCCTAATCCCAAACACATGGGCCAAACACCCCCTAATATCACTCGTTGGGAGTCATTATTAACAACTACTCTCGATGCTGACATACTAGGCCTGGAGTTAGGAAACTCCCGACAGGGTGTATAATAGCCATCGAGACTACCACTATCTCCGGATGACCTTTAGCAGTGTTGGGAGATTGATTTCAAAAACTCAATTTCCAAAATCAAACTCGAGATGATGCATCAACCGTCAGGAGATAGTAGTACTCTGATGAGGGCATCAAGATAATATTTTTTTTAAAAAAAAACCATTGTTACTTTTTTTTTTGTCAACGTAACCTAAAATTTAGAACCTAAATCAATAATAATTAAGCAAATTGTTTCCATACATTGAAATCAAACAAAGTCGTCGATAATAATCTTTGTTACATACAAGACGGAGAGAACTGCTATTAGAAATAACGTTTACATGTACATTGGTCCACAAAAATTGATTTTGGAATAACATATATGAGAATTTTGACATGTTGTGAGCTTGTGTAACTCTAAATGGCACCTCCAAAAAGTATGTAATTGACCTACAATATAATTAAAGTGGGGATATTAGACTATATCCAATGTCAATCGAACTCCTCCTTATCTTCGATCGATTGCCTTCAATTCAATTGGTTTTGGTCGGTCAGATCGATTTATCGAAATCCAACTATAATAACCACCTTGATGCTCTAAAGATCTCCTTAAAATTGGGGATCAAATACCTCTTTATATACGTAAAACTGATGTTTATAAATATAATTTTCAAAACCAAAAACCTTAACAAATAGTTATGAAAGGGAACCTTTAGTTTTTAACTTGGATTTATGTCCCCCATTTTTCTAAATGAAAACTTAAAATTACCAATTTCCCCAAGTTTATAAGCCTACCAATAACCAACTAGTCTCCTTTCAACATTTCAACCATTTTTTTCTTCTTCTTTTGTTCTTCTTTGAAGAGGGGTTGTAGCCCAATTTTTTAAAATACATTTAGGCCTATATTAAGTTAGACCTTCAAATTTTCCCTTGCTTTGAATTTTATTTCTCTGTCGACCTTCAATTTTCTTCTCTTTGTGCATATTTTTTTTTCTAAATCCATCCACAAAGAAGATATGCATGGTTCACTTACTAATTCTTTCCTTTTAAACACAAATAACAACAATTAGAATCCAACTTAATTTAAAATTTAAAATTTTGGTTCATTGAAATTCCAATTCATTAAGAGCTTAAAGGTGAAACTAAAAACTTTAAGACAATAATTAATCGATAAAAATATTGTATGATTAGGAAAATTTGAATAAATATTGTAGTTTTGGAAAATAATTATTTATATATCGTAGTTTTGAAAATATTTAGAAGAATGTGGTAGTTTTAGTTTCTCTCTCTAATGTCTTGGGTTGAACCCAAGACATTCTCTCTCTCCAATGTCTTAGGTGGAACCCAAGACATTTGCTAATACTTTTAAAATTTAAATTTCTTGTTTTCCTTTGTATTCATTTTAATAGTTTTGTCAAAAAAATTTAAATTTTGTTATTGCTTTTCAATATTAAAATTTATATGAATATTTCTAAATAATTAAATAATTAGATGAACCGTTTTTAATAATGACGCGTAATTAAAAAAATTAAATGTAAATTAAAATAATTTTTAATAACCAAATTACATTTATTTGATTGATAAAAGAAAATCAATGTGTTCCACAACCCGGACGTCATCGATTTCGAGCTAGTTGTCGACGTCGACTCTGAACTCTATGTTGTTCTTGGTCCTCTTGGTCCTCTGGTTCTCGTTGGTACTCTTGTCGATCTGATACATCTGCAGGTGCTTCATGATACAGATATTCGTTATGTTCTCTATAGCTACGTTCGTGTCCATGCATGTAAGAAGTTGATAGACTGACCCCTGCATCATAATATCCTGTACCGACCTCAGAATCACAAAATCCTACTCCAAATGTTGGATCATCGTCATCGGACTACCATAACCAGTTTGCTCTGTGTTTGTGCCGTAGGAGGCACTTCTTCCACATTATGGTAAACTTCATCGAGTTCAGCTTCTTCCACTCGAACACGTCCCCTATCAACTGGTGGGGTACAATAGGTAGATCGTACATATTATGTATCTCCTCCATGTACCTCTCATTGTTATTACATATATCAAGGACTTGTTGTGGATCATCTGCTACATCATGAAGTCTTGCGTTGTTCGATCTCTGTAAATTGTAAAAAAAATTAGAAATATTTAATTGAATAAATAATTTAAGTAATTATACAATATTTAAATATGTACCAGATGACCCACGACTGCTCCTGGTCGAGTGACGTAGAGCCTCTTAATATTATTATACCAATGGATGTATTCTTGAGTGACATCCATATCAAATTGCTGAATTGAAACTCCTATTGCCATAAATCTTCTACGAGATCGCCATCGCACTACTAAATGTACAACCTTGTCGGACCAATTTGTAACTCTTAAGTCAATGTTATGTAGAAGTGGCTCAGTATTGCATAGTGGTGGGATATTTTGTTTAAGGCCAAACTGTCTAAGCACCCTATTGAGATGATGCCACTCACCAATATGGAAACATATGAGAAGACTAATGGTCCGCCATATATCTTGACCGTTTTTACAAAAATTGGGCAAATTATCAATCACATCTTTGTAAGGCTCCTAAATAATCCGAAACATCACACATTACATTAAAAATAAATAAATATATGTTTACTAATGAATAAAGAAATTAAAATTTCAGTATCGACATACCTGATCATGCTAAACAAGGTCGAACATGTACCTATACTGACTAACTACATGAGTAGTCGATCTAGTTACACAAAATTGGTCTCTCCAACTATATTAATAAAGTAAATTTTAGATTTTGATTTAGGGGTCTTTTCAAAAATATAAAAAAACGGCAAAGTATTTACACTGTATAGAACAATTCTGATCGTTTAATTAATTGGGTTATACAATCGTTTAAATTTGGCTACACGATTGTTTAGATTTGGCTACACGATCGTTTAGATTTGGCTACCCCAAATCTAAACCATCTTTTTTTAAAATTTGGTATGCGATCGTTTAGATTTGGCTACATGATCGTTTAGATTTGGGGTTCCAATTCTAAACGATTTTTTTTTTCAAAATTTGGTATACGATCGTTTAGATTTGGCTTGAAGATCGTTTAGATTTGACTACACGATCGTATAGATTTGGGGTTCCAAATCTAAACGATTTTTTTTTTCAAAATTTGGTATACGATCGTTTAGATTTGGCTACATAATCGTTTAGATTTGAGGTTCCAAATCTAAACGATTTTTTTCAAAATTTGGTATGCGATCGTTTAGATTTGGTGTTTTGTTACATTTGTGTAAGTTTCCCTTTGATTTAATTATACCACTCATTTAGTATTAAACTATTGTTTGATATAAATTAAAATAAAGTAGCATACCATAAACCAAGTGCTCGTCCAGGTAGTAGATGATCATTTGCATGTGTAAGCTGTGGAGCTACTGTGGGAAATCATTCCCAAGCCCATATTTGAAGAAGTATCAAAGGACCAGCAATGTCACGAACATCTTACTTCAATGCTTTGCATAGTTGTCTATACAACCATGCCAAGCACGCTCCACCCAACGAGTACCGACCCGCCTCATAAATCACCCAATAGTGGCAGAAACATCAGATGCACAAAACTACCTAATTTATCAAAAAATAGACTTTCACCCATTAATTGTAAAATATATGCTCTTGCATATCTGATCACGATTTCCTTTTCTGCATCGTCATCAAGTCCTGGAAATTGTGACACCAACCACGTGAGATTTAATCTTGATTCCTTTATTCTATTAGTAGGTGGGACCACACCAAGTAACATCTGACATAAATTTATCCAGTCTTCATGCACTTGACTGATAATAGGTTCTCCATCGATAGGTATCCCTAACAATACTTCTACGTCCTGTAAGGTGATAGTGCACTCTCTAGTGGGCATATGAAACGTATGCGTCTTCGGTCTCCATCTCTCAACGAGTGCAATAATAAAATGCCAATTTAACTGGATGAAACCCAATCTAGCCACCCCATAAAATCCAGATACTTGGAGCAGAGGCAATATGTTGCGGTGAAGTGGGATATTGCGTTGGACTACTGCCTCTCTACGTATACAACCCAACTCACCTACCATTCTATCGTCCGATTTTCACATGAAACACGCCTTCATATCGATCATATGATTGCACCTCATGTTTACTAGATCTTGCAGTCCATTTCAAGATTTTATTAAGTGCCTACTTGCAAAGTGACTTCACTTATTAGTACCGTAGACTTATTCAAAACTAATTGCATGTTATAAATTATTATCGGGTGTATTTATCTCGACGTTTCAATGAAACTCTGATTTCTTCTCTTCTTTTCTCAAAATAATTGACACATTTATAAAATATTTCTTGAGCAAGAGCATTTATCGGTAACATTCGAGCTCATTTTAGGACTCCATTAATGCACTCTGATAGATTTGTCATTATTCATCCATACCTAAATCCGCTGTAATGTGCTTTAGTCCATTGCTTAATATCAATGTCATCGAAAAAGCTCAAACAGTTGCTGTTAATTTGTCTGATGTCTTCAATTGTTTTATTAAGTTTTCGAATTTGGAATTGACATCCGATACAATATACATAATTTTACAATGTATTAAACTTAAACTTTTTATTGAAGTTGCTGACAATATGACGCAAATAGAACCTATGGTGACACTGAGGTTCTGTCCATCTGTTTGTTGGATTCTTTACGACCGATACAATGTCAGCATGTCGATCTGAAACTAAACATACCTCATCATGTAATACAACTTTTTTGAGGTGCTACAAAAACCACCCCCAGGAATCTACAGACTCTCCTCATCTACAATGGCAAACGCAAGTGAGAGAAGATGTCCGTTTGAGTCGACGGATGTGGCTATTAGCAACTTACCTCGATATTTACCATATAAGTGAGTCGACTGAAGGCTTCTATACAAGGACCAAATGTCCAAAATACAGAAGTGAGAACGACATGCCCTTCAATAATTAGTATGATTAATCATACACATGCTCCAGGATTAGTATGATTAACCATATACAACCACTTGGGCAAAAGTTTATATGATTCGTCCCAATCACCGAACTTTTGCCACCGCCTTTCTTTTACCATCCCATGCTCTGTGATACGAAACGTGATATCCAAATTTTGTTTTCATGTTGGACCACTACTACAAAACTGGGTTTACTTGACACTTTTTACATGTCAAGTATTAGTTTACTTGACACTTTTCAATGTGTCAAGTAATCCAGTGTCAAGAATAAGGTCGATTTACTTGAAAGTTTTTAAGTGTCAAATATAATTATACTTGACAAGTAAAAAGCATCAAGTATATAAGATTTCTTGACAGTTTTTATGTGTCAAGTAAACCGATGTCAAGAATAAGGGGGTTTTGTTTTTGACAGTTTTTACATGTCAAGTATTTGTGTACTATTTGACACGCTTTTCGTGTCAAGTTTTTTTTTTCAAATGAAAAATTATATATTTTAAAATATCCATATAATTTATCATGCACCTGTTTTGAAGTACAACAATATTAAAATACACATTAATTGAACAATATTTGAAATCAACTCAAACTTTCCATCGAAGAAATTGCATATATATATATATATATATATATATATATATATATATTAATGAACCATACATATATAAGTTGGTCATTACATACTTAATTACAACATATACATGTGCAGCCCAGACTTTAGCAATAGCCTAAACTTTCCATCTATGTCAATATAAACAAAATATACGTGTAGCCTAAAGGTGTACCATATCAAAACTTGTCTTTCACTTATATCCAGTATCAACAAAACCAGTTCACCTATATCCATTATCAAGAAAACTTGTCTATCTAACCCAAAAGAACTTAGCTATCACCATAATCACATGTGGCCACCCAAAAAATCAGCAAGCTCTATTCGCACGTCATCCAACTCGAGATGACTATATGAGATCCTTGTATCAATCTAATATGAAACCCAAAATATTAAAGTTAATACTTTGATTACTTGAATTATATAAAATAATTCAAACAATCATTTAAACACAACATACCGAATTTGATATGCCAAAATATTGAAGTTATGAGGTCTTCATGCAGTAACTTCTCATGTTCTTTATTGATATATTGGTAGATAAGTTTGACCTACCTCCGGTAAAGAACTGTAAAGCTCCCAAAGCCTTTGGAAGCTGAACAATTTGATGTGCTTTCCATTATTTTATCGATAACCAATGCACATTGAGCATCCTCATTATTGGATTCTTTAATTGTAATCTGGGAAATTAGGGGCATACCATTTCATGTTATCATGGAGGAGATAAAGAAAATATGGATTTTAAAAAATTAAAATATAAATTTTACTCTATGAATACGTCTACAGCTTTACCTTAGATCAAGTTAAATTATCAGTGTGTACATTTTTAAGTAGGCATCTTTTTTTATTATTTCATATCAAAGAAGATGCGACATCAATAATCTACAATCCTTTTATCAAAGAACTTATTGGCAGAAACGACAACAACAGCAACAAGATACAAGAAAAAGCATATGATTTATAGGTGTTACTATAAAAAAATTGATCAGAGCAAATAAATAAGGTAGAAACTTGAGATGCTATACTTAGTCTCTGTCTCACTTTTTTTTTTCTTTTTTCCTATTATCTTTTTGGGTTTTGAGCATGTTCCTACTAACTGTTTGGTTTGGTACAAAACTGGATCGAATCAAGCCACAACCCCTTACTTTTGGACATTAAATTGTTCGAGCATATAAACTACAAATATGTTAGAAAGCAAAATGGTGTGGACGCATATGTTACACCCAATATTCAAAGCAAAGATCTCATCCATCGTTAAGAAAAGCTTTAGGCAGTAACATTTTGCAAATGTTGACATTATTTTGGTCTCTTCCTGTGATGATTTTTCATAAAAATGACTTGTCAATTGGAATCTGGGTTAAAAGGGAATGTCTATTGTTCACGTCTAAAAAAAATTAAGGAATCAAAATGAAGTCCTATTCTATACTTATCTTGTTCTTTTTTCAGCGCTATCTTCATATATTTCAAATGTCAAGTGTCTGATTTACCACTTATGCTTGGACAGCCTCTAGGCAACAAAATTGTACCCAGAAAATGGATGGAATCACTCTACACTTGTTAAAAAGGCATCACATTGGTAACTAGACAAAATAAATTAGAAGACATCCAACATATGATTCGCCACTTATAGTAGGTGTAAACCCAAGAAAGAACCCACAAAACTGCTGTGGAAAAAGTGTGAACAAGTTTTAATAGAAGATAGTTATCTGCAGGAACTAAAAGTCTAAAATTTGAACAATTAACTAACCTCTATGGTAGAGAACGATTCGCTTACGAGAAGTAAATTAAAAGCTATAAATAGTCCCCTCCCGAACTAAATGACTAGATTTGAAAGGCTTCTTGGAATGTATGACATTTCTTGTACTAAATAATGCATTTCATCTTTCAAACCTTACACCATAATTTTAATGGCATTTATCTAATGACTGAAATGGTTCAAATAGACCGAAAATAGACCAAACATAGAGGAGAGTTAGAAGTAATTTTCTCGTAGAAACAAAAGAGTTCCAATTTACGCACATTTAAGATATTTCTTCACATCATTTGAAGGAAAATTACATTATATGTAAAACAAGAAGTTGCTACAAGAAAGATAGGCAATAATTATTAAACCTGGACAACAAACTGCCCAGTCCCTCCAGCAGCAGCAGTGACAAGAACAAACATTCCAGATTCTATTTGTGCTACTAGTGATGAAAGACTATATAAACTAAAAGCAAAGAAGGCAACATACTCCAACAACAAGGACATGGCATTGGCACATAATCAGATATTATTATACATCTACATCTACATGCCTGATGCTGCAATCCAGTTAATTAAATATCAAATTTCAAACGACTATAATGAAATTCATCCTTCATAGAATTGAATCATTGAGTAAACTGTGGAATTTCCAAATAAAATTACAAATCAGATAATCACAAACCAAAAAGTTAGCGTCAACAATCTAGAACTGAAGCTCAAGTCAACAAGATATTAAGAAGTGCACAACAATTATTTTCTAGCATAGAAAAGAATGAGTACCTTGGAGCACAGATCTACATATTGACAAGTGTCAAGGAGGAGAATCAAAATTTGGGGGTCAGACAGTAGGCTCCTATTAAATATGAAAATCACGAACAAAAAGATCATGAACTATCAAAGTAAATATGAAAAATTTTAAGGTAAACATAGCATTAGCCATAGAAAAAATACCAAGAAAATTAGAAATAGAGTTCCTTAATAGGGAACAAATTATGTTCTACTAACAGAAAACCACAAAAGAATATATGCATATAATTGTTCAGATTCTCTAAGAGATGAAAAACAAAAGGAAGGCTCCAATTTTAAATTGCTTACGTTCTGTAGACCCAAATAGATAAACTTTCTCCCCGTACAGTTTTTCCCCTTCTTCAAATGCCTCCTGAACATTAATTGTCAGAACTTTACTTAGCAGAATAATACATCCATCATCATAGTCAAATAAATATTGCAAAGACAACAGAATAATATATCCATCATCATAGGCAAATAAAACAACCACCACTCCGATGCTTCATCAAGATAGTAGGGAACTTTGAAACCACCAATAACCCAGAAATCCCTAAACACCACATTACAACGGAATGTTACACAGAAAAAATTACTTGTTCCCAAATCTTCAAATTCCTACAGAAAGAACACATTCAAGAGAAAGAGAGAGATACCGAATTTGAACTAGAGGATAGAGATTGAGTTGCTGATTATCTTAGTTCTTAGAATCGTCAAGACGAGCAGAAATTGTGGGATACTTTGTCTTACTTTTAGAGTGAAATGGGAAAGCGGACGTCAACTTGGACCGAGTCACGTCGACAGAGGTGGGGTCACGAACTTACGGTGGTGGAGGAAGCTACAATCGCCGATGTGCAGCAGTGGTCACTAGGGCATGTAGTTGAGAGAATAGGATTTGGAAATTTTGTGGAGAAGGGAAGAAGAAAGGAAAGAAATCGTGGGTATGGAGAAAGGTTGGAAAGAAATTTGGGGAAAAAATAAAGAAAAGATTATTTTAGAGAAAAGAGGGAAAAGAAATAGGTAATTCTTGACATTTAAAAAATGTCAAACAAATAAAACTGTATTTGACACTTTTAACACGTCAAGTATTGGGTTAAAAATTGAAAAATTATGTATTTTTTAGCTTTTTCATTATTCTTGACGCCTTTTTATTTTACTTGACAATTTTTATTAAAAACGTCAAGTATTTCTAAACTGCAAGCGTCAAGTAATGTTGTTTTTGTAGTAGTGGACTGTAGTTGTGCGATGCTAATTGATGGTTTTTTTTACAGCATCACAAAACTCTCGGGCCATCATTGAAGAATCTAATTGTACATGACTCTGACTCAGTTCGGAATAAAAACACGTGTGTTGATCAGGTAATTTAGTAATCTCAAACATACCATGTGCCCTTTCTTCGATGCACGAAGCCTCCACGTGCACCCTTCTGCCCACTTCTTACATCGAATTGCCCAGATAGTCGGTGTTGATTCCACTACCTCATATGGTGCATGATTCTTAATAGCAAAATATTTTATCATATGTTGAAGTGTTTCTTTATCTTGACATATCATTCCCTTATATAGTTCTGAATTGTCAACAACCACAGGGGCTACAATCGGGTCGTGTTCACGAATACTATCTATTACATCCATATCTATCTAAGTGAGTGTATTTGATGGTAATTCATGTTCACGACCATCAAAGTCAAACTCTTCAAACTCATCATTTGTTTCTGTTCGAAAGTCCCTATATTCATTATTAGCCACCATTTCTTCATTGTCATATAACGGCGATGCAACTAGTTCAGAGTCAGGGACAATAACCTGAGTTCGATCTTCGAGCTGATCAAATGATACTGAATTCAGGTTTATAGCTAAACCCACTCTACTCACATTGACATATAGATGTACCATGTTCGGGATTGGCATTGCAATTGAAAACATAGTTTTCATTGCTTGTTCATTTAGTATAGGGAATGGAATAAACCTTATTAGTCCCGAGGGAGTTAAATATTGATGTCTATATATAATTTCTATATCACTTATGCGTATATCTATACCAACTGATAATCCTACGATCTCAATAAATTGTTCAAAGACAATTCCACTGTTTACACTTATGGTAAAACCTCCACAAGCTAGTTGGTCATAATCGATTCCATCAATACCATCATTCCTAAACAACATAAATCCCAAAAATTTGTCCGCCATTTTCTAAGAAAAGAAAAAAAACGAACAATATATTATAAAAATATAAAACAATCTTAGTTACTATTTATTGATATAACTGTACACATAAATTAAAATTTATTTTATATTTTCATTGTGTATGCAATAAGCTTATGCATAATAGAATAATAGATTATTTAGTTCAATTTTCAAATATTTAAGATTTCTAAAATCATTTATACTATTTAACAAAATCTAACTTACAAAACTAATAAAATTTAACAAAATTATACTTAATTAATTAAATATAAATCTAAACCTTTTACATTTAACAAAATCTAACAATAATTAAAATAATAATAACAAAATTATCTTTGATTATTTAACAACAAAATCTAATAAAATTATGTTTTACAAAATTATCTTTAATTATTTAACAACAAAACTAACCAAATTTAATGTTTAACATAACTAAAAAAATTTAACAAAGCTTAATTAATTAAATATAAAGCTTAATTAATTAAATAATAACGATAATAAAATTAAAAAAAACATACTCTGTCGAGATCTCGTTCTTCGTTGAAAAGAAAAAGAATAATTTTTGTGAAAAAAGAAGAAGATAGGTAGTGGTTAATTCACCAGGAACAAAGAAAAGAAAATACGTGGGAAAGAAGAAGATTGGAAAGAGATGAGAAAACATGTGGGGAAGAAGAAAATTGGAAGGAGATTTAAAGAAAGAAGAATGATCACCGGTAGTTTTTTTTTATGGAATGACCATGAAAGACCATTCACGCAAGCAGAAGAAGGCAGAAGAAGCCCAGGAAGAAGCAAGCATGAGATTCAGATTCTTTTTTTTTCAACACTGGAAGGTCGACCAAACCTTTGTTTTGCTTTCTTTTTTTATTATTATTTTTAAATATTGTAGGTCTGGTCTTGTTTTTTTTTTTTTTAAATAAAGGTAGGTCTGGTCTTGAAGACCAGATCTTTGTTTGTTTATTTTTTAAATATAGGTCGGGTGTTCATTAAAAACTACAATATTAAAATAAATATTTTAAAAACAGCCATATATATCTAAATATTTTCCTTATTAACTATATTTAAATAAAAGGTCCGTGTGATTAAATATTGTCATAGGTAGAATTAAAGTAGGCTCAAACTTTAGTGTACTTGAGAACTAAACGCATTCCAAATGGAGTACTGTGCAGAACTTAAATAAGGTGCTTGGGATAAGGAGTTAAAAGGGTGAAGAGTAAGAGCTATGAAACCTACAAAGTTAGTGAAATTCTGACACCTACAATGTAAGGGATTAATACAATATAAAATGGGACATTTTGCAAAAATAACAATTACATTCAAAGTATTAGCATGTATGATAATGTTTTAAAAAAATGATAAATATAGCAACATACACATTAGAGTCTATCAACACAGAAGCCTATTATTGATAGATCATATTGCAAATATTGATCTATCACTGATAGACCATAAGAGTCTATTATGGATTAGAATTATGGTCTATGATCAATCATTAGAAGTCTATCGTTTATACACTTTGCTATATTTGTAATTTTTTAAAATATGATTATATACTTGATTATTATCCATAAAATTGCCACCTATCATAATTATCCACATAAAATCGATGTTTTTTTAAGTGATGTGACCCATCAACTCCTTAGACCAAATATACCCAAAGTAAATGCATGTAGTCAAATCCAAAATAATTAGGGCAAATTGTAAAAACTACTATCACTACAAGAAGGATGGATTCTGTCGACATAGAGATACGCGTCGGCAAATGTCAGATCCATGTCAGGAGAGGCTACGCCCGCAGAAATGGCTATCAGCAAGAACGTCATGAGAGATGTGTCGTCAAAGGCACTCTCGATGTGCAAACGAGACGATGTCAGCAAAGGGTTACTGTCGATGCACTATTTGTCAACATGGTCAACATGTCGGTTGTGGGAAAACTACTGACGTTTGATAACGACATCGCAAATACCTTATTGCTGACGTCGTTTAGTACGTTGGCGCACATGAACCACTAACGTGGCATGTCGGCAGTGTGATCTGATTTAAATTCAATGAAATTCTAAAAATAATTAAAGTAAAATTAATAAAAAATTATTAAAATTCCAAATCGAATTATAATTAACGTGAAATTAAAAAATTATTAAAATACCAAATCAATTTTATATTAAAATTAATTCAAATATTAAAAAATTACATGTTTGTAGGTTCAGAAATTACATGAATCATAAAAAGTAAAAGCTAAAAACTAAAATCATAGTTCTAAGCACCGATGCCCGTTTTTCAACTTCTGACATTACCTCACAGCATGACTATAGCTAGTATGATCATAGGGGCATGTGCAGAATGTGTAAAGAAAGAAGTTGAACATTATTATGAGCTTCGTCGAAGGAAATATGAAGTTGCTTCAAATAGAAACGAACTGCTCTAGTGGTTCCATAAAATTGATTGGAAAGAGAAGAGCAATAAATGACAAGATTGAGAACCAAACAGGTAAGCTATAGAAAGTTTCTCACTTGCATATTAAGTAAATATAATTGATAGATTTTTTAACAATCAATCATATTTACGTAATATGCAAGTTGGGAACTTTCTATGGTTTACCTGTTCGGTTCTCAATCTTATCATTTATTGCTTTTCTCTTCCCAATCAATTTTTTGGAACCACCTAGGCAAGGGTTGTTTCTGTTTGAAGCAACCTCATATTTCCTTCGACGAAACTTGTAATAATGTTCAACTTTCCTCTTTGCACATTCTACCCGTGTCCCTATAACCATACTAGCTATAGTCCATGTTGAACTCTTGGTTGCTACTATTTGACTTTCTTTGACCTCCTCTATTGCACCTAAGCTCCTCTATAGTCTTCTCATACTATTCCTTTTCTTTCTTCACTGCTTCAATATAGCATATTGTAATTCTGAAATATACAACAAATTTAATATCAAATATACATTTTGTCAAATAATTATGGAGTAAAAAGTTAAATTTCTTACATCCATCGTCAAATTATGTCAATATCATAAAGCACATACAAGATTTTCTATTCACAAATATAACAACAAACGCTCTTGGATTATTTTGATACAAATTTCAAACATATATCTCTCAAATTGAAACTGGAATTCAAATTGAAAATTTGAAATTCAATCTCAAATTGAAAATTTGAAATTCAATCTCAAATTCAACTTCAATCTTACATCCTAACAACACTAAATTCGAATGCAATGCTAAAACCTACAACTAAATCAAAATCTAAATACTAGAAATAATTTGAAAAATCTAAAACCTAAAACTAATTTGAAATCTAAATACTAAAACTAATTAACTAAAACAACAGTAAAACAAAGTAAATCACTTACCGGAGTGAAGAGTCGTGGCGGCAGATCATGACGACAAGCAAAATGGAGCAGCGGCGATTACTCTCCTTCTCGGCCTCTTTCAACTATCTCGCCCTTTTCTCCTTTACAGTTCTCTCCTAGCCTTCTCGCTTTCAGTTCTGTGAATTATAGAACGTGAAGTTGGTTTTTATAGAGGATCCCCTACTCGCAACGCAGTCACATATGGCGTCGTGAAAACGTTGTCAAAAGCAATCAAAACGTCATATATCTCATGATGTTACCTACACCACGTCGGCATAGGTTCGACCTCTCACGACGCCATACAATCCGACGTCGTGATATGGATGTCAAAATTTTTTAAATGTTCAACCTTTGCCGACGTGGTCAAAGCAACATCGACAAAAGGTCGACCTCTCAAGACGCCTTACATGCAACGTTGGCAGTTATTGGGGCAACGACAACGCGTACATGCATGGTGTTGTGAAAAGTTTATATTATTATTTAAATCAAATATTTTCGCGACGTCTCCTCACTCGGTGTCGTGGAAGCCTCACTCTCTATCGACCTTATTTGTTCGATGTTACCAGAGCTCCATATTACTGATGCCTTCTTCACTGTATCACAAAAAGGTTCTTCTTATGACGTCAACAGATCTCTGATTTTTTGTAGTTATTATAGTGATAGTTGTAATTATACCGCGAACTTTTAATTGTAAAATCTAAGTCATCAAACTCATACAAATTAATCAAAATTAGACCCTCAAACTAATATAATTATAGAAATTGTAGCAATCGAATAAGTTTGAGAATTTAATTTTTATCATTTTGGTGGTCATATTCTACAAAAACTACCGTAAATTTGAGCGTACAGTTTTAATAGTTATAAAAATTAGAGAGTTCAATTTTCACGACAAAATTTGAGTCGGTGTAATTGCAAGTATTCAACTTACTTTTGAAACTATTACTTCATCGAACCCAACTTAAACCATGCATATTGGATTTAGAGATGTCCACGAGCTAGGTGGGATCTAGATAGCTTCCCTGTGTCTCCATCCTGCTTCCCATTTCATTCTCCACCCCATGAAATTTTATGCGGAGATCATGGACGGGACTCAAAACAAAAATCTGTTTGATTTTCTTAAATTCATTCATTATTCAATAAAATTTAAACTTCTTCTCTACCAAATGCAAATTTTCAACATTTTATATTGAATGAAAATTCTTTTCTGTACATATTCTGTTAAAAGAGAAGACTATACAATTATCTAATAAAAACAAAGATGTCAACTAAAATATTTGACAAACCTAACGTACTATTTACAAGTTTAAATTTAAATATCACAATAACATAGTCTAATTTTGAACTTATATATCACAACATTCATGACCTTTAGAAAAAGGAAATCTTGAATATTAAAGTATCAATATCTTTAAAGTATATTGTATTAAAGTCTAGAAAATTGTAGATAAAAATTAGAAAAGAGATAGTTGGTGAAAATATAATTGAAAGACCGTAAAAGGACGTATGTGTATGTACTCACAATGAATAAATAATACGTATGTATAATTATTCATTGAGACGAGACCAAGGTCAGGACTAGAATATAATTTCCACCTCTACCTCCATTTATCGAATAAAGGGAAAATTTTCTATATATTCCCTCCCTTACTCTTTGTCTAGTATTCGAGATTTCTCACCGTAGTAAATTGTCATCTCTCGAGTTTCTATGAGTTTTTCTTTTTTAAAAAAATTCAATTTTCCACACCCAATTTTGTCCATCTCTTGCATAGGGACAAAATAGTAATTTCGTAAAAAGGACAAATTGGTCATTATACCATTTCACATTTCTCATAAATCCAATTACAAATCTCCACCTTCTTCTTCTTCTTCTTCTTCGTCCCTTCTTCCATTTCCCATACAAAACACAAACATTATAAAGCCCATCCCCTCTTTTCCCAAAAATCAAAACAACCAAAAAATAGAAGAACAAGGAGGAAAGAAAAAAAACCATATATATCATCAGCATCATCACCACAGTATCTCATCAGCATGAGAGCCAGCAACCACTTAATCGGCCTTCTAAACTTCATAACCTTCCTCCTTTCCCTCCCCATCATCGGCGGCGGCGTATGGCTGAGCAGCCGTGCCAACACCACCGATTGTCTCAAGTTCCTCCAATGGCCCCTCATCGGCATCGGCGTCGCCATCATGGTCGTCTCTCTCGCTGGTTTTGGTGGCGCCTGCTATCGCAACACCTTCCTCATGTGGTTCTACCTCTTTGTCATGTTCTTCGTCATCGGCGCCCTCGTAGGCTTCATCATTTTTGCTTACGCCGTCACTGAGAAAGGCTCCGGTCGCCCTCTCCCTAACCGTAACTACTTTGACTATTACTTGCAAGACTATTCGGGTTGGCTTAGGGACCGCGTGGCCGATGATACTTACTGGGGTAAGATAAGTTCATGTGTTAGAGACTCGCAAGCTTGCCGGAAAATTGGTAGAACCATCTCGGGCGTGCCGGAGACCGTCGATATGTTTTACCTTAGACATCTCACTCCTGTTGAGGTACGTACGTATGGAGCCTTTTTGTTTTTTCTTTTTAATAATAATTCGTTCTTTTTTCTTCTTTTTTTTAATATATATTTTAGAATGAGACTCATTTCTTATTAACAGTGGTTTAGATAGGAATAATATTCCAGAAATTATTGACAAAACTCCTAAAGCATTTATAAAGTACAATAAAATTTCAGTTTATGAATTTTTTTTTCTGTTTAACTATTTCTTTCTTCTTCTTCTTTTATTTTTTTTCTAATATATACTTTAAAATGAAACTCCTTTATTATTAATAGTGGTTTAGATGAAATAATATTTTAAAAAATATTATACATGATATAAATATTAAAATATTTACAAAATACAATAAAATTTTAATGTTTATCAATATCAGATAATAATAAATTTTTATTATAAATGTCCATCGTCCATAACATACGTTAATTAATTATATATTTGAGTCGATATAAAAAAAAAAAGAGACTCAATTCGTAAGTTAATCTACATATGTTTAAAAACATATATAATCTTTTTTAAATAAAAAGAAGAAAGGTAAAGTATAGTGAGTTGTTAACTATTATATCTTTTAAAAAATATATTAAATAAATATTTGTTATTTAAAAAAAAATGATGAACACATATTACTTCCACTTTTATTTAGTTTTACTATTGTCCCATAGTGGTTCTTCAAAGTTGATTAAAATTATAGGTATTTTTCCTGAGCTTATTTCATATTTAGAAATCTCAATTTATTTTTATTTTTGTATTCCTAAAATACAAATAAATATTAAATTAAAGAAGGGGAGATCTGATATTAAGGAGAGTTTTGTTTTGTTGCATGTGGATGTGGATATTGTTATTATTAGCAATGGGCCTTAAGAGACGCCCCATCCGTTGTTTCTCTTTAACCATTCCGCAAATTCTGCCCCTCTGCTCCTCCTAAAATCCCCCGGGCCCCACTTTTAATTACTCTACATTTTATCCCTTTTTCCTTTTTTTTCTTTCTTTCTTTCCTTTTCTCCCTATGTATTCTAAATTTAAAATCTTGAATTGTATTTAATTTAAAATATAAAATCTTTAGTTTAATTTCATTTTGTCCCACTCTTTTATTTTAAATTTATCATTTCAAAATCTAAACTTTTAATTTTTGTTTTTATTAATTACGAGGTTTCACTCTTGAGCACTACTATCTATTAATTAATTCAATAGTATTATAATTAATTATGTTTTACTATTTTTCATCCTACTAAAATTTAAATTCATAATTATTTTGAGTTAATTGAGTATTTAATAAAAATTGAGATTACATATATAAATTTTGAAAATTTTATCAAAATAAAACAAAAACTCAAATTTTAAAGATATAAATATTTTATATATTTTAAAAATTAAAATACTAAATTGAAGTCAAACAAAAAAGGTGTAGAATTTAATTTACTTGATGAAAACCTCAAGAATTCCAATATAATAAATTACAAAATTTGAATTAAAATAAAATTTAAAAACACAATACTTAAAAGTTTCGATGAACGTGGCGTAATCGTAGCCCTTGGACGGTGGCCTTTCTTAAAGTGGAGCATTTCCCAATAACCGTCCCAACCGCCATTCATTTAGAGTTCCTTTTTTGTACTCTTAGGTTGAATTTTAGTGGTAGATTTTTCCATTACATGTCAGCATTTTTATAATATATTTACCTATTATGTTTATTTGCATGTAATTATTAAATTAATTTCGATGATAGATAACTTGGAAGGACTAAGTTTAATGTTTATTAAGACTACCTAAATTAAACTAAAATTGAATATATCTCAAAGTATAAAGACTAAAACAATATTTTAGCATTTTTTTTTATCTAAGAAAAAGTGAAATGATAGTTTGATTTTCTAGAATTGCACCTTTGGAATTTATAAAAACAGAAAATTTAGATAGTTGAAATGTGATCCATATTTGAAGAAAGAAAAATTAAAAATAAAAATCAATCGTTTGAGTTTGAGTTAGTGAATGTATTCTATTTTAGAAGATAAAAGTTCAATCTCTACTTTATAATTGTTGCATTAAAAGATCGTAAAGAAAAGACCTTTTTAATCCATAAGTTTTGAAAAATATATATATATACAATCCAGTTTTAAAATATATATTATTTTAATTTGGTACAATCCCTGCCTTTATAATATCTTTATTATTTGAAAACATTTAAAATAATAAGTCAACTGTACTCATTTGTATTTAGAAATCAAGGGTGATTCCCAAGACAAATATAAGTTCAATTTCTTTTCTTGAAAAATAATTATCTTTTTATTTCTCTATTTTACTTTTTTATTCGACAAAAACAGAGTTCGTGGGTAAGAGAAATCAAGAAAATATTGTCCACAATTGAAGCTATGTAACAATTTCTTTTTAAAAAAGTCAAAATTTTGGATATTTAAAATAAAAAGATAATGCAGAATATTTTAAATGATCCAAAATGAATCTAGAGATCCAATCTTGTACATAGTGGGAACAGAATAAAATACAAATTATCCCAAAACTTTATTATATTCCTCTCTTTGTATAGCAGAAAAGTGCTTTCTTTTTTTCTTTTTTTTTTTTCATTTCATCCATTTTTTATGAGTAGGAATATTCAACTTTTTTTTTTCATTATCCATATCGTAGGTTCTAAGAAGAAAATGGTCCTTCTAGGATCAAAGAAGTAAGTAAGAATAATTATCTTATCCATTCTAGAAAACGAAATGTGAAATTGCCTTCTAAAATCTTGTTATCAATCTTGGATTATTTAATGGGAGGTATAATTTGTTAGATTCTAATTCAATAGCATAATAAGACAAATATTTTTTTTAGTCCTTATGTTAAGTTTTGTATATAGTTTCTTTTCGGTTATTACATTTTTACTCTTAAATTTTGGGTTTGATTTTCATTATATTTAGTTTTTAAATTTTAAATTTTGACATTTTTACTTATTAATTTGGAATTTAGTTTTTGTTTAGTAGGCTTCATGATTTTACCCCTTTAACATGGAATGGTTTTCGCTCATGTCTGGGTCTACTTTTAGTCTTGATTAGTATTAATTTTCTAGTAATTAATTTAAGATAATCAAATTCATTTTCACTAATAATGGGTATGTTACTAGCCAAAATCACCTTTGCACAAAAATATGGTATTTGTCGCAATATAGAGAAAGTGATTTTAGAACAATGAGAAATCATTCAAAATTGATTTTTGAAGCATTACTTCCTAGTGATTGTGGAGATGTGATTAATCGAAAATCAATCACTTTATTTTGTATAGTTTTTGAAATACCCAAAATACTATTTTTTTTTCCTTAGTAATTTGAGAGTTTTAAAAATAACTTTTGGTAACAAACATAATGATTGAAATCAATTTTAAGAGATTGTTACCAAACATAAATTTGATTGTTTAGAAATCAATTTTACAAAATCGATTGTAATTGAACTTTTTTCTTTCTAAAATCACTAATCCAACTATCACTTCCTCGAACACACCCCATATAGGTATCATTACTAAACTTAATTAAAAAAATATGTATCACAATTATTTAAAAAAAAACATTATTAATAATGTCTAAATTATTCATTGATTTTTTGTTTTTGTCTCTTGTTTTGAAGTCTGGTTGTTGCAAGCCTCCCACAGTATGTGGATATGTATATGTGAATGAGACAATGTGGGATTTTGGAGGAGGACTTGTTGGGGCTGAGCCTGATTGTGGAAGATGGAGCAATGACCAAGACCAACTTTGCTATGCTTGCGACTCTTGCAAGGCTGGGGTTCTAGCCAGTCTCAAGAAGAGTTGGAGAAAGGTTTCGGTCATTAACATCATCGTCTTGATTATTCTTGTTATCTCTTACGTCATTGGTTATGCTGCCTTTCGAAACAATCGTCGTATTGACAATGATGAACCTGCTAGCACTGCTCGTATGACCAAATCTAAACCCAGTTGGTTTAACATTTGATCCAACCGATTTATAAAACTCATCATCAAAATAAAAAAAAAATGCATAATGTACTTTTGTTGTATGGAACTTAATTATTAGTGTTTCTACTTTTGATTTGTTTAGAATTCAATTTGTGTATAGAAACGAAGCTTATATATATATCATATTATTTCTAGATTATGAAATCTTGTGATTAGATAATTCTTTAGTTAGTTCCTTTTTTAACGATCATATCTCTAATTAAATGGTATCATTATTATATCTTTAATTTTGATGAAGCCAGGTCCTTAGGTGACTTTAGAAAGTTTCATTTTCATCTATAAAAGATTTAACTTTGTTTTAAATACCCTTGGAGAGTTTTTTCCTTCTTTTCTTGTTTTGTTTTGGGTTAAATACAATAAATTCTATGTTGTATGGTTTATGTAATACACAAATGTACGAATCAAGTTTTAATATACTGATTTGAGTGTACAAGTATTGTTCATATGATTGATTTTTGGTCTCCATGTTCTCAAACTTTTAAAATCTCTTTTGGTTCATCAGAAAGTCTTTTAAGCTACCAAAAAATGTAGACGTCAAATTACGGTTCTAAACTCTCTGAAATTGCCCTTCAAATTGGTATGATAAAATATGAATACATGGACTGTTTGGGCAAAGGAAAGAAATAGGGGAGAAATGACTAAATAGTCCTTTTTCCGTTTGGGAGAAGGATTAGGGGAATGAAAGGGTTAGGGTTTTTAATTTTTCCTTCTCAATCCATCTCATTCCTTCTCATTTTCCCTTCTCATTCCTTCCTCTTTCTGTCCCAGCCCCCGAAATCCCTCCTCAATATCCCTCCTAACTCCCCCTTCCCTCCCCCTTCATTTTTTCGTACGTCGTCCCTCACAATGATGATTTCGGCCTCCCCTCGTCATTTTTTGCTCCTTCTTTCATCGATCGGAGGTTTGTTCCTTTTTCACTCTCCCTCATAGTGGTTCTGTTTGTTTGTAGCATCCATGGATATTCTAGGAATACCCCAAAATGAGAATGCTATTTATTTTCCTTTTCATTTTAGTAGGTACGAAGGCGGTGACTGAAATACCCTTAAGACATTGCTAAGTTTTGAGAGCTCAAAGTGGGAGCAATAATGGAGAAGTTGATAGAGATTAAACATGCACAACGGAAAAAGATCAAGATTTTATCCTAATTGCATTTAAATAACATGAAAGCATAAAAGGTAAATTAATTTTAAATTAGGGTTTTTTAGAATACTTACATTTGAAGCTCTGATTGATGTTTGAACTACTACTAGCGTTGGCCTAACTCAAAACTGGGTGGTGGGACCCGCAGGAAGAAGGAAATTGGGAGAGAGAAAGAAGATGAAAATGGTATTAAAGAAAAAAAAAAGGGTTGGGCTTTAAATTTGTTTTTAGGAAAATCAAAGGAAAAATCAAGCAACCCAAATTTGGTCTTCAAAAGTTCAACCTTTTTCAAAAGACCCTAAGAGCCCAATTTATAGAGAACTCACATGCAAAGTTGTTGCATGTACATGCAAGCTCACGGGCCAATAATACATAACCCACTAACCATTAGTAGGCTTAATGTCTTCATAGTGTGGTAACACCTAACCCATTATAGTTAATGGGATTATCCAACAAAATGTTGGATTTTCCATTAACTTTGGTCAAAGTTAAACTTTGACTTTTCAAACCAAAAATCAACATTTTGATTTTTTATGATTTTGTCCATCTTGACTAATTTCGATCTCCTGAGCATGAATCCGTATTTATTTTTTCAAGATTCAAATTACATTTGAATATATTGCCGATCAAAGTTCAACTTTTCAAAGTCAAAAGTCAACATTTTGACATTTTTATAACTTTGACTATTTCCATCATTTTCAAGCTTTCGAGTATGAATTCGCATTCATATCTTTAATATTTAAATCCAATTTAAACATAAAGCTCTATCTGTAATCTGAAATCTAATGGCAATATCACATATACTTGTCGGTTTCTCTCTCATTTCCTAATTCGAACAATTCGACTCATTCCATCATATTGTTCTAAGTTTATTCCATATGAGCTAGCAGGGGAACCTAATAAACTTATAGATCATGGGCTTCAACAATCCGAGATTAACTGGCTAAACTCTTTTATACCAAGATAATCAACATTCATTAATTGATGGGTCATTCTACTAAAGTCTCGTATTTGCACTCTCCTCACCATAGATATATTTTATGTTCATTTGATATAACCATGATCAATAAGTTAATCCTTCATAGGTTGTTCGTAAGCTTAGGTAGGTCAAAATATCGTTTTACCCCTGAGACTACATCTTGCTCCTTAAGTCCCACTGGTCTACCATTGAACAATTGGTTTAAGGTTTAAACTATAAACCGAATCCCTCTGAAGTGAATGAGAGAGTGAAGTTTCTTGTTCAAGACTTGGATTCGGTCCTTAAGAGAACAACCTATCTACTAACCTTAAAGCTAGTAGGAGAGAATTTTGTCTTGCACTCTATGCCCCCAGCTATTCACCCGAGCTTACCCTTGAAATGAAAGGTTTATTGAGCTAGCGCTAAAAAGCCACCCTCACCTATGTAGGTCTAAGGATAATCTTGTGTGAACAGGAGTTCATACTTAGCTTATGATTAAGGTTAAGTTACCTAGGTAATCAATGATCGAGATAGTCGGTTTAAACAGTAAACGACGCTATAACGTAAAAGTGACTATTTCATGGTTCAGTTTTATGTAAACACTTTACATAGGATGCCTTCACTTTCATGTCTTTACATGAACGATTTATGATCACCTCGTTTGTACTAACTACAAAGTGAGTCGCATCCATAGTTTCTCATTTTAGTTTATTGGATTTATGATTATAGTATTCAAATTCTCAATAAAGACTCTATTAAATAGAAAATAATTACAAACTACGAATTTTAAAACATAAATTATAGCAAAAATGTATGTCCAAAAACAGTAAATTTTTCTTTGATTTTCTGAGTGAAAGCTACGGAATTTCATAATTGTGGTGGTAAGATGATGAAAAATTTTGAGAATTGAAATTAAATGATGGAGATTGTCCAAAATTCCTAACAACATGCAAATGTCTTCTTCCGAGCTTCACTCCATCTCTCTTGTTCTTACTTGTTTTGTTTGTTAACTCTAATTAAAAAAAAAAAAATCTAAAACTTGCAAATCAAGTTCAACACTTTGATTAAGATTCATGATAGCTATGGTCATAAAAACAATATAAATGACTTTGGTCTTTGGTGGGCCAAATTGAATTATATGGAATTTAGATTAAAGTTTGTAATGGGCTAGAGATATAAAAATAGAGGGACAGTATAAAATCAAAAATATTTTATAAGACAATAATTGATACATTCTCTCATTTTTATATATCTAACAACAAATTCTATATGTATATTCCAAGATGTACTTTTAAGTATTTTTCTTTTTTAAAAAATAAACATTGTCAGAAAATTACTAACATCATCTTTAACGGACTAAAAATATATTTTGTTCAAAACAATTCAATTTCATGAGATTGCATTTACTATATCAATTTAACAAAAAAGAGGTATAACTTATTCGTACATAACGATCCAATAATTTATTGGCATGAAACGTTTGCGTAAAAGACGTTGAAAAGGACACATCGTATATAAGAAAACTAATAAAACTTGTTTTCTGAAAATATAATAATTTGATAAATTAAAAATACGAATATTTGTGTGTTGGATTTAAAATATGGATTAGAAAAAAAAAAACAATAATACAAGAATTCAAATTAAAAAAAAAAATTCATAATCCTTCTACATAATCCTTCTTCCAAACACATATTATCATAATCCTTCATTTTTCATAATCTAAGGATTCTCATAATTATTTCTTCCCATAATCCTTTTCTTTCATTTCCTTCCCTCAAACGACCCCATAAAAATAAATATGAAAATATTGAGACGTTATACACTTGTTCAATTAAGAGGAGTTGCTTGAGACATAATTGTTAGTTTTTATTCTTTGCTACAAAGTTTATTATTTTATACTCAAACTAAAATAGTTTATCCCCTAAACACATGTTATTATAACTCAAAACTAAAACAATCTAGGGTAAATTACAAAATCACTTCTAAAGTATGATGGGAAATTGCCAAAAATAGGTTAAAAAAAGAGATTTAAGTGAATTTTGGGACAAGTTTTCAAAAGAAAGACTTTTAGGACAATTTGGGTGTGAATGGACAAAAATGCCCTTCCTTTCCTTTCCCTCTTCCACGTTTGCTTTCCCTTCTCTCCACGATCGATTCCTTCTCTTTCGCAAATAGTTCCCTTTCCCTTCTCTTTTCTTTCGCGTAGAACACCTAAACCTACTCCGGCCATCGTCTCTTGCCCATCGTCGCTTGCCCATCGTCGCTTGCCCATCGTCGTTTACCCTTCGTCGCTTGCCCTTCGTCGGTCGTTGTCCAGTGCATTTCGTTGCTCCTATTCGGACCATTCAATCAACTTCGAGCGTTTTCTCTTATTTAGGTGAGTTTCATGTCTAACCAATTTTCAATTTATCTGCTGTAAGTAAATGTTTGGTTGGGGTATTTAGTGCTATTTTCATCCGTAATTGTCTGGTTTTTGGAATTAGACTTATTTGCCGTAAATTAGTTTAGTCAAAGTTTGGTTTTAGGTTATTAGAAAGTTCAATGGGTAGTGAAAAATGAATTGAACTAGAGGATGAGGATTTAGTTGGATCAAATAGAGGAAGAGTAAGCAATAGGAATAGAAGGAATGAAGGTTTTTTTTTATCTCGCACGTATTTTTTTTTATCTCGCACCTATCTCGCACGTTCCAAACTTTCACTATTTATTTCAAAATCAACTTGGTACACCTCCTAATCCATTTAGAGCTATTCTTTGCATGTTTAGTAACTCTCTTAGGCCCTCATGCTTTATCTCGCACGTATCTCGCACACATCTCGCACGTATCTCGCACGTTCCAAACTTTCACTATTTATTTCAAAATCAACTTGGTACACCTCCTAATCCATTTAGAGCTATTCTTTGCATGTTTAGTAACTCTATTAGGCCCTCATGCTTTATCTCGCACGTATCTCGCACACATCTCGCACGTATCTCGCACGTTCCGAACTTTCACTATTTATTTCAAAATCAACTTGGTACACCTCCTAATCCATTTAGAGTTGTTCTTTGCATGTTTAGTAACTCTCTTAGGCACTCATGCTTTATCTCGCACGTATCTCACACACATCTCGCACGTTCCAAACTTCCACTATTTATTTCAAAATCAAATTGGTACACCTCCTAATCCATGTAGATCTATTCTTTGCATGTTTAGTAACTCTCTTAGGCCCGCACACATCTTGCAGTTATTTTTTTTTTATTTCTTTACATCTTGCACGCATCTTGTAGGTTCTTAAGTTCAAATCAATTTTTGAAGATACAAAACTACTTAAGGTAGTTTAAGGATGGCACATGTTCGGATTTTAGTGCGTCACAGTGGTGAATGGGATGAGGGACGAAGAAAATATGAAGGAGGAGTGTTAAAAGGCATTGTTGTCCCTAAAGAAATAACACACAAAGATTTACAGTCTGAACTATATGACCTTGCAGAAGTTGACCCTACAAAGTTCGACATAAAGATAAGATGTATATATGAGATCAAAGGGGAAAAGGAAGCTCCTCCATTTGAGTTAAGCAATGACCGTGATTTGAAGTTTTATATTCTTAGTGAAAATCCATTGGAGGTCCCCCCTATACCTATCTTTTGAGCCTACAAGCAATCGAAGCATGAAAGTGTTAAACAAAGATTACAATTCAGTATCTGGGAGCAACCAAGTTCAAAATTTAAACCCTCATCCTCCTCCAATTGGAATGGATACATTAGATGAGAATGAAGTTGATATTGGTGAAGTTCAGGTTGGCTTGTGTGATAACATGATAGGGACCAATTCGGCTATAGGGGAATCATATGAGTCATATCATTCAATAGATGATACTTTTACATGGGAGTCAGTTGAGATGTACAATGAATTGTTTGACATCCCAGAACAAAGAGATGCTCCTACAAAAGATTGCAAAGGAAAAGGTAAAGTTGACTACAGCTCCTCTAGTCGGAAGTTGAAGACAAAAGGAAGTGGCTGGTCGGAAGAAAGCTCTACAAGTGAAGAGTTGGATGTAGGACAAATCTTTTTTTGCAAGAGAGATTTGTCAATGAGATTAAGTGTGTTGGCAATGAATTTTTTTTTTCAGTTTGTAGTAAAAAAGTCTACAAAAGAGGTTCTTTTCGTTAGATGCATCGACAACAAGTGTGGTTGGAGATTGCGAGCGGTTAGACTGAAGGATTCAAATATATTCAAGATTAAAAAGTATGTGAAAGTTCATTCATGTTCTCTTGAGTTTGTTATAAAATAAATACTTTGTGATATTTTCAATTAAACGTGACCAAAATTAAGAAAGAATATTTGAGTTAATATTTGTATTCGTTTAGATACATATCACAAAATATTCGTGTAGAGAAATACTCATCGCGCACATATGTATAAACGATCTTCTTAATAAACGATGTCTAAACGATCTTCTTAATAAACGTCAAAATATTAAGCGATCGTTTAGTAAAGTTTAAACGATCGTTTGGTAAAGTATAAACGATCTTCTTAATAAACGATGTCTAAACGATCTTCTTAATAAACGTCAAAATATTAAGCGATCGTTTAGTAAAGTCTAAACGATCGTTTGGTAAAGTCTAAACGATCTTCTTAATAAACGATGTCTAAACGATCTTCTTAATAAACGTCAAAATATTAAGCGATCGTTTAGCTACAAGTAGTTTTGCAACATAGAGAATAATCGATACTACTAATTGAAATGTCAATTGATACTAATTGAAATGCAACATAGACAATAATCGAACAGCCAATTGATACTTGTGATTTATGTAAATATTTCAATACATAGGAGTGTTGGTCCATAATTGAAATGCTAAGTGTTTTCTAAAGTATGACATGTTTTCTTGACATAAAGTATCTAAACCAACACCAGCAGCTATGTACTCAAAATACTTAATTGTGAATACGCCACAATCACTATTATTTCGTTGAAGTGGAATTGAGTCAACAATGACAACTGGCCAAGGTTCCTTATATGTCGATGATCTACCTCTCCTATCAAAGAAGCCAGTACTATCTAACAACTTTGGCACCAACTGTCGAATGGGCAGTAATATGTTTGTCATCTCTTCGGCAGTTGTAAGTGACGGAAGCGAATCCCATACCTTCACTTGAAAACTTACCAAATCCAAGCATAATAGAACCCAATGGTTGCCATGGACATTAAATGGAGAGTAAACGTAATCAACACTTGCCCAAGGATCTTGGAAGTCCTCTTTTGACCCGACAACATAGTCAACCAACCTATACTCTTCGTCCCAGTCAAACGGGCGATTCTCTTTAATACATTCTTTGTATAGGGGCCACTTCGAAAATAAAATGCGCTGCAAAGAAAAACAGACAAACGCAAATATCAGACCGAAAGACAAATATCAAATGCAAATACATACATAAAGTAACGCGACGATTCCAAACCATAAAGATTGTGTCTGCAGTTGTGAAGTTCTGAGAAGAAGGTATCTCGACTGCCTTAATCTTCAAGCGAATGAAAAGAAAAAGTGCATCCAAATGCTAATAGAAACAAAAGTAAGCAGTAAATGTATAAAACCATAACAATGAAATTGCATAAATGATAAGATAATCCCATACCTCATCCGCCAACCACCGGCGACACATAAACAAGTCTCTGAAAAAAGCCTTCGATTTTTTCCCATGAAAGGTTTCACGCAGCTCATCGTCTGTACGCTTGTCTGTAATCCAAGCTCGAAGTCTATCTAAATGGACGTCAAGTATTTTGTGCATAGGATCATAAACAATTGCTTCATACTGAGAGGTGCTGGTGGTTGATGTCACAGACCGTTTAGGTAGAGTTGTGAATGGGGTTGATAGGTAAACACTTGCACGCTTCCTACGGGCGGGCCGAACGTGTGGTCGTTGAGTGAGAAATGGTTCTATCTCTGTGACGTCCTCATCGTCAACGACATCTATTGGCTCCTCTAAACCAATATCAACCTTCTTCTCCAACACATCTTCGTCGCTCTATGGAAGCTCATAATGCATTAGTGTGGATAATGATAGAAATTAAACATCAATATTAGCAAGAACATGGAACAAAACCTTCTTTTTAACTTCAATGTGTTCATCCTCCTTTGGCATCCTCAACCAATTAGGGGTACCGCCTGTGTCAACATCTTCGGTCTTAGCATTATCCACTTCTTTACTTTCTAATGTATGATCTACTAAGCCTTCGGACACCTTGTGGTCCCCTTCGTCACCCTATGGAACCTCAAAATGAATTAGCGAGAACATGCAACTTAACGTATGAGTAATTACCAAATATGAAACAACTAACGTCAATACACTTAACAGTTTCATTCCTAACCTTTTTTTGAAGTCCAATGTGCTTCAATATGGTTGACATCATGCCCTTCAATTCGTCAATATCTGATTTTATACTATTAAGTTGCCCTTCAACAACCGCTACTCGATCTTGGAGATTCTGAATAGCCTTTTTCATCTTAATCTTGGACTTCTGTTTCTTACTCTTTTTGAAGTCATCTTCATCATTAACAACTTCTCTTACTCTTTTTGAACCATCATTCTTCGGCTGAATAATGGTAGATGAGCGGAAGTTTTCAAAAAGTTCACCTGAAGCAATTTTCAACTGCTCCTCTTCAGGTGTCATCTCAATGACCGCCTTAATTATAAACTGCAAATAGAAAAAGGCAAATGTATTTAGGACAAAGAAATAAGCACAAAATCATGCGATCCTTAAGTAAGTTACTATTGCTTGCTACTTACCATTGGCGAGTCAAACACCTGACTTATAGTTTGAGACTTTGGTGATTGTTGGCACACCCACCTCAGCATTCGTGGTATGGCATGATCGTTTACTTTATCTACACCACATCCAATGATGGTTGGTATAGACTCATATGCCCAAACCTATTAGACATTTGACAAAAAAGTTTAGGAAGTGCCACAAGATATATATAGATATATAAACAAGTGGTTATACAATCGTTTGAAAACAACTATACGATCATTTAACATAACTAAACGATCGTTAAAAAAACAACTATACGATCGTTTAACATAACTAAACGATCGTTAAAACAACAACTAAACGATCGTTTAAAACAACTAAACGATCGTTTAAAACAACTAAACGATCATTTAAAACAACTAAACGATCGTTTAAAACAACTAAACGATAGTTTAGTTATTTAAACGATCGTTTAAACAACTAAACGATCGTTTAAATAACTAAACTATCGTTTAAAATAACTAAACGATCATTTTAAAGTTTTGAAGTAAGAAGTAAGAAGTCACATACCTGTAATGCATGCGAAAATCCATTGATAGTATATTTTTTTGTCTGTGTTGATTTCTTCTTTCCCTTGGCATATTGCTTGTCCAAGGCTCTTTTCAAGGCACTTAGCGTGCGTACAAAAACAATTCGACCCCAATCATAATTATTAAATGTATTCCAATCATCAGCAATCTTGAAAAAACCAATGTCCACTTTGGTTCGCCTATCTTTTCCCAACAAAGATATCTCTATAAAGTAGAGTAAAGCTAATTTCACAATATCATCGTCATCACCCTCGTATTCCAAAAATATATCCTCTAAGTCGCTAACATAAACACACTCCTTGTCTTTGAAAAACTTCTCCAACAGTCGACTATTCCCAACCAACTGAATATAGTCCTCTTTAGGACCCCATAGTCCAGTTATGATGTTAAACTCTCTCCTACCGAAAGTACAAACAACGCCCCCTAGTAAGAAACTTATAGAATCCTTTCCTTCATCTTCCACCTCCCTTAACAGTAAGTAGTGGATGAGTGGCCCATTAAAGACAATATTTAGGTCCAAAAAGTGCCCAAACTTTGTTTTTCTAAATAAGGCTAATTGATCGGGTTTGAGTTTGGCCTTAATATTATGTGTTGTCTTTTCCAAATGAGACAAACAACATACTAGGGAATAAAAATGATGGGAAGGATTAATCTTGTACAAGGGTCCGTCGGTCGATGTTGAAGTCGATGTCATGATTGAAGCCTGAAGAAAAAGGAACAAATTCCAGCAAATATATTGAAAATGGGTTACAGATAAAACTCACTGAAATAAGAGAACACGCTCAAAGTTGATTCTTAGGTTCGAAAAGGAGAAGCGACGAAATGCACTGGAGGACCGACGACAGACGAACAGTCGGAGTATCTTCGAAGAGCAGAGCGGAAAATTTCAAAAGCCAATGAAAGGAGATGTTTTTTTTTACTTCAGGTGTTCTATGCAAAAGAGAAGGAAAAGCGAACGTGGGTAGGCGAAAAATCAATAGAGAGCGATAGAAATTTAATGAAGGTCATTTTTGTCCATTCACACCCAAATTGTCCTAAAAGTCTTTCTTTTGAAAACTTGTCCCAAAATTCATTTAAATCTTTTTTTTTAACCTATTTTTGGCAATTTCCCGAAGTATGATGATAGTTACAATGAGGAAAATTGTCAAAAATAGTAAATTTGACAAAATATTTACAATATATAGTAAAATTTCAGATTCTATCAATAAACATTGATAGATACTAATATGCTTCTATTAGTGGCATTGATAGACAGTGATAGAAGTTTATTAGTTTCTACCATTGATAGAATCCAAAATTTTGCTATAGCGCGTAAATATTTTAATTTATTTTGCTAATTTCAAAAATGTCCCTTACAATTATTTCCTTAAATTTTTAAAATAAAAAAATCATCAAACTTATTCAAAATTTAAAAATTGAAGTTATATAATTATATAAGTTAGTTTGAAAATTTATATTTATAATTTGTGATTTAACTTATATGATTATTATAAACTTGTATCCAATTTTGAAGAATTTAGAAATTTTAGGATCAAATTGTTACTACGAGGGTATAATAGTAACTAAATTTAGGAAGCTAATAAGTAATAATAAAAAAGTAATTATAATGGATAGCAACTTTTAGAATAATTATTAAGTATGTAGCAATATTTTCAAAAAATTACAAATATAACAAAATCTATCGGTGACAGAGTTCTATCATTGATAGACTCTTAAGGTTTATCAGTGATAGACCAACATTTGTTACATGGTCTATCAGTGATAAACTCCTATCATTTGTAGATCAATAAAATTCTATCATTTCTAGATTTTGACAAATTTTGCTACATTTATAATTTTTTTAAAATATTACTGTATATTTTATTATTTTGAATATAATTGCTATATATATCATAATAGAAAACCAACTATTATATCTCACACTTACGAGTGGGTAACTGGAATTGCCCGGCCCAGCCCAGCCCTCTACAGTTTGCACTTTGCACTTCGCACGCCGGCCCCCTCCATATCCATTCTCCTCCACGGCTACCCTGCGAAAGGAGACCACCACGACTCAGCCGTCTGGGTTCGGCGTTGCGCCCACACCAATGAAGAAGAATCGGTAGGAAGTGGTCATCCAAAAACCCAATTTCTCGAAGTCTCGAACTGATGCTCTTCGTCCCGGGTAAATTACAGTCACCCGAAGCAGTTATTGGAGTACAAGCATCTTGCTATGATACAATCAACTTTCATCCGCCCAAAAATCTTAGCCAAAGCGATGTCAGGATGTTACTAATTACAAAAGGAAAACTGGAAACTGTGTTAAGGCCTTTGAAGCATTGGGTTACTTTGCAGAATGTGCAGCTTAGGAGCAAAATTGACAACGTATTCTCTATGCTCTGCTCTTAGTTCTTGTGCTAAAACACATAATCTGTTCTCGGGTTTGCAAATTCATGCTCAAATCGTCAAAATCGGATTTGAAGAGAACTTATTTTTGAACAGTTCACTTGTTGATTTATACTCCAAATGTAACGCCATTGTGAATGCCAAAAGGGTTTTCTCTCGTATGAAGACTCATGACCAAGTATCTTGGACTTCTATCATATCAGGGCTTTCTCAAAATGGGTGTGGTAGTGAAGCCATCCTGATGTTCAAGAAGATGTTGGTAACTCAGGTTAGACCCAACTGTTTTACTTATGCCACTGTTATTAGTTCATGCCCAACTTTGAAGAATGAACTTCAGATTCATCTTGCAACTTTGCTTCATGCCCATGTTATCAAATTTGGTTTTACTTTTAGCAGTTTTGTAATTAGCTCTACTATTGATTGTTACTCTAAACTAGGAAGAATACAAGAAGCTGCTCTGCTCTTTTCCGAGACTAGTGTGAAGGATAATATCATATTTAATTCAATGATATCAGGGTATTCTCAAAACTTGTATGGGGAAGAGGCGTTAAAACTGTTTGTAGAAATGAGAGCTAGTAATTTGAGCCCAACTGATCATACATTAACTAGTGTTTTAAATGCTTGTGGGTGTCTAACAGTACTTGAACAAGGAAGGCAAGTCCACTCTCTTCTTACAAAAATGGGATCAGAAAATAATGTGTTTGTAGTCTGTTCTTTACTAGATATGTACTCAAAGTGTGGCAGCATCGACGAGGCATTTTCATTATTCAATCAGACAGTACAAAAAAACAGTGTGTTGTCGACATCGATGATTATGGCTTTTGCTCAATGTGGTAGAGGCTTAGAAGCATTAAAGCTCTTCGAGGGTTTGTCAACTGAAGATAGTTTTGTGCCTGATCATATCTGTTTTACTGCAGTTCTAACAGCTTGCAATCATGCAGGATTACTAGATGAGGCAGTTGAATATTTCAATAAAATGAGGTGTGAATACCAATTAGATCCTCAAATTGATCATTATGCTTGTTTGATTGATCTCTATGCCAGAAATGGGAATGTAGAGAAGGCCAAGCAAATGATGGAGCAAATGCCTTACGAATCTAATTACGTAATGTGGTGTTCCCTCTTAGGTGCTTGTAAAGTTCATGCAGAGGTTGAGCTTGGGAGGGAGGTGGCGTATCGACTAATTGAGATGGATCCAAGTAATGCTGCACCATATTTAACGCTTGCTCATATCTATGCAAGAGCTGGTTTATGGACACAGGTGGGTGAGATTAGAAAAGAGATGCAACAAAAAAGGGTAAGGAAAAGTGCAGGGTGGAGTTGGATTGAGATAGATAAGAAAACTCATGTATTCTCAGTTGGTGATGCTGCTCATCCTAAATCATGTGAGATTTATTCAAAACTTGATCAACTGAATTTGGATATGAAAGCAGCTGAACAATCACCAAAAGCACTTGAATATGATGTTGAGTGTCAATGTCAGTGATGGAACAGAGTTATTGTTTGAAGTTCTAATAGTAGACTAGTTGGAAATGAGAATCCAGGGGATTCACGTTTGCAGTGAATTCTTGGATGAGTAATGATCGTATTTGTTTAGGATAGTTGGATTATAAAAAATGGCGGAGACTACCAGGGTGTGGCAATCGATTGCAACCCATGAGTCTGTTTATGACAATCAAACACCAAAGTTATGATTAATCAAATTAGAAGATGGGTTCGTTGGCATTCTTGTTCAAGTAGGGTTAATGTGTTCCAATTGTAGGAAAGAAAGAAAATGTCACTAGAAATCAAAGGAATTAATAGACAGAGTTGGATAGATGAAGATAGTGAAGAACAAGGAATTGCAAAAGAGAAGCCTGAAAAGGGAAAAATGAACTATTCGGTCATCTTGATGAAGACCTTGGTTCGAATAGCAAGAGGTAGAGCGAGGTTAAGGATCAAGAAACAACATAGAAGTGAAAGCTGAGCATTGAGATGAAGAGAGTGAGAATCTAGCTCAACACGCGTGATTGAATTGGTTGTTTAGATCATTTCATGCTTGGTGATGATGTAAACAAAAGAACTTAAATTTTAAAAAAGGCAGATCAAATTTCATTTGGACATCTGATGTTTGGTATAAGATGCAGTCTAACTCAGGAACCACTCCCATGGACACTTGTGCTTTCCTTTTCAAGTTTTGCTTGAATTATATCTTTGTAGTTCTTTTGATATTATAAATCAAGGCAAAATACTGAAATCATTTAGTATGTCTTTTGTCAATAGTTTAGTAATTATTTGATTCTTTATTTTTTTAATAAATCTACCTTTCGTATTCTCATCTAGTTTTTACAAATCTATCCTATATATAAAAGTCTCAGTACGGAGAAACTTTTTTCTCTTCATTATATCCTTAAGTTTAGTTTTACGTTCCAAATTATTCTATGGTTTTATAGTAAATTCATTTTAAAGTTTTTTTTAATATATAAATTATAAAAGGTCCACCATTTCTCACTATTTTTTGAATTAATTCTACTTAAAAGTTTAGTAGAATTAAAGTATGCATAATGTGAAAAGTTGAATGCAAATGATTTTTCATTTACTCATTACTTTTAAAATTAATTATATTTAAGTTTAGTGGAATTAAAGTATAGGATGTGAAGAGTTGAAATCTAAATGGTTTTTCATTTATATTTTAGAAATTAGTTACAAATTAAATATCTTATTAATTCTAATTAACAATGCAAATTTAAAGATTTGAAAGTTGAAAAGTTTTTGTAACATTTTTTTTCTACTATATAAAAAGGCTTCCTTGATTTTTTTCTACCAATATTGTTATTGAGAAATTTGGATACATCCAATGGATTGTGTAATGGGACAAAATTAGTATGTCGATCATTTAGCAAAAATATTATACATGCTAAAATAGCAATGGGTAATCATGCTGGAAATCAAGTTTTTTCTTTCACGAATATCATTAAGTCCATCAAATGACAATAGATATCCATTCAAGTTCAAGAGAAAACAATTCTCCACTCATTTATGTTTTGCAATGACAATTAACAAAACACAAGGATAAACAATTCCTAATGTTGGAATATATCTTCCTGGAAAATGTGTATTCTCATGGACAACTTTATATTGCACTATCTAGAGAAATTGCAATGACAATTAACAAAGCACAACGACAAACAATTCCTAATGTTGGAATATATCTTCCTAAAAAATGTGTTTTCTCATGGATAACTTTATGTTGCACTATCTAGAAAATTTTAGTGAAGACAACAAAAGTTTGGATCAAGTCCATAAGTGACAATAAGTTATCTTCAAATTGTACAAAAAAATATTGTTTATAACGAAATCATTTTTTGATATATGCAAGTCTTACATTTAAATTCTTAGGGCATGTTTGGGGTTAGGGTTATCATTGTGGGCTTAGACTATCCCAACCCTAACCCCCGCTTGGACCAAAGATATGGTTTCCATAATCCCCTTTTATCCCTTTCTTCTTCCAAATTGAGTTTGCCAAAAACCCTCCCTTTAAGTCGTGTTTCTGCCTCCCTTCAACCCGTATTTCTACCTCCCTTCGATTATTCTCTCTATTCTCTTCCATTTTCGATTTTAGTCGATTCCTTGTAATTTCCTTGCATTATTTTTTTTCGAAAATCCCTTCCAATATCTACCCTTCAACTCGGGTTTCTTCTTCTTCAGCTTTCAATTTCTGTGCTTTATTCTTCTCCCTATTCTCTTTTATTTTCGATTTTCATCGATTCCTTGAACGAAAGTTCGACCGGTATGGAATTTTTGGCCGAAAAATCCATATTCCCATTTCCATCGAAAAGGGGTTTCCTACAGTGATCTCAATGCCGATCTACATCTCTCTCATCTGTCTCTCTCACTACGCGAAAACGAAAGTGGGTTTGTTGAAGGCAGCCCTCCATTGGCGCTGCCTCCAAATCCCTTTCGGTTTTCTCTTTTTTTTGTGTTCTCTGTGAACATGCATGTGCTTTTTTCCCCTTGAAGCAAGTCTTCCTTGCCGCTCAATGTAACCTACTTGTCGCTTGGTGTTAAACTTGTCGTTTCAGCTTGCCATTCATTGACGTAGAACATGTGCTTCTTGGTCTTCGCTGGCAATTGGTCTAAATCAAGCATGGTAGGGAGGTATTCTTCTGTTTGAATCCTATTTTTTTCAAACAAGCCGATGATGAGTACCTGTATGCACATACATCTGAATCCATGTTACATTTCATACATTTTGAGGCTAATTTCCATTCACTGATTTTGCTACTTTGGGATTACCCGATTTATTTCAACTGATTTATTATGTATTCCATTCACTGATTTCGTTTCTACTTTGGTGTAGTCATTTCGATACATTTCCATTTACTATTCATATGAGTTATTCTCCTGTATTGATTTCAGTTTATATCAAATGCAATTCATGTTTTATTTATGCATATTTACAAACTCATTTTTTGTATTGTTTCATTTGTGTGAAATATATTTGGTCTGAAATGTATTAATTCTCCTACCTTCTTCACTGTAGTGAAATTTTTGTTCAGTGTGTATTTTACTCACTGATATGTTTGGGAAAATAACCATTTTTGGTGCTGATTATTTTGTCCCTTCAACATATTGTCTTATCTTTTCGTGGTGTACCTTTTTTTTGTAGCTTCCCATATCTACCTTTGACTATGGTTTGACTTATCTTTTAGCCCGATTTTGCAAAGATTCCCTCTGCCTTTTCTTGGTCCGGTCATTTATGTGAATATTTACTCCCTATCTCCCCCTATATAAACCTCATCTCCTCTTATCATTTACCACTTCCATTTCTCATTGATTTCCTTCTTCCTTTGCTTTGCAAATTTGTCTTTCGTAGGTAAATGCTTCTAATATTTCCATACATTTTTCTGTAATGTATGTTTTCGCCTTGTTTTCTCATGTATGTTTCTGCCTTGTTTTCTTACGTATGTTTCTACCTTGTTTTCTTACGTATGTTTTTACCTTGTTTTCTTACCTATGTTTCTGCCTTGTTTTCTAACCTACATTCCATATTTCCTTTTTCATACTCACGTATGTTTTGGTAAAAAATTTCTCAGGTATGTTCCTGCCTTCTTTTTTAAGTTCATTCCATATTTACATATTTCCTTCTACTATTCTTCAGTGTTTTGTACTTATTGTTATTCATTTTCTTTCATGGCTTGCGTGCATTCTGTACCCTTTCATTTGGCTGCTCGTGTACTTTCTTCTTTGTTTTTCATCCCTCCTAATTGATGTTTCCACAACAAAGAAATTTGGTTTAACATATTGAACCGATTTCTAAACTCTGAGGCTACTTAACATGTGTTTTCAAAACTGATTTTTTACGTTTCAATGTTATTTTTTTAACCTACATGTTTGAATCTTAATTTCGGGTTCTTGCTTCTAAGTACAAGGTATGCGATCCTTCCTCTTCTGCTTTATTTTTCTTCAATTATGCTACATTTAAAAAATTTCTCATGTTTTTGGCGTTTCTTGTATAGTAATTTTTTTTTTGCAAAACGTCCGGGGTCATCCCACACTTGTAAGAGGTATTAGATTAGCCATTTATAGATTCAATATTCAAATTTTATTGCTTTTTTTTCATTACAATTAAAATTATGTATTTTATTTCTATTTGTAGACTAAAACCTATCAATTTTGTAATTAATTTTTTTCATTGACATTTCATCTATTTAATGAATTTCTTATTATTTTGTTTCATTCTACGTTTGAAATTTGTGTTTATTTTTTACATCCACGTGCAATCATTTTCTTTCCAAAATTACCATACCAATGTTTATATTTTCATTAGTCTGACCAATTATTTGACAACAACTTTTTTTTTTAAAAAAAAGTTTCCTACTACCATATCATAACAATCATAGGCTAAAACGTGAATTTTGTTCATTTTAAGTACTACAAATGAGAACTTCACATTTTTTTAAAGTTAACAAAGTTATAAATGATTGTTTTTAAAATATGCCACTAAGTTTGGATAATCATTAAATTAAGTATATTTAAGAGGTAATTTACTACATATTTTAGTTTAACTAATTGTTATAAGTTTTGACGAATATCAAACATTGGCTGTTAAAAAAATAGTGGAGTAGTAATTGTAGCACATACTATTTTTAAAATACTTCATTCACTATCTCACAAAGAATTATAGTTACAATTTTAAAAAATTTAACCGTTACATGCCTTTAGAATGTTTGATATAAGTTATTTGTCTTATGTTACAATAAATGATTAACTAGAAGCGAACAATTTTCATATGTTTCTACAATTTTTCTTTTCAACAAGCTTTCAATAAAAGTTACAAATTGTTTAATTAGATAAGCTTTGAATCAAATTATGTTTATTATTTCTAACATGACTTGTAACACATAAGTGCACTATTTTAAAATTTGTCTTTACGTGCAATAGGGATTTTTAAAATTTGTCTTTACAATGTACATGGATAGTGTATTAATAGACTTAGTAAATATTTTTTACAAAATTTTTGGTACTTTGAAGGATCAACAAACCATTCTTGGAGTCCTAACTGCGTTCACACTGGCATAACATCAGATGCTCCTAACGTTGGAGCTACTAATGAACGACAATAAGCGTCTCTCACAGACACCGTACAATACTAGGCATAGAATTAGGCCTCTTGCGTACTTTCGCATGATACACGAGTCTTATCTTGTGTGTCGACAAAGCACGCGCATGGACAGGTGAACATTCGCAATTCTATGTCATTTACTTAGGACTGTAGCTGGTCTGTTGTCAACAGAGATTGTCGATATTGAGGAAATAATTGCGATGTTCTTGCACGTCATTGCCCATGACGTGAAGAACCGCGTAATTCAACAAAAATTTATACGGTCAGGTGAGACAATATCTTGACATTTTAACCTCGTCTTGTTGGTTGTGCTACGACTCCATGACGAGTTGATAAAGAAACCTGTGCCGGTAACAAACAATTGCAATTATCAACATTATAAGTGCTTCGAGGTGGGTATAGTACAAGTGGTTTGTATGTGACGTATCAGTACGTGCCACTAATGTAAGCATGTTTGTTTAAACCTGCAGAATTGTCTTGGGATGTTGGACGAGATGTACATAAAGGTCAACGTGTCCACAACAGATCGCCCTACGTTCATAACGCGTAAGTGAGAAATTGCCACAAATGTACTGGGCGTTTGCGACACGAAAGGGGATTTTGTATATGTCCTTGCCGGTTGGGAATGATCTACAACAGACTCGCAGATTCTACGGGATGCCCTTGCACGACAAAACGGATTCCAAGTGCCAAAGGGTATTTACAATTTTTCATCAAACAACGACATTTTGTACTCACATATTCAAAGCGCATAAAGCATTGGTTTTCATTACACGATATTATTATCTGTGCGATGCGGGTTATCCAAACGCTGAGGGATTTCTCGCCCCATATAGAGGCCAGCGGTACCACTAGAAAGAGTGGCATGGTGCTGGAAATGCCCTAACCAATGCAAAGGAGTACTTCAACGTGAAGCACTCTTCGACAAGGAATGTGATTGAGCGTGCCTTCGGTGTTCTGAAGAGTCATTGGGCAATAGTTTGTGGGAAGTCGTACTATCTCCTCCAAGTCCGATGTTGCACCATCCTAGCATGTTGCTTGCTGCATAATTTGATAAACATAAAAATGATAAATTACAACGACATTGAAGATTTGGACGAGGGGACTTCGCGTATGCCACGACCATCGCTGTAGAAGACTTTCAGTATATTGAGACTACAAACGAGTGGTCTCAGTGACGTGACGAATTAGCTGAAGCGATGTTCACAGAATGACAGTTGCGTAATGCTTAGCTAAAACGATTTTAAATTAGAACTCATCGGTTGTATGCCAATTTAAATGACCTATAATATGTATTTATTCATATTTAATGTATGTGTGGATGTTGTACATAAATTATATGTCATAATATTGTTTCGCAGTTGTTTCTATTTCGTAAATGTGGAATTGTGAAATTACTAACCCGTTTCATGTATTTTTTTTCATTTTTCATTCTCAGTATGGCAACCTTGTCTCGTGTCTCAAAGCATATATGGACTAAAGAGGAGGAGGGCACACTTATAGAGTGTTTAGTGAAGTTGGTGCCCATTGAGGGATGAAAATCCGACAATGGTACGTTTCGGTCAGGTTACCTGGCCCAATAGGTATGGATGGATGTCGTGTCCGCGTAACTTCTGTAATCAACTGCAGAACAAAGACACTTAAACAGACATTCCAGGCCATCACAAAAATGCAGGGGCCAGCGTGCAGTGGGTTCGGTTGGAACGATGACGCAAAATGCATAATTGTGGAGAAGGAAGTATTTGATAATTGGGTTAGGACAAGAAAAATAATATAAGGTCACACTACTTACGCAATGTACATTTACTTCACAATTTTCCTATTAGTACTTTTAAGTGGTGCTGTTTTCTATGCAATCACATCCTACAACGAATGGGCTCCTTAACAAACCCTTTCCCTATTGCAACGAACTTGCATATGTGTTCGGACGCAATAGGGCGAACGGTCGCTTCGCTGAGACATTCGTCGATGTTGGGTCTAACGAGCCTATTGGGTATGACGGGTTTGACATGCCGAATGGAAACGAACAGTTCTCATCCGTGTATAACCAAGGGATTGACATGTCCCAAGAGGATGTACGTGCATCACGACCTTTTCTCGCGTCAGAGGGTAGGACCGAATTGAGCGAATTGAAGAGGAAGAGGGGAAACCAGCAAGAGGGCGAGCTTGAAGTCATACATGTGGCCCTTGAGTGTACGAACGACCACCTCAGGACGATTGCGGAGTGGCCTGCACGCATCCTTGTCAATGACAACCATGTGTGCCAGGAATTCTTACACCTATTGCGTGAGATGCTAGAACTAACCAGTTTAAATAGGGCGTTGTTGTAAAGGCACCTGTTGTCTCGTATGGACGACATGCGGGGTTTCGTACATATGTCTGATGATGAGAGGGAGACCTTTTGCAGAGTCCTCCTACGAGACATCTCCAGATAGTTTATGTCCTTACTTCGCTGGCTTGCTTGTTATTTTCTTACTTTACTTGGACTATGTTGTTGACTGTTATTTGTTTTCCTATTTTAGAATTTTTTTTTCACACGTACAATACCTGTTTATGCATATGTTTTCTTTTTCTCCCTTTTACATCCCTTCAATTCAGTTGACAATGTTTCTTTCAAATTAAGGCAAATAGTAACAATTTGAGCAATATGTCATTCAAGTATTACGTAATAAGTAATTTAATTAATGAATATAAATATAGACGCATGCGTTAGACCATGTAATTAAATATGTTAAAAACAAATGTACGACGTTATCGCTAATTACAAATACGCAATTTGTTAACAAATTATTTCAAAATTGGACAATTGTGTTTACTAATTTAATAACATTAAACATAGAAAAAAAATTGCAATTAGAGGGGTTCGACGCTTTTGTAAAAAAAAATGCAATAATAATTTCTTTCGTATATCTACAATGTGAATTAAAAAAATTACTAAATAAAAGAAATATTCATAATCCAACCCACATAACCCTTCCCCCAAATACATCTTATCATAAAATCTCTATAAACCTACCCACATAACCCTTCCCCCAAACACATCTTATTCATAACACTATCATAACCCTTCTCCCAAACAACTCTTATCATAAAACTACATTTCTAAACTCTTCCCCCAAACAAGGGTTATAATAAAACTAGGTTTATCATAATACTAGTTTTATCATAACACTAACCATTCTATAACTCAACCCTTCCCCCAAACGCATCCTTATATTTTAATCTAATTATCATAACTTCTTTCCATGTATATCTAATTCTATTACATTTTGAATTTCATACCTTTAAATTTAGCACAACCTAAATATATACATGCAATGTTTACTACAATCTAAAGCTACGCATTATACGTATCATGTAAGTGTCTTTTACTAGTGTTGTAAAAAAGAAAGAAAGAAGACGTTAATAGAGAGTGCATGAGTCAATTATAGAATATAAACACCATGACAAATATAATCATAAACATATCTCAAACCCCTAAAGTATTGAGAGCATTAATATGATTTAAATTTGACAAAAAATAAAATACAAGGAAGTATCATTCCTCTTCTTAGCACTTCAAACACTCAACACACATATGGGCTGCAACATATAATAACACAAAAATCCACAAACATTATTTTATTTAAAAAGATAGCTTTAGTTCCCAAGGAGCGACGCTACGAAGCTTAGTTGATATTGGTCCTTATATTGCAATGGACATTAATATCCTGACTTCTTTTGGTGTGAAGCTCATGAGATTCAGCAATTTGGCCAACATTCACGTTCTATGGTCTTAATTGCATTGCAACAATTTAAACTTAATTTCCATTTACGACCATTACAAGATAATGCTTGAATATAATTGATACATGTATCGATTTGAGATAGAGATCCCCAACATTCTTGAATGTCGTGTCATCCAACTTAAGTCGTGCTGTTAGGCTCACTTCCAGATCATCTTGACTTGTTTCTATCATGGATGAGAAAATCATAACTCAAAGAAAAATAACAATAAGGAGCTTTGCAATGTAAGTCATGTTATGAAAAAATTTGATTCGTAAAGTAGATATATGAGAAGGAAATAATTAAAGTTTTTGCGTTTATGTCGATGTATTGTGGCATTGAGTGTTTATATAGGGGAGTATTTAGTTTAGATTCTATATCAAGTGTAGTGAGAAATAATGATTTTTACCAAATAAATAGAGGGGAGAATAGTAATTTTACAAATATTGAAAGAAAAATTTAAATTCCACATTGACAAAAAAGCATCCCTCATGAGTATTCCACAAACTTCCGTCCTTTTTACGCATGATGGGCTAGTGTTATTAAAAACCAAGTAAAATTTTGAAGATTAGAAGAAAATAGTTTTTAAATACTTATTTTTTTTCTTAAATTTATTCGAAAATTCAACCCTTTTTGAATATTAAAAACCAAAAATAAATTGATTACCAAGTGTTTTGTACTTGTAAAATACGAATAGACCAGTCACCTAACAATATTGCTATCAAATTGACGTCATTGTTGAAATTTCGACCTATGGTGAACTAGAGATGCTTTGAAATAATTTTAGTGTACTACGTATAAATAAAACTTTTGAAATGATAGACATCCAATTTATAAAGTTTGGTTTATTTGATTTGTTAAACACATGATGTAAAGACTCTGTATGAAGGTTCTTAAAAACTCAATTTTGTGTTCAATGAGTATCTAAACTTTAAAATATCTAGTTGATTCCTTACCTTTCAATCTTGTGTCTAATACATTCTAGTCACCTAGTTTCTTTAAAAGGAATTAGTTGATTTATTTCATATAAATTCAAATTTCATGTCTATTTACTTTAAACTTCCAATTTTTGTGAGTAACAAATCTTAGAATTTAAAAAATATTGAATGTATAAAAACCAACAAGAGAACACGATCGAAAATATAAGAACTGTTAACATCTTTTTGTTTCTAATGACAAGAGATTCCATATTCAAATCTCCCATTTCAAATTGGATACATAAGACCATTTCAAAAAGAAATTAAGAACTCACAAAATATATTTTATAGTTCAAAAGTTTATTAGACATAAAAAATATTCAATAGATACAAATATCAAAATTTACGTACTAACGTAAAAAAAATAAAATCAAGGTGAGAAAGGCCCATCTTGAGAAACTTGGCCTCCACCAAAAAGATCAATGGTTCACATTTCCATCCACATATTACCTGTTAGAGTGAATGAAAAATAATTGAATAGATTAAACAATAGCCCAAAAATACAATAGCCAGCTCTTTCTTTGCACAATTTCAACTTCAATTCTGACAAATCCATTAAGTCATGACTCAACCATCACCCAAGAAAGTAAATAAATCACCCATTAAATAAAGCTATGGTGCGACAGGAATGTTGAAGAACTCAAAGTATTTTATTTAGTAAATGTGAAGATAGAAGCATAAATGAAACATTATAAAATAAATATAACCTGATTTTGAATGTAGTGTTGAAAGGAATTAGAGCTGAAAAGAATCAAGCATGGTTCTCAAAACTTTCTCAGAAGCCTGCCATTGTTTATCATTAGCACTGGCCACAAATAACACAACGGTGCTTCCTTTTGCCGTTGCCTTAGCCAGATTGTGTGTACCCGTCAAAGCATAAGGAGTTTCCAATGTGTATTTGTAATACTGCATAAACCACATAAAAACAGCTTCCTATATTGAGTATTCATCATCAAAGTAGAGTTAAAAGATGAACTTGATCTAACTTGAAGTACTAAACTCAGAAGAAACTGCTATATAAACTCTAGGTTGTATTACAATTGTAGTACTTCTTAATCTCTGCTTTTGAAAGTTTCATTATCATCCTATGTTATGTTTAGTAATGAGTACAAGAAACCTGACTTCGTAAAATTATGGGATAAACATCTTTTTGGTCACTAGGTTTTGGTTTTAGTTTCCATTTGGTTTTTAGATTTCAAAATGTTACACATTTGTTCATAGAGTCTAGAGAGTTTGGCTTCAATATAGTCCCTGGGTTTCAAAATGTTCAGTTTTACCCTTGAGATTTGAGTTTTAAATTAATTCATAGAAATTAACACTAAAGATGGAAAATGAATATTTAGTGAATAATCAAGGTTCAAAGTATAAATCTTCAAACTTAGGGATCAAATCAAAACAAAACTCAAATTTTAAGGGTACAATTGTAATACTTTGAAATCAATGAACTAAATTGAACCTCAAAACCAAAGGACTAAACATGTAACATGTTGAATTCTAGGAACTAAATAGAAACTAGACCTTAAACTTAGAGACCGACATTTTTCGTCAAAATCATTATGGATGTTACAATGCTTCATTTCATTTTAACACAAGGTAATGAAAAGTAATGTGAACTAGGGAAAAGAACACGAACTTTTTGAATGGATTTTACAAACATTATTGTGATCAAAGAGTAGAGAGGAGGCTAGGCTAATCTTATTTCAGAGTGCAATCAATCACATTGGACTTTTGCCATTTCTTTGTAATGGTAATTGGTATTTACATTTGGTAAGTTTTAACCAAGAGAGTAGCAAGTATAACAATAAGGTATTTAGTATTAACAAATATAGCACAATACAAAAGAATTTGTAGATGTACCAAAATTTCAATCTAGCTCTCAAAGTCAATAATCACTAATAGGAGTGCATTACCAATAAAATCTATAATTAATAGATTTTGTTATATATTTAATTATTATCCCTAAAAGTGTTATCTAAAGTTCCGACATGAAAAAAGCTTTTAAAAGATAAGTCTAAAATGAATCTAGGACTGAACTACATGTCTCTTAGAAAAACAATTTACTGCAGTGCGGGTAACAAATATCATATCTCTATAAGAAAGATCATAAGAAAAAAATAATACCGTTTGATCACCAAGTTTCTCCACCGATGATTCAAGAAGTTCGTCAGGATCGTATGTACTTCCAGTAACAAAAGGGCCAAGAGAAGCGATTACCTTCTCAGGGCTACCTATGTCTTCAATTGTAGCATTAGGCTTATTAGTCAGACGTATTAAAGGAGAAGCCACTACCTGGATTTTCCCTTGTTTGTCATCTTCAAATTTTACCTCCACCCAAGGCTCCGCACACTTGGGTTGACAGTAATTACCAGATAAAATATTAGCTACGCGCGTTTGTTTCCAAGTTGGGGGCAGAATGAACTGGTATGGTTGCACATTTCCTGCAAAGAACTAAATCTCAAGTACCATTAGCATATAAATTATTTAACAACTTAGAAGAAAACGAAAAAGAAAGAGCATTCTAAGCAATAATGTGCTCAGTGCATCCGTCCTAGATAGGATTGATTTCATAATTTCAGAAGCAAAAGATAGAGACTAATACGTTAAGGATAAAAATGTATATAACTGGATGTGATCTCTCACAATAAAGAAATAACTGTCATCTGAACTATTGTGCCATACATACGGTAAAAATCTAGAAGGTATTAGCATCGGCAAGTTTCCTACACAATGAAACTGAAGATTGGGTGGCACAACAGCACGTAATTGTCATATTTAGTTCAGAATCAGCCTGCTATCCAGAATCCAGAGGAAATTTAAAAAGTGAAACAAATGATGTTTGGTATTCTTTTGAATCTTTAATTTCTCACATAAACAAAAGAACATTCAATAAGCCCTCGTATTTTTTTCACTTTTTCTCAATAGAAGCAATTGTTTATACTATAAAAGAGCTCCAAGTGTCTAACATTCATCTAAAACTAATCAAAAGGCATTTCTAGAAAGACCAACATGGAGAAAACTTCTCATTTGCGTCAATAGATGAGATGAGAAGACTTTAAACTTAGAAATGGAGGCGACTCATGGAAATGAAACAGCTCTTCCAAGGGGAAGCATTTGATTGATTAGTGACATTGAAACTCTTGTTGGTATCATCTTCGAAAGGAGGAAGAAAAAAGGTATCAGCTTCAAGAAAGCAGCTTGAAGCAAGTACTATTGTATATATCAATCAGCAAGTACATAGAGAAACATACAATCACACGCTAGATTCAAGTAATGCAGACCCAAACACAAGGTCTCAAGGAATACCTACTGTCAGCTATACCCTTTTTTCTTTTAATAGAAATAACGGCTTTCAATGAGAGAAAAAAAGTGAAAGAATACGAGGACCAAAAAGGAAAAAAAAGGGCAAGCCCACAACAAGGAGAATCCCACAAAAGAAAGAGACTCTAACCATACAAAATAGTGGCTATATTTTCAAAGAAAACGGGAAAGCATGGAATCTAGTGAGGAACCAAATATCACTAGGATTCCTTTCCACCCTTCTAAACACCCTACTTTTCCGCTCCCCAAATCATCCACAACGCAATTATGCCATAAACCATCAGCTATGCCAAACCACCTCAAAATTATAGAAGGTTAACTGATCAGCAACCAATACTCACAGGTAGTTTTCCAACTAAGTTCAGAGAAGCAGTTATCCAAAACAACCAACTAAAAAGTAGTTGATTCTCACAAGCCACAACCAAAATAACAAAAATCTATTTGGTTCAGAACTCTGAGTTTGAATCTTTAAGGCAAAACAAAGAATCAGGGTAAAATGCACTTTTGGTCGTTGAGATCTAGAGTTGATGTCTATTTGGTCCTTAAAGTCTCAAAACAAAGTGTCTTTTAAATTTTCAAAATGGTTCTAAATAGTCCCTCATTTAACTTTACCCTAAACAATGGGATTATATCCTTATATGCTGACTCGGTTAGATTGACATGTCATTTTATTTGATTAGGTGGCAAATTAACTTAAAAGTAAAACCTGTGAGTAAAATATAATATATTTAAAATAGTGAAAAATCTCCTTCTTTGCCCACGGTTCATTCTTACTACCCACCTCTCTGCACTTTGAGCCTCAACAACCACTTAGTTTTTTACAATCGTTCATTGTCGACTTGCCTCCTGTCATAAACGACGACACCTCTTGAAATGGATATGGGTGGTGAAGATTTGATTACCAAGTCTGCCATTTTATTGATACTCACTTTCTTCCTCGCCACAAGTGCTAAAACTTTTAGTGCGGCTCCGACTACTTCCATTGCAATGGAATAATTTGAATTCAATTATTTTTTTTTAAAAAAAGCACTTCTTATAAAATGGTTGTGCCATTTTTCTCAATATGAACACAGTCAAATGGTGTTGCTGGAAAAAGGATTTTCAATTTTATTTTGCTCAAAATCAATGCTTTTGAGCATTTAATGTCCCGAGGAATGTGAAAGTTTCCCAATATATCGTGTATGGAAATTTAAATTTTTCAAAGAAAACAAGGTTGATCAGCATACAGAAGCCTCCCATGGATAGAAATTTAATCAAATAAAATTCAATTGTTCTGCAGCAGTTTGAATTTGGTAGGTCAAAATTAGGGATTGTCAAGAAATTGAGAGTGATAAGAAGGTGAGCGAGTGACTTTGACTGCTGGCAATTCGACAGCCAAGCAACTACATTCAAATAGTGGCAGAAATTTTATATAAAAATTTTAAATATTGAAGTTTGCCAATGCAGGATTTAAACTCACAATCTATTAGTTGTAGGAATGGGGGCGCAATCACTGTACTACAACCATGTTTTGTTTAAAATAAAACATTATTTAGTATATATTGTAATCTCACACTTCAAAAATTAATATTAAAATACAAAAATCGATAATGTGAGTGAGGTACATGCCCCGCTAGTCCCTTAATAAATCCGCCCTTGCACTTAAAGTTGCAGGTCGAATGGGCAGCAGAAAAAAACAATTGGCGAAGAAGAAGAAAAGATTTCAATATATCAAACGTCATTATATTTTTTAGAAGGTTTACTTTTTGAGTTTATTGGCCACGTCATCAAATAAATAAAATGGTAATCCATCCACATAAATAACTGTTTACTAATCATTTCATTTAGAATCATTTTAGAAGCGAGGGACTAAAATGTTTCTTTTGAAACCTCAAATACAAAATAAGCATCATCCCTAAACTTAAGGGACCAAAATTGCCCAAGAATCAAATAGGGAAACATAATATTCTTAAAGAGGTTTCCACTTTCCAAACAATAAATGTAAACCCCATTTGCTATCTAACCCTTCTAATAACCAAGCACAAGTATTGCTGGTCATGGTAAATGGACAACTAAGTCTTGCTAGTCAGGGTAAATGGACTTTATCCGCGCGAACCTATTTTGTTTTTGTATTTAGGTCATTATGATTTTGACCCTAGAATTTGGAGCGCTGAGTTATATAAAAACCCTCTAAACCATGTATATAGCTAACAATCAACCGAGTAAATCTTAGTATCGAGTGCTCTACTATTTACTTTATACTCTATTTTTTTTAAAATAGATGATTTCATAACAAGAACTAACAAGAAACAACTTAGCTACATTCAACCGAATTACGGTAAAGAAAAAAAAATAGAGAAAAAAGTCATAATACCTGCACGAAGAGCCGGGGTGTCACTTGGGGAAGCTTTGAAGAAGACAAAAGAAGGGTCAGAGGGTGAGGGAGGGAGATAAGAGCCAACTTCGATCTCTTTGGATAGAGAAGGAAGTGGATTTAAGGATTGGAAAAGAGGGAAAGAAAGAGGAAGGAGAGTGAATCCTTTCAAAATCTCCCGTCGGGGCACGAATTGAGAACCCTTTTGAGAGAAGATGGACGAGGAAATAGGTTTCTTCTTAGGTTTGTGGGAGGTAGAGAATGGGAAAGATGGGGAAATTGTAAAAGCAGAGACTGAGGCCATTTTGAGAGAGTTGAGAAGGAAGAAAAAATTGAAAAACTGGGAGAATGGTAATGGCGATGATGAGAGTTGAGTGTATCGTCCACGTCCACCTTCCCCTTATCCGTTTTTCAATTTTCATCGACACCAATTTAGGATTCAGTGGGACCCACGTCCACTTTTTTATTTACTCTAATATTTTTACCCATAAAAAACGTGGCACTTTTTCCGTCAAATCTCTATGTGTTGACCACCATAAATGATTGACTATGCTATGCAATCGTTTAGATCATTGTTACACGATTGTGTAGTTCTTTTTAACGACAAGAAAAATGCTTCAAATCTAAATGATCATGTTGACCACTCTAAATGATCGGGATAACTATGGTACGTGATCGTTTAGATCATATATTTTTTTTAAACGATCGTGTTGACCATGCTAAATGATCGGGTTGACTGTGGTACATGATCATTTAAATCATACCCACACGATCATGAAGTTCTTTTTAAATGATATGAAAAGGGTTTCAAGTCTAAACAATCATGTTGACCGTGTTAAACGATCGTGTTAACTAGGTAAACGATTGTTTAGATCATATTAAAATAATATTTAAACGATCTTGATATTCTAGAAGAGAAACTGAAAAAAAAAACGAGAAATGAGAAAAGAAAGAAAGAGAAATGAGAAAGAAAGAGAATATGAAGAAGGAAAAAAAGAAAGCAAAATGAATAAAAAATAAAAGAAAGAAAATCTAGAGGATGAATCGAAGAAGTTTGAAAAAGAAAGATGAATAAATCAAAAGAAATAGAAGTAACGAATTGTCTGCCATGACAAATATGAAAATTTTGAAAATATTTTACAACTTTAACTATAAATATTTAGTTGTTTTGTTATATTTATAAAAATAAACCCTAGTTTTAAGAGAAAAACATTTTTTTTTTGAAAAATAATAATTTCTCAAAATACTTATAAGACTTACTTTCAAACCTCGTCTTATGATTGCCAAAGTGAGGAGCTGTTAGAAAATCAAAAGTTAATTTCTTTAATCTTTCTTCTGATGCCACTCGCATTTTCTTTCCAAAAGCCAATCCACCAACTTCCTTTTCTTTATTTTAACCGACATACTTAGAGTATATCTAGAATACATTTTTAAAAATTTAGTTTAAAAAATAAATCATTTTATATAAAATTGAATGTCTAACGTCAAAATAATCAAAATTATTTTTAAAAATAATCAAAATAATTTAAACAAAAGTGAATCTTTTAAAAAAATATTTTTTTTAATAATGAAATCCAAACGAACAAAATACATGCACTTTCAAAAGGAGAGTTTGATTCACTAACTTGAGTGAGGCTGAGTTGTTGAACAAGACCATCTCTTTAAACTTGTTAGAAAACCAAAAATAAACAGGAAAAAAAGAAACCAATAAAATCAAAATCTAAAAATACAAATAGATTGATGTAATGAGCCATACTGCCAACAAATCCTATCTTTCTTTCTTTCCTTTTTTTTTTTCATTCTCAATGAAAACGAATTAAACAAGAAATTATAGTGAGAACATTTCACAAGAATATTGTTTTCAAAATTCTCTTTAACACCACAACCAAGCTTTTGAACTGCTGCTATCTTGGCCATGATTTTCCCAAAAGAGAAGTGTTTTTTTTTTTTTTAGAAAGTTGTGGGTCATGTTCTCGAAAGATGCAAGAGGTTTTGGACAAGTCACATCCACGTACAAACAATCTTGAAACAAGTTTAAGAAGAATAACAAAAGCATCGTCGTTCTGTTCTAATGCATTAGACAACACGAAAGTTCCAAAGTTCCAAGTCATTAAACACCTATTTTTCTAACCACAAAAGAAATTTGTGGACTAAGAAAACTGTACACGAGTAACTCTTCATGTCAGACCTAGAAGTGATGAAAAAGAAACTTGCTATCTGTACTTGTATTCTTCCATCAGTTCCAAACTGACTAAGGCTGTCTTGCAAGATAGAAAAAGAGACGTTTAAAGCTGTGTGATCTAACTTCAGTATGTCACCATCTAGACAACTGCACAAAATACCCTACCATCTTTGCTACCTTACAAAAGTGTGCAAAGAAACAGAAGAGGAGAAGAAAAGGGGCAGGTATCCCCCTAATTCTCACATAAAAAGCTAGGCTCATCTTCGATGTATGATGTTCCGCTCGTCCCATATCGGACACTTACATGTAGGTTTCTTATTTTTCCAGGGGGCTCCACATGTATAGCAAAACTCATATCCACATCTGCGAATTAACAGAAACCATTAACATTTAAGAAAGGAGAGAAAGAAAACTCCAATGAACAGAAGAAACTTGCAGCAATATCACAGCGCAATTATAGAACTAGGATAAAATTCTCTCTAAAACTATCCTGACCTCAACAAATCAAATGTCAATTATTATTGTTTTCTTTGACAAGACAAATCAATATCCAACAAATTAAGAGTGCAGCTAACCAACTTTGAGGGGTATTTTTCAGTATCCATTTCATAATTAATCTTAGAACTCTTTATTTCAGATGCACTCTTTATTTCAGATACTGTTACCCTAACTCAACCTATAAGCATGTAGAAGTTTGTGAATTGCATTAATGTTTATTGGGTGCTGTAGAAGTATTGCAGTTAACTGTTATAATTTTTTGCTCAATTTGCAGTTCATCCAGGAACAAATGGAGAAAGCGAGATAGATAAAGCTAAATAGTGCACCTGCAGGTGATGTGATAGCAGCCTTCCGCCAATTCAACCATATTGTTACACACAATGCATTGGCGCCAAAGTTTCCTTGTTGCAAGAGACTTCAGCATTTGCTCATCTGGATGGAGATTGGGATTCAAATTTCTGTAGTCGTAGCAAGTCAGGTTGTAATGCCATGCGACCTTGCAATTTATACAGAAAAACTGATTACATTTCATGCACTTCCTTGCCCCGGTTCGTTCCGCATTAATATACGAAGCCTCAGTATATCTTAACAGCTCTGTTTTGGACATTAATGCTGAGCACCTGGAATAGGGGCAATAAACTTTCTCTTGAATAGGCACAGAAGCTTCCTTAATTCTTTGGCTCATAATCTCAAACACCTTAGGTTCCAAGAACTTTCCGCAGCTTTCAATATTAACTTCCGACGTACAACCCTGATATGGACAGTTTGCCTGCATCCCATTCCCGTTCAGCAACTTTACTTCTACATGCTGTTTCATACAAGAAAAGCAGTATCTGTGCAAACAACCATCAACCGAGAACATCTGATCCACACTAACATCTTCAAAGCAAATTGTGCAAGTTTCCTTCAAGCAATTTCCATTGTCAGCTTCTGCAGGCCAGGTGATTTGAGAAACTATAGCCTCTCTTGCAAGTTTAAAAGCAAACTTGATATCATTACGTGTCACGAGAGATGGGTTACAGTACGTAAATTTTCCCTGAAGAACAACCACCTCATTAACCAATTTTGCCGTGGAGCTTGTCGCTGGTGGCACCCTACCTGTAAGCTGTAACCACAGAGCATGGATTAGGATATCATATTATAACTTTTTATTATATCCCTTTCTCATACCGGATATGGAAAGCCAGAAGGGAGACAAATATTACTGAGTGCTAGAGTTTGCAATGCACTCAATCCAATCAAATTACAACAATAATACGATCATTTGATGTCAACAAAGATACATCACTCAAAGGAAAACAAAAAGACACTTATGTAAATTTTTTTGTCAATAAGGATTTATTGAAAAAGCTGGCAATTCATATATTAATAAATGGGATATAAACATTAATCTAACATAAGACTTCAAACTACTAGTCTCGGTCATATATTCAGCCAACCACTAAGGACAATGGAGATCATGACGAAGCAGATAAAAGTTCATACCAGCCTTGATAATATTATTATATGTTCATTAAATTGTTTTTTTGGTAAGAAACCAATACCACCCACCTCATTAGTTTATTAGGCACATTAGAACTTGCAGATTGTACGGTTATTATGGCTTCTAAACAGAGCCTTTATTTAAGAACTAATCTAAGTACCCCCCTGAGTTCGTTTTTTTTTATCTTTTATATCCGAGAGTGTCCTGTTCGCACACTCCACCTACCTACTATTGGTTGTCAAGTTAACTTGAAGTATTATGTCAAATCTAAGTAGGTGGCAAGGATGGCTTAAGATAGGACAATAACTTTCAGTAGCCATATTTTTATGCTCAAAGGCTCTTCAATTGGGTGTATGACTTGTCAGCCTTCACAGTAATATTTGCTTAATGTTCTCAAAGACCATTCCTGTTTACAAAAAAACATCTCCTCAGAGAATTTTAAATCAAATAAACTCTCATACCCAAACACTCTTAAATGATTTCCAACAGAGAACTATATTCAAAGAAAATAAATCAACGCAACTCTAACCTAAGAAGCACAAACCAACACTTATTAGACATGGATCACACACCTAATGCACAACAAATGAGGAAGATGATAGACAAAAAGTCGGCATATACGACAATAATAACAAATTTTATTGTGAAATACCTCAAACTAATTTTTTAACCATATAAATGGATCAGCCCATTTACTTGAATTTTCTAAAAATGTATATATCCGTGCTTCTTAGACTCTAACCACAGAATAATATATAGACATTAAAAGGAGGGATGAATGAACAATTGTAGCAACTTACATACTGGTAGAGCATGTAATCAGCACAGAAAAAAGTGATACTTTTCAAGCCTAAAATAAGAGCAACATTGAGACCTTCAACCAGCGCTTCAAGTTCAGCGCATTCATTGCTGGTTTCTTTACCTTCCACCATAGATTCTATAGGACTCATCTTCTCAAACAACAGATTATCCTTAGGATCACAAACCGCAATCCCAATCCCAGCAACCCTAACCACCGTATCTCTAATCCTCTCTTCACTAATCAACCCCTTCGAATACACCCTAAAACATTCAGAATCCACATTCCACGAAGAAGAAGAAGAAGAAGACGATGAACTTTCACCATACGGCTTCTCATAATTATCCCCATACTCCCTCCACTCATTCTCAGGAACACTCCGAATATATTCCGCAAACTTCTGGTCGTGAATCCGACGATCAAGCTCCTCCTTCATTTTCCTCATTTCAGTCTGACAGTGCTCCCGGTCCTTGAACTCCATTGCAAACCTTGCAATGTCCTCGAGCATAAGAGTGGTAGCCAAGTCTAAACCGCTAGTTTCTTCAGAATCCAAGACAGGGTCGGCGGTGTTAAGTGAGGAAGATGACTCGATGGAGGGTATAGAAGTAAGAGAGGCATCCATTGCCTCCTGGAGTTGAAGTTGGAAGGCGTAATCGAGATCGGAGAAAAGGGTTTTGGCGGAAAGGAGTTCAGAACGCTGTTGGGTGATCAACTCTTGAACGCAGTCGTCGTCGTTCAAGGTGTCCGCCATTGCTGTTGATTGTTGGAGAAGAGTGGAGTAATGGTGAGTGAAGAAGAGCGGAGTAATGGTGAGTGAAGAAGATGAGGAAACAGAAGAAATGTTGGAGAATCCAAAGGGTTTTTAGGAATTTGGAGAATTTGTTAAGAGTGGAGTAATGGTGAGTGAAGAAGAGCGGAGTAATGGTGAGTGAAGAAGAGCGGAGTAATGGTGAGTGAAGAAGATGAGGAAACAGAAGGAATGTTGGAGAATCCAAAGGGTTTTTAGGAATTTGGAGAATTTGTTAAGATGATTATTGAAGGAAAATGGAAAAGAGAGAGAAATGATCTCCCAAATTCCGCAGAATCCAATCTTTTCTCAACCGAGTACGCGCCACCTTCGCGATTGAAAATACAAAGTTACAAACACATTTTTTTTTTTTGGGAAATTGCCAAAAATAGGTTAAAAAAAGAGATTGAAATGAATTTTAGGACAAGTGTTCAAAAGAAAGACTTTTAGGACAATTTGGGTGTGAATTGACAAAAATGCCCTTCATTTCCTTTCCCTCTTCCACGTTTGCTTTCCCTTCTCTCCACGATCGATTCCTTCTCTTTCGCGTATAGTTCCCTTTCCCTTCTCTTTTCTTTCGCGTAGAACACCTGAACCTACTCCGGTCATCGTCGCTTGCCCATCGTCGTTTGCCCTTTGTCGCTTGCCCTTCGTCGTTCGTTGTCCAGTGCATTTCGTCGCTTCTATTCGGACCATTCAATTAACTTCGAGCGTTTTCTCTTATTTGGGTGAGTTTCATGTCTAACCGATTTTCAATTTATCTGCTGTAAGTAAATGTTTGGTTGGGGTATTTGGTGCTATTTTCATCCGTAATTGTCTGGTTTTTGGAATTGGACTTATTTGCCGTAAATTAGTTTAGTCAAAGTTTGGTTTTAGGTTCTTAGAAAGTTCAATGGGTAGTGAAAAATGAATTGAACTAGAGGATGAGGATTTAGTTGGATCAAATAGAGGAGGAGTAAGCAATAGGAATAGAAGGAATGAAGGTTTTTTTTTTATCTCGCACGTTTTTTTTATCTCGCACCTATCTCGCACGTATCTCGCACGTTCCAAACTTTCACTATTTATTTCAAAATCAACTTGGTACACCTCCTAATCTATTTAGAGCTATTCTTTGCATGTTTAGTAACTCTCTTAGGCCCTCATGCTTTATCTCGCACGTATCTCGCACACATCTCGCACGTATCTCGCACGTTCCAAACTTTCACTATTTATTTCAAAATCAACTTGGTACACCTCCTAATCCATTTAGAGCTATTCTTTGCATGTTTAGTAACTCTCTTAGGCCCTCATGCTTTATCTCGCACGTATCTCGCACGTTCCAAACTTCCACTATTTATTTCAAAATCAAATTGGTACACCTCCTAATCCATGTAGATCTATTCTTTGCATGTTTAGTAACTCTCTTAGGCCCGCACACATCTTGCAGTTATTTTTTTTAGTTCTTTACATCTTGCACGCATCTTGTAGGTTCTTAAGCTCAAATCAATTTTTTAAGATACAAAACTACTTAAGGTAGTTTAAGGATGACACATGTTCGGATTTTAGTGCGTCACGGTGGTGAATGGGATGAGGGACGAAGAAAATATGAAGGAGGAGTGTTAAAAGGCATTGTTGTCCCTAAAGAAATAACATACAAAGATTTACAGTCTGAACTATATGACCTTGCAGAAGTTGACCCTACAAAGTTCGACATAAAGATAAGATGTATATATGAGATCAAAGGGGAAAAGGAAGCTCCTCCATTTGAGTTAAGCAATGACCGTGATTTAAAGTTTTATATTCTTAGTGAAAATCCATTGGAGGTCCCCCTATACGTATCTTTTGAGCCTACAAGCAATCGAAGCATGAAAGTGTTAAACAAAGATTACAATTCAGTATCTAGGAGCAACCAAGTTCAAAATTTAAACCCTCATCCTCCAATTGGAATGGATACATTAGATGAGAATGAAGTTGATATTGGTGAAGTTCAGGTTGGCTTGTGTGATAACATGATAGGGACCAATTCGGCTATATGGGAATCATATGAGTCATATCATTCAAAAGATGATACTTTTACATGGGAGTCAGTTGAGATGTACAATGAATTGTTTGACATCCCAGAACAAAGAGATGCTTCTACAAAAGATTGCAAAGGAAAAGGTAAAGTTGACTACAGCTCCTCTAGTCGGAAGTTGAAGACAAAAGGAAGTGGCTGGTCGGAAGAAAGCTCTACAAGTGAAGAGTTGGATGTAGGACAAATCTTTTTTTGCAAGAGAGATTTGTCAATGAGATTAAGTGTGTTGACAATGAAAAAAAAATTTCAGTTTGTAGTAAAAAAGTCTACAAAAGAGGTTCTTTTCGTTAGATGCATCGACAACAAGTGTGGTTGGAGATTGCGAGCGGTTAGACTGAAGGATTCAAATATATTCAAGATTAAAAAGTATGTGAAAGTTCATTCATGTTCTCTTGAGTTTTTGAATCGTGACCATAGGCAAACAAAATCTTGGGTTGTTGGAGAATTAATAAAGTCCAAATTCAAGGGATCCGGTCGCATATACAAACCACGTGATATCATAGAAGACATGAGGTAAGACTATGGCATAAATATGAGTTATGAGAAAGCATGGCGTGCCAGAGAAAATGCATATGAACGAGTGCGAGGGTCTCCTGAAGAGTCATATAATCTTTTGCGTAGATATGGTGAAGCACTCAAATTTACAAATCCAGGTACAATATTTCACATGGAACTCGAAGATGATCGTTTCTTTAAATATCTTTTTATGGCTGTTGGTGCATGTGTTAGAGGATTCTTAAATTGCATTAGACCGGTCATAGTCATGGACGGAACATTTCTTAAGAACAAATATCGGGGTCAGTTGATAGTGGCCGTTTGTTTAGATGGTAACAATCAGATCTATCCTCTAGCCTTTGAAGTAGTTGATAGAGAAACAGATGACTCAATACAGTGGTTCTTAGAAAAATTGAAAGGTGCAATAGGGGAGGTGCCTAATCTAGGCTTTGTGACAGATCGGAAAACATGCTTCGCCAAGGGTATTTCATCAGTTTTCCCCTCTGCATTCCACGGCCTTTGTGTCCAACATTTGAGTCAAAATTTGCATGATAAATATAAGAATGACACGGTTGCTACTTTGTTTTATAATGCATCGAGAACATATCGTGAATCAACGTTTGTAGAAGCGTGGAGACATCTTCTTGCATTTCCTAATGGTTCAGGGAAATATTTAAATGATGTTGGAATAGCACGGTGGTCTCGTGTTCACTGCCTAGGAAGACGGTATAACATGATGACAACAAATATAGCAGAGTCCATGAATTCTATACTGAAAGAACCTAGAGATTTGCCTATTGCTTCATTCCTTGAAAATGTTCGAGCTTTGCTACAACGTTGGTTTTGGGAGCGTCGAGAAGTAGGCATTAAAGTGACGTCTACATTGACCAAATGGGCAGATTTAGTTATTCAAAAGAAACAAGAAGGAGCTTTGACAATGAAGGTCAACCCAATTGACTGTTACCAATTTCATGCCAAAGATTTAGATAAGGAGGAGGTCGTAAACCTTCAGACTAAAGAATGCACTTGCAAGGAGTTTCAAGCTGAGCAACTACCATGCTCACATGCCATTGCTGCAGCACGGGATCGTAATATAAATGTTTATAGTTTATGTGCTAATTATTACACTAATAAATGTTTGTTGGCTGCATATGCGGAGGCCGTCTACCCAGTTGGGAATCAGTCAGATTGGAAGACAAGCGAAAACTACGTACATATGACTATTTTACCTCCAAAAGTAGTCAAAAGAGTTGGTCGACCGAAGAAAAAGAGGATTCCAAATGTTGGTGAAGCTCCAAAATTGCATAAGTGTGGTCGGTGTAAACAAATAGGTCACAACAGATTAACGTGTACCAATCCAATTTCATATACCGACAAGTCGAGCATACAAGATTAGAAATTTCTCTACCAATGTACTAAGTATTACACTAATTAATGAATGTTTGTTAATGATGTGTTTTCTTAATGATTTGTCCCAACATTCTTACTTTCTGTGCTTCCAGATGGATGAAGAAGACGAAAATAATAATTGACTTATTCATTTAAGAACACAAAAACTGGTTTTAGGATCGTTTAAAAATAACTAAATGTTCGTTTAAAAATATCTAAATGATCGCTTAAAAATAACTAAATGATCGGTTAACAACAACCAAATGATCGTTTGAAAACAACTAAACGATAGGTTAAACAAAACTAAACGATCGATTAAAAACAAGCAAAACATCGTGTAAAAACAACCAAACGATCGTTTGAAAAAAAACTAAACGATCAGTTAAACAAAACTAAACGATTGGTCAAACAAAACTAAACGATCGTTTAAAACAACCAATCGATCGTTTGAAATTAACTAAACGATCGATTATAAAAAACTAAACGATCATTTACAAAAACTAAACGATCGTTTACAAAAACTAAACGATCTTTTAAAACAACGAAAGACACCCGCGAATTGTTTACAACCGCGATTCAACATTTCAAAAAAAGTACGCGAATTTACAATATTGCCCCTTTGGTAAAAACAACCGATATATACGTTCCGCCTTCTTCGTTCGTTTTTCGTCACTACGCAATACACAACCGCACTGATCACTCACCTTCGTTTTCTCTCAGTCCATTGTTCTCTCAGACCATTTTTGTCTCAGTCCATATTTTTCGTCAACGTCAAAAGGTATTTTCCCGAACTTTTCCTACTATAACGTTACACTTTTCCTTTCTTTATATTTCAAAAGTTTCGACTTCTGTCTTCAAAAACTATCATTGTATTCTTAAATTATTATTGTGAAGCGTTTAGGGTTTCGGATTCGACTTCTGTCTTCAATATAGTTCTCCAGATTGTTAAATTTATTACTTTTCGATTAACTATCATTTCAGGATGGTTGTACCTAGCGACAAGTATTTCCCTGCCACTGTGTCATGCCAAGTGCACAAGATCGGCAGTCTTATTAAGGATAAACTGACCAAGGACCAGCTGCAAATGTTCGAAAAAACAATTTTTGGTCCATTTCTCAATGTGAACATGGTCTTCAACAGCCAGTTGATCCATCATTTCTTGCTGAGGCAGATACCTGAAGACGGTAACGTAGATGGAATCTGTTTCTCAGTTTTAGGGAAGAACGTCCGTTTTACCCAAAAGGAATTCAACATCATAACTGGATTGTGGCCAACAAACAATCCATTGGAGAAAGATTGCGATAGCAAGCGCCTACAAAGTCTTCTATTCGGATCAGAAAATAAGAAACTAATAACATGCTTGGAAATTGAGGAAATTTTCAAGAATTATGAGTTTACAAATGATGATGATGCTGTGAAGGTCGCCTTGGCCGTCTTTATAGAAACTGTGATGGTCGGGAAGGATAAGAAAACACAGTTTGACATGGATATTTTGGGAAGAGTTGATGATGAAGAAGCATTTAAAAGCTTCGATTGGTCAACTTTCTTCTACACTCGTCTGCTCAACAGTTTAAAGACAAGTCTCCAAGGAAAAAAAGAAGCATACGAGCTGAAGAAGACAAGAAGTTTCAAAGCAGTGTCATACTACAACATCAAAGGCTATGTGCTTGCTTTTCAGGTGATTTTTATTTGTTCATACACTTTAAGTAAATGCCAATTGAACATCAAAGTTTAACATATTTGTTTAAATGTTGTAGGTGTACGCTTATGAAGTACTCTCAACTGCAAATGAGCACCTGGCCACAAGAAACAGTAAGGGATTAATCCCTAGGATATTGAGATGGAATTGTACACAAGCTCCATCTTACAAAATGCTGCAGAAGAACATATTCGACAACAAAAATGTAAGTAAAACTTGTCAGTCATCGTTTAATATAATTACACGATCGTTTAATACAATTACATTGCAGACTGTTGTTCAACCTAAACTGAAGATGTCAACCCAAGAGAAGGCTTTCATGGAGAATCGAATTCGAGGGGATGATAACATGCAAATGGAGGACGATGAATCCATTGGAGCAATGAACAACAAATCATTGGAGCAATCGGACTCATCTCCACAAAGAGAACAACTGTCACCCCAAAGAGAACAAAGTCAAACAGTGGCTGACGAGTCTGAAATGCATCCAATCACCAAGAAGAAACATTTCAGATCAAAGAATTCCAATGACAAAGAAGAACAAAGTCATTCAAAATCCTACAAGAAACTGAAGAAGGAAATAAAAGAAGTTCGTAAGGATTTATCCACACTGACTTCTATAGTCTGTAGGATGGATGACACAATCACAAAGCAGTCATTGGAGCTGTATGAAATGAAGCAGATACTGGAGAGATTGGTCCAGGTAAAATTTGTTTTCATAATACATTAGTTACACGATCGTATAACTTTGATAGACGATCGTTTATCAAAGTTACTCAATCGTTTAACTTTGATAGACGATCGTTTATCAAAGTTACGCGATCGTTTACTTTTATATACACGATGGTTTAACAATACATTATTTTTTTAATTTTATGTTCGTTTTTATTTGTTTATTAGAATCAAACTGAAAATCAAGGGAATGATCATACTGATCAGAATGACAATGAGTATGTTGTTTAAGAACAACATACTGAACAACAACCTACTGAAGAACAACATACTGAACATCAAGAGGAAACCCAAAGGTTAACATTTCATTCATTGTTTACTAGTTTATAAATACCTAACAATTGTATTTTTTTTCTTATTCTCATGTTTTTTCTCATTTTGTTTAGGGAACATCAAGAGGAATGTGGTAATGATATAAGCATAGACGGTAGGGATGCAGACTTGCTAATGACTATAAGAGATATATCGGATAGTCTAAGTCATCAAATTCAGAAAGAAACAGACCTGCCACAAATGATTACTACCCTTCCATTTGTGAGCCAACCTCTTGCACTTTGTGAATTGGCTCCATTGGATCAAACTGTACAAATTGTAAATGAAGAATCTCAACTGGTATGTATACACAACAAATTTGTAGTCGCTTGAATGAATAGTTTGTTACTTGTTTAATACGATTACATTGCAGGAAACAACAAAAAAACAGGTTGAGATTAAAAAAAATGATGAAGCAGTTACTTTGGTTGAAAAAGAACCAGTAACTGTGCCTGATAAAGATGAACAAGAAAAACCAATAAAGAGAAGAAAGCTATGTAAAATAGCAAATAAAGAGGTGCAAGATGAAGATGAACAAGGTAATCCACCCACAACATCTACTCAGATCATATCAGAATCTACAACACCTGTCCCAGATGTGGAAATCAGAGAAGTAGATACATATAATCCGATGTGGAAAGTGGATCCAAAATTATGGAAGGAATACTTACAATGGAAAAGATCAAGAAAAACAACCCATGAACAAAGGAAAGTAGTCTCCACAACCAGAAAGAAAGACTTTTTCAGACAGCTTGAAGAAAACACATGGGTACATGGAGACATAAGTATTCTTCTCAAACGATCGCTTATATTAACTAAACGATCGCTTCTATTAACTAAACGTTTGTTAAGTTAATATTACACGATCGCTTACTAAGTAAACGATCACATGTACATTTCTTAAGCGATCGCTTATACTCTCCTTTCATTCACTAAACGATCGTTTATTTTTTCTTTGTAGATATTGGATTTGCTATTATCCCACTTGCAGAATAAAATGTTGCATCTCAAGCACCATTGCAAGCGTTCTTTTAGAATATTACATTCCTCGTTTCTAGTAAGTTGTTATTCTTTAATTTTTTTTGTATAGAAGTTAAACTGCATCATTATATTCTGACTAAATTTTTTGACTTGTTCTTGAAGCTTGGAATCAATAAACCAGACTGCATTGTTTGGAACCATATTTTCGATACTCATCTGGTGACACCAGATAATACGAAAGCTGAATGGACAGACCGAACAGCACACCTAACTATATGGACAGAAAAAGATGTGGAATACTATTTCAACACTGCTGTTGGTGATTACAACCACATACCAGGGTGGGGAGATGTCAACTACGTGATTACCTGCATCAACATAAAAGAACATTGGTTGGCTATTGCAGCTGATATGAGAAAATGCAGGATCTACGTGTTCGACTCAATGCCAAATTATGTTGAGCAGAAACTTGTTGATGAAGCTCTTCAAATGCCTGCACGATGCATCCCCTCACTCACGATTGCAATTGGAGTCAACCTCCATTCAGATCATTTCACATATGGCCCTTGGCCAATGCGCAGATCGAAGGCCACATTACAGAAAGGGCGTTCATTGGATTGTGTAATTTTCTGTGCTAAATTTGTTGAATGCCTTGTAACTGCTAGTGATCTTGGTTGTCTAACTGTGCCAAACATGAAACTGTTTATACAACAATACGTGCTGGAACTTTGGGCCAATAAATACTTTTGCTAAATAAAAAAATATATATTTCGTTTTTGTACTTTTGAGTTAATATTTGTATTCGTTTATATAATTTTTTTATGTAATTTTTATAGAGAGAATAACATATTATAATTTTAAACTTTGTTATAAAATAAATACTTTGTGATATTTTCAATTAAACGCGGCCAAAATTGAGAAAGAATATTTGAGTTAATATTTGTATTCGTTTAGATACATATCACAAAATATTAGTGTAGAGAAATACTCATCGCGTACATATGTATAAACGATCTTCTTAATAAACGATGTCTAAACGATCTTCTTAATAAACGTCAAAATATTAAGCGATCGTTTAGTAAAGTCTAAACGATCGTTTGGTAAAGTATAAACGATCGTTTGGTAAAGTATAAACGATCTTCTTAATAAACGATGTCTAAACGATCTTCTTAATAAACGTCAAAATATTAAGCGATCGTTTAGTAAAGTCTAAACGATCGTTTGGTAAAGTCTAAACGATCTTCTTAAAATCATAAAAAAATTAAGCGATCGTTTAGCTACAAATAGTTTTGCAACATAGAGAATAATCGATACTACTAATTGAAATGTCAATTGATACTAATTGAAATGCAACATAGACAATAATCGAACAGCCAATTGATACTTGTGATTTATGTAAATATTTCAATACATAGGAGTGTTGGTCCATAATTGAAATGCTAATTGTTTTCTAAAGTATGACATGTTTTCTTGACATAATGTATCTAAACCAACACCAGCAGCTATGTACTCAAAATACTTAATTGTGAATATGCCACAATCACTATTATTTCGTTGAAGTGGAATTGAGTCAACAATGACAACTGGCCAAGGTTCCTTGTATGTCGATGATCTACCTCTCCTATCAAAGAAGCCAGTACTATCTAACAACTTTGGCACCAACTGTCGAATGGGCAGTAATATGTTTGTCATCTCTTCGGCAGTTGTAAGTGACGGAAGCGAATCCCATACCTTCACTTGACAACTTACCAAATCCAAGCATAATAGAACCCAATGGTTGCCATGGACATTGAATGGAGAGTAAACGTAATCAACACTTGCCCAAGGATCTTGGAAGTCCTCTTTTAACTCGACAATATAGTCAACCAACCTATACTCTTCATCCCAGTCAAATGGGCGATTCTCTTTAATACATTCTTTGTATAGAGGCCACTTCGAAACTAAAATGCGCTGCAAAGAAAAACATACAAACGCAAATATCAGACCGAAAGACAAATATCAAACGCAAATACATACATAAAGTAACGCGACGATTCCAAACCATAAAGATTGTGTCTGCAGTTGTGAAGTTCTGAGAAGAAGGTATCCCGGCTGCCTTAATCTTCAAGTGAATGAAAAGAAAAAGTGCATCCAAATGTTAATAGAAACAAAAGTAAGCAGTAAATGTATAGAACCATAACAATGAAAAAATTATAATTGCATAAATGATAAGATAATCCCATACCTCATCCGCCAACCACCGGCGACACATAAACAAGTCTCTGAAAAAAGCCTTCGATTTTTTCCCATGAAAGGTTTCACGCAGCTCATCGTCTGTACGCTTGTCTGTAATCCAAGCTCGAAGTCTATCTAAATGGACGTCAAGTATTTTGTGCATAGGATCATAAACAATTGCTTCATACTGAGAGGTGCTGGTGGTTGATGTCACAGACCGTTTAGGTAGAGTTGTGAATGGGGTTGATAGGTAAACACTTGCACGCTTCCTACGGGCGGGCCGAACGTGTGGTCGTTGAGTGAGAAATGGTTCTATCTCTGTGACGTCCTCATCGTCAACGACATCTATTGGCTCCTCTAAACCAATATCAACCTTCTTCTCCAACACATCTTCGTCGCCCTATGGAAGCTCATAATGCATTAGTGTGGATAATGATAGAAATTAAACATCAATATTAGCAAGAACATGGAACAAAACCTTCTTTTTAACTTCAATGTGTTCATCCTCCTTTGGCATCCTCAACCAATTAGGGGTACCGCCTGTGTCAACATCTTCGGTCTTAGCATTATCCACTTCTTTACTTTCTAATGTATGATCTACTAAGCCTTCGGACACCTTGTGGTCCCCTTCGTCACCCTATGGAACCTCAAAATGAATTAGCGAGAACATGCAACTTAACGTATGAGTAATTACCAAATATGAAACAACTAACGTCAATACACTTAACAGTTTCATTCCTAACCTTTCTTTGAAGTCCAATGTGCTTCAATATGGTTGACATCATGCCCTTCAATTCGTCAATATCTGATTTTATACTATTAAGTTGCCCTTCAACAACCGCTACTCGATCTTGGAGATTTCGAATAGCCTTTTTCATCTTAATATTGGACTTCTGTTTCTTACTCTTTTTGAAGTCATCTTCATCATTAACAACTTCTCTTACTCTTTTTGAACCACCATTCTTCGACTGAATAATGGTAGATAAGCGGAAGTTTTCAAAAAGTTCACCTGAAGCAATTTTCAACTGCTCCTCTTCAGGTGTCATCTCAATGACCGCCTTAATTATAAACTGCAAATAGAAAAAGGCAAATGTATTTAGGACAAAGAAATAAGCACAAAATCATGCGATCCTTAAGTAAGTTACTATTGCTTGCTACTTACCATTGGCGAGTCAAACACCTGGCTTATAGTTTGGGACTTTGGTGATTGTTGGCACACCCACCTCAGCATTCGTGGTATGGCATGATCGTTTACTTTATCTACACCACATCCAATGATGGTTGGTATAGACTCATATGCCCAAACCTATTCGACATTTGACAAACAAGTTTAGGAAGTGCCACAAGATATATATAGATATATAAACAAGTGGTTATGCAATCGTTTGAAAACAACTATACGATCATTTAACATAACTAAACGATCGTTAAAAAAACAACTATACGATCGTTTAACATAACTAAACGATCGTTAAAACAACAACTAAACGATCGTTTAAAACAACTAAACGATCGTTTAAAACAACTAAACGATCGTTTAAAACAACTAAACTATCGTTTAAAACAACTAAACTATCGTTTAAAATAACTAAACGATCGTTTTAAAGTTTTGAAGTAAGAAGTAAGAAGTCACATACCTGTAATGCATGCTGAAATCCATTGATAGTATATTTTTTTGTCTGTGTTTATTTCTTCTTTCCCTTGGTATATTGCTTGTCCAAGGCTCTTTTCAAGGCACTTAGCGTGCGTACAAAAACAATCCGACCCCAATCATAATTATTAAATGTATTCCAATCATTAGCAATCTTGAAAAAACCAATGTCCACTTTGGTTCGCCTATCTTTTCCCAACAAAGATATCTCTATAAAGTAGACTAAAGCTAATTTCACAATATCATCGTCATCACCCTCGTATTCCAAAAATATATCCTCTAAGTCGCTAACATAAACACACTCCTTGTCTTTGAAAAACTTCTCCAACAGTCGACTATTCCCAACCAACCGAATATAGTCCTCTTTAGGACCCCATAGTCCAGTTATGATGTTAAACTCTCTCCTACCGAAAGTACAAACAACGCCCCCTAGTAAGAAACTTATAGAATCCTTTCCTTCATCTTCCACCTCCCTTAACAGTAAGTAGTGGATGAGTGGCCCATTAAAGACAATATTTAGGTCCAAAAAGTGCCCAAACTTTGTTTTTCTAAATAAGGCTAATTGATCGGGTTTGAGTTTGGCCTTAATATTATGTGTTGTCTTTTCCAAATAAGACAAACAACTTACTAGGGAATAAAAATGATGGGAAGAATTAATCTTGTACAAGGGTCCGTCGGTCGATGTCGAAGTCGATGTCATGATTGAAGCCGGAAGAAAAAGGAACAAATTCCAGCAAATATATTGAAAATGGGTTACAGATAAAACTCACTGAAATAAGAGAACACGCTCAAAGTTGATTCTTAGGTTCGAAAAGGAGAAGCGACGAAATGCACTGGAGGATCGACGACAGACGAACAGTCGGAGTATCTTCGAAGAGCAGAGCGGGAAATTTCAAAAGCCAACGAAAGGAGATGTTTTTTTTTACTTCAGGTGTTCTATGCGAAAGAGAAGGGAAAGCGAACGTGGGTAGGCGAAAAATCAATAGAGAGCGATAGAAATTTAATGAAGGGCATTTTTGTCCATTAACACCTAAATTGTCCTAAAAGTCTTTCTTTTGAAAACTTGTCCCAAAATTCATTTAAATCTCTTTTTTTAACCTATTTTTGGTAATTTCCCTTTTTTTTTCTTTTTCCTCAAATATTATTATCAGGCAGCGATTTTGTTTTTATAGTGTAAATAATTTATTCATTTTTTCTATTTTTTTAAAACTTCGTATATAAATTAATAAATTAAGAAAAATAAATTTTCTAAAAAAACCACTTTCTCCAAAAAATTTTATTTTAATTGGTGTATGTTTTACAAAACCCACAAAAGGCTATTATTTATAGGAAATTTGACAAGTTTGAGGTAGATTAAATGACTGTTAAATGGTTTGCATCTTAAAGATACATGACAAAGCTGCTCGATGTTTAGGGAAATGACACATGACATGCAATGACACTAACCATGATAGATAAAAGGCATCTGTTTTACTAATATTTATAATACTCTTCTTATATGTTTATTATGTGTATGAAATATTCCTTATTAAAACTTTATTAGAAAAAGACCTAAGGGGAAAAAATTCTAATTAAGAAAAAAGAGTACATAATTTTATATATACTTAAAAAATGCAATTTACTTCTTCTCATGGATACATCACTTGAGATCCATGAGTTGTCGCATTTCAATGTTGTGCACCAATATTTTAAAACTTGTGGTACGTAATGATTTTGTAAATAAGTCTGTCAGGTTATCCTTTGAATAAATTTGTTGTATTGTGATGTCATCATTTTCTTCAAGATCATGAGTGTAGAAAAGTCTTTAAAATATGTTTTGTTATTTCTCCTTTAATATAACATCATTTGATTTGAGCTATACATGTCCTGGTGTCTTTGTATAGTATCATCGAAAGATTTTTACAAGAAGACAAGCCGCATGTTTTCCAAATGTGCCAAGTCATTGATCTTAGTCATACACATTCTCGACTTACCTCGTGCATTGCAAGAATTTCAGCATGATTTGAGGAATTGATTATTATTGTTTGTTTCATTAATCACCATGACATAACAATTCCTCCACATGTGAATTGATAACCTGTTTAAGATCTAATTTTGTGTGGATTAGATAAATATTCAGAATATGTAAAACCAACTAAATCAAAATTTAATTTATTTGAAAAAAATATACCCATACCAATTGTTCTTCGGAGATAACAGAGTATATGCTTAATTTTATGCCAATGTTTTTTTTTTGTTGGAGAGGAATTGTATCTAGCTAATAAATTTACTGAAAAAGTAATATCTGATCTTGTATTATTAGCAAGATATGTAAGTCCACCAATTGCACTAAGATATGGTACTTATGGACCAATAAGTTCTTCGTTATCATCTCAAGGTCAAAATATATCTTTCTTCACATCTAGTGAAGGAACTTGCACAAGATTTTTTAATGGGTATGCTTTATCTATATAATTTTTTTTTCAAAATTTTTCCCGTATAAGTTGATTGATGAACAAAATATCTTATCTACTAAATGCTCAATTTGTAAATCAAGGAAAAATTTTGTTTTTCAAGATCTTTCATCTTGAATTCTTTCTTAAGATATTCTATTGATTTTGAAAACTCTTTAGAAGTTCCAATTATATTTAAATTATCAACATATACAGTTATAATAACAAATACTGACTGTGATTTTTTTGTAAAAACGCAGGGACATATTGAATTATTTTGATATCCTTCTTTTAGCAAATATCCACTAAGGTGATTATACCACATTCATTTTAATTGTTTAAATCTATATAATGATCTATGTAACTTTATTGAATATAGTTTCTAAGAACTTGATTTATATGTTTCAGATATCTTAAATTCTTTTGGGATTTTCATATAAATATTATTATCAAGAAATTCATATAAATATGCTGTGACTACATCCAAAGGTGCATGTCCAAATTTTCAAACACATCAGGCAAATTAGAAATCTTAATGTGATTACATCCACCATTGGAGAATACGTCTCCTTGTAATTAATACTAGGTCTTTGTGAAAAACCCTTTGCAACTAGTCTTGCTTTATAACTTGGAATCTCATTTTCTTCATTTTTTTCTCATAAATACCCATTTATATCCCACAGGTTTGCCCATCCACCATTTATGGCCATCTGGTGTTTCGACTACTGGTCCAAAAACTTGATGTTTTGAAAGTGAGTTTAATTTTGCCACGATTGGCCTTTGCTTCTTTCCACAAAGACCAATCTTTTTCTCTGTTGACATTATTCAACAAATTTTGGTTTAGAATCCTCATTTTTAAATATAATATCAAGAGCAACAATATATGTAAAGATGTTGTCAACAACTACATTTGTTTATCGAAATATTTATTATTATCCTTAGCTGTTTTATCTTCTTTGATATTCTTGAAAAGTCAAATTTTTTATTTCTTCTAAAACATTCATATCATTTAGTCGAATTATTGACTTCTTTTTTTTTTCAAGGACTTTTATCTTTGGAACTCACTGGTCTATTACGCTTCAGCTGTGTTTCAAATTCATTAATGACAACTTGTTGTGTTGAGATATCAATTATTTATGGAACATTTACAGCTTTTATATATGGCTTAGTTACTTTCTTTGCATGTATTTATTAATTAGTATGTTATGGTGGAGCAATTGGAATGTATACTACACATACAAAATTCTCAAATGAGAAATATTTGGCTCATGACCATATGCAAATCATAATGGGGAGTACTTGTGATAAACTGCTGGTCTAATACGCATAAGTGACGCAACATGCAAAATAACATGTGTCCTCATACAAGATGTAGGAAACTTAGCTCTATCATAAGTAATGGTCTTGTAATTAATTGCAAACGTTTTATAAATGATTCTACTAAACCATTTTGTGTATGAACATAAGCTATAGAATGTTCAACACTTTTTCCAATTAACATACAATAATTATCAAAAGTTTGAGATGTGAATTCACCAACATTATCAAGTTGAATGTTCTTAATTGTATGACCAAAAAACTGCGTTCTTATCTTAATTATTTGAGTCACTACAAGAAAAAGGACATATTATGACAGTTCATTCCATCTAAAATTAATTGAAAAGAGGGAAGAAAAAAAATGTCATAAAAGGTCAAAATGCTCATTTTTTGCAAAAAAAAAATGGTGTTTTCAGATTTCACTTATAGATGACAGTTATTTATTGTCATAAAATGTAAAGGCATTAAAAAAAATTATTGAAATAATTTTAATTCAAATTTATTAAAATAAAAGTTATTTTAAATAAAAAAAAGGAAAATACAAATAAACCTCTCCATCTCCCCAATTCCTTCTTGAAATGCAAAAACCCTTTCCTTCTTGAAATGCAAAAGCCCTTTCCTTCAAACGTCGCCATCTGCTCTCCTTGAACACCACCACTTCCTTCGAACGTCGTCGAATGATTACCATTTGCTCCCTGAAACCCTTCGAACGCCATCGCTACCTTCGAATGTCGCCACGTCCTTCGAACGTCGACACCTCCTTTTCTCTGCATTTCATCTTTTTCCTGATCACTACAAACCGTAAGTCTTAGTTTTCAAATCGATTACATATTTCTACCTTTGCGTTTTCACCACTTCTTCTTCTTTCTCTTTATTATTATTTTGATTGTGATGATTATGATTATGATGTTTATTGTTTGGGTGAAATATTTGATTTTTTGTGTGCATTTGTTTATTTATGTTGTTTGTGAAATTGAATGTGGATTCGATTTTGTGCTTTACTATTCTATAATCTGGCCCAGTTGTTAGGTTTTTCAAGCCATTCGATGAACAGTTTATTGATTTTAAGATACCAGAATTTTCAATTTGTTGTGTGCTATAGATGTAACGACCCAACTCTTTATACTAAACGGAGATCATTACTACTTAAAAGAAATAAAAACTTTCTTAAAGCAAAATGAAAAATAAACTAAAATTTCATAATCAAAACCTCATGTACTCATAAATAAATTAATGTAAGTAGAAATAAATCTCAAAAATAAAATTCTAGCTGGGGCCCTATCTAGTTTTAAAAGAGTGATAAAGAAAGTACAAAAATATTGAAATCAAAACTAATAACATAACGACGGAAGCAAAACGTTTCCCTATGGCATGCCACGATCACTTCTTGTCATTCGCCAGCTTTCCTCTACCTCTACCTCTATCTTTGCCTGAAAAGTTAAACATTTAAAGAGTGAGTACAAAAATATACTCAGTAAGGGACCTACTACTAGTCCCGCTAGGTGTCAATTAACTTCCTATTAGAGTCCTGTAAAGTAGTATCCCAAAACTGGTGCCTTCCCGAACATGCACAATTTGTGATCCTGTAGAAACATCTCTGGTCTTCGGTGAACCCAAAGGAACACCTAGGACATAACTGATCTTCGGTGAACACAAAGGAACACCTAAGACAAATTGGTCTTTAGTGAACTCGAAAGAAACACTAAGACAATCGGGGTGTGAGTGACCCCGTCGAGTCACTCATATATATATCATCTCATACTGGACTGGTGATGCCGTCGGACTAGACAGTCATAAGAAGGTGGTGATCTCGAGTGACACCCATTTAAGTACGACTCTAATAGATAAAGTTAACTAAACACTCTATCCATATCATGTAGCATAACATAACATCATAAGCATGACATGAATATTAATCATAGTATTCTTAATCATAAGATTAATATTTAATGCATTAACATTATCATCATCAATCATCATCATTAACATAACTCAGTCATAACTATCAGTCAACTTCAACACCCATACATTATATGCATTTTAGCTAAGTCAATGCATAATATTACATGCAAACTCTTACTTCAGTACGAGAGTCTAGTAGGAGAATCTCTTACTTGGAGATTAGCTTTATCCAAAAATATAATCCTGACAGCAAGGTCAAACTTCCCAAGAGAAATCCTAAACAGTAAGGGTAAAAATATACTAAGTTCAATAACTTAATTAACAGTTGATTAAGGATCCAAAAATCCATTTAATTCAACTTACCCAAAGTTGAGGTCGAATCCAATTCAACCTTAATTTAGGAAAAATTTCACAACACCAACTCCCAATTTTATCTAACTAGTCCTTTATAAAAAATAATCCAATTTAATCCAAAATTAAATTATTTAGTGTCCAAAATTAATCTTTGTTAGACATTAGCCAAAACCTAATCAAACTTACCAAAAATAGGTGAAAAAGACCCAAAAATAATCTTGGCGGCTCAATGGCTTGGCTAGAGAAGAAGGCAGACGTGTGCGACTTGGCTGAAGGAGGGAATCGGCTCGATAGAGGGGTTGACTCGTGCTACGACTTGGCATATGCGGGCGCGCGGCTTGCGTGGGTTGGAGTTTGCATGCGTGGCTCGGTGGCTGTATTCACGGCTAAGCTCAGCTGCAGTTCGACGGACAGAGAAGAACTAGATTCGTCCTGACGTTCGTCGATGACTATGCTGATCAGCACGCGAGACAAAACCATGATAGATGGAGAAGCTCGACGGAACGACACGGTAGTGAGCGACGATGTGCAGTAGAGGCTTCGACGGTGACGATGTTTCGTGGTGGCTGTCGAACGGAGGAGAGAACGCATGCGACAGAGACTTGATTGGAAGAGATGGAGGCGGCAACTAGGGTTTCACTAGGGTTTATTTTGTGATGAGGAAGAAAAAGATGAATAATGACAATCCACGCTTCCTGATGGTTTATTTAATGCATAATAGTAATAATAATAATAATATAATTATTATTATTTCCCTTTCTTTTTTCCTATTCTTTCCCAAAACAAAAATACATCTCTTACCCTCTCTCTTTTCATTTAAAACCCGTTAAATCTCCTTTTTAAACTCAAATATTCTCTCTCTTCGATAACTCTTCCTACCAAATCATCACATTTATCTTCTTTTATTCTTTTCTACCAAAATAATTATATCTTTTCTCAAATAATTATATTATTCCCAATAATATAATTATTCTTATCCTTTTCACAATTTAACTAATTATATACACACACATATATATAATTAATTATAATTTCCTCAATTTCACTAAATATAAATCCACCAAAAGTTTCAAATTTCAAATAATTCATTAAATATTTTTCAAAAAATATCTAATTAATTCTAATTTCTACAAAATTAAATAATTTCAACAATTAATTCAAATAACATCATCAAATAATTTCAACAAGGTCAAACTTAAACTTAAGATAATTAAACTCAAAATTACCTTATTTTGGGACATTACAGTAGATTTGGCTTATGATTTAATTTTTGCATGCTGATTCTTATTGCAGCTATGAACTTAGGATTTTGGTACAACTAAGTTGGAGAAGTTCATTGAAGCATCTAATATTCCTATTGTAACGGAGTTCAATAATGATCCTAGCAATCAAGTATACCTTTCCAAGTTCTCTTCTCCAATTCTAATGATAAGGTAACATGATATGATCCGCTGTAAGAACCGTTCTTTCTAGTTGAAGAATTGTTTTCATTCTCTACATTAAGGTAATTGTGCACTAATGTTTCCAGCTTGCTTTTCTGTTGTTCAATAAATGAATGTCTTACTCTTATCTAGTTCATGTCAACTTCTTCTCTTAAATCACCCTTGAACGCAAAAGCTAAAATTTTCAATTATATAACACTATAATGATTTTAATAATTTCATTGTTATCTTTCATGCTCAAACAACTTTGGATTTTAATTATTTTCCGTGGATTCAAAATGAATATTTTCCATGGATACAGCCGGTGTTCAGTTTAGCAAAGAGCCTAACAATTTATACAATATGAACTCCTACAAGCATTCTGGTTAGTCATCTTAAATCCTCTGATTAATGAGGTGTTCCTTTTCATTTTAATGGCAATGCTAGTGGATTAGTTTTGGAAGATCTTGTTTGAACTTCTATACAACCTAGAGACGGGAAATGCATATAAATATGCAATGGAAAAATAAAGTAATTCTAAGACATGATGGAATTTTGATAATCTCTCCCTTACTTCCAAATGACATTTTCAAAAAACTTAGCCCTTGGTAGGGGCAACTACAGACACATTGTTAGACAAAACGACAAGAGAAAGGTACCAACAAAACAACTTCAGGCCTAAATATCATTTAGATAAGTTAAAAGTTGGGATGTTTATCAGGAAGATGAGTTAGAAGAGGTTGAATGTAGGTAGAGAGGGAAATACATGTGAAAAGTTAGAAGAGAAGTGAGATGTTGATATATGGAAATTTTTTTAGCGAAAGTGAGTAGTAATTGACATGTACTTATTTGAAGTTGGATGTTCAAATTGATGGATAGTATACAATCGCAGTGGAAACAGGAATGAAAAATTACTCTACATGCAACTAAACACTTTAGTGATTAACATGCTTAAGACTACCATAATTACACTAATTAAGGTTAAAAGAAATTCTTTACCTTCAAAGATCCCGATGCCTCAGATCTTTTCACAATCACGAACCTGGAACCACCACTAGAGTTGACCTGCTATACTCTAGACTAAGAACCGGGTTGTGGGACCCGTTAATTGAAGGAATTAGAGAAAGAGATAGAAATAGGAGGTGAAAAATAAAACAAATTTGAGATTTGAGAGTATAGGTTTATTTTGTAATTCAAAATTACAAAATTGCAAAAATCTTTTTCCAAGTTGAAAAAATGCCCCTTAAATAGACTATTTACATGCAAAATTACATATAATTAGTTTATTAAAACTCAACAACTAGCATTCCACTAATATTTAGTGGAATTAATCACCATTCCATTATCTCTTAGTGGGCTAGGTGTCATCACCATATGCTTCCACATAGCTAACTAAGAGTTAGTGGGATTATCCAACAAACTTTGGTCAATGGACAAAATGGTCATTTGACCATTAAAAGTCAAAGTGACTTTTTCTAGTCAAAAGTCAGCTTTTTGACTTTTTACCATTTTGTCCGTCTTGACTAATTTCGACCTCCCGAGCATGAATCCACATTCATTTTTCTAAAATTCAAATCATATTTGAATATAAAGCCGGTCAAACTTTGACTTTTTAAGTCAAAAGTCAACACTTTGACTTTTTACAACTTTGACATTTTTTATCAATTTCGAGCTTCCAAATATGAATTCATATTTATATTTTTAATATTTAAATCATATTTAAACTATAAAGCTCTATAACCGACGACTATATCACATATATTCGTCAATTTCTCTCTTTCTACCTAATCTAACAATGAGAATTATTCCAACAAAGTTGTTCTAAGTTAATTCCATATAAGCTAGTAGGGGAACCTAATGGACCTATAGATCATGGGCTCCAACGATCCGAGATTAACTGGCTAAACTCTTTGAGACCAAGCTAATCAACATTCGTTAACTAACGAGTCATTCCACAAAGTCTCGTAGCTGCACTCCCCTCACCATAGATATATTTCTATCCATTTGATATAACCATGATCAGTATGTTAATCCTTCATAGGTTGTTCGTAACCTCGGCTGGGTTAAAATACCGTTTTACCCCCGAGACTACTTCTTGTTCCTTAAGTCTCACTGATCCACTATTGAACATTTGGTTTAATGTCCAACCTATAAACCGAATCCCTCTCAGGCTAATGAGAGGGGGGGATCCCTTGTTTAAGACTTGGATTCAGTCCTTAAGGGAACAACTTATCTACTAACCCCAAAGCGGGTAGGTGTGAATTCCATCTTGCACCCTACAGAGCGAGCCGCATCCATAGTGTTTCCGAAATAAGGCGCCCAACCTTATTCATACACTATAGACCGTTTGGGCAATAAACTCGAACTTGATCCACATTTATGTCTCTACATAAAATTCAAGTCTACACTAGATAGCCTCGGGACATTAGTTATTTGATTCAAGATTATAGTATTCTATTTTCACTAATAAGTTCTAAATAATCACTTTATTGAATAAAATATAATTTTAATTAGAAACTACAAGTTTTAGGACATAAATTCCAACACAAATTTCCTTACTTTTCTTTGTTGTACTCAAAACAAAATGGTACTTGACATATTGGTTTGTCTTTTTTCCTTTCTTCTGAATAAGCGACTCGTTGTCAATGCAAGCTGTGAATTATTTTTCATTATATTTTACTGCACAACAGATAGAGGAATTTTCAGTATGGTACTGATTTTCCAAGTTTTAACAAATTCATTGTTGTGCTAATCTCCTATTAAATTATGTTCTTTTAGTGTCATGTAAAATGTTATATCTTGTTATCAGCTACTATGGTAGAATGTTATATCATTTTAGTATGTTTTAGATGTAATCAGCTTTGGCCTTTTGGCATTCCTGAAATGAAAGCTAAGTAATATTTTGTGTCTTTAAATGTTAGAAATCTGCAGTGCATACTGGTCTTAGTAGATATTTATCAGAATATATTATTATCTCTTATCGATAAACATTGAAACTTTTTGGTTTTTTCTATATTTATAAATATTTTTTACAGTTTCACTATTTAAAACAATGACCAAATCTTACTTTATGAAATTGGAAAATTCTTTTCTTTGGAGATTGAGGTTTAGTTTTTATTGAGATTAATTTAGTTTATGAGTTTCATTGTCTTGTTGAATTTATTTCTTTTCATAAGTTTGGTTTGTTTTTATTTGTTTAAGTTTTGTATTGTTATGTTTCATTGACTGCCATTAAAAATTTATGTTGTTACATTTATTTAGTTCATTGATTTCCCTTTTGTTTTAAAAAATGATGCATTTCTTATGGATTTGAATTTGGAGCAGTGGCTAAGATGCTTACTTAGATTAAGACTTGTAAGTCTTAAGGAATGATATTTAAATTTTTTGGCGCTTTTCATCAAACTTTTTGTGGGTTCTTTGAGTTTCATTTGTTGGGTTGTTGTTGTTTATTTTTTTGTCATAGTACATTCTTTCATATATTCCTAAATGAAAGCATAGGTTCTTCTAGTTTTTGATTGACTTATTTTGATATAATAATCCTTAAATTTTATGTGGCTCGTTGACTACAATGCAGCCTTCGCATCTATTTGCTTCATGATATTGCTTGGATTTGTGGATGATGTTCTGAATGAATCTTGAAGAGTGTGATTATTTTTTACTTAGTTTACTCACTCAATTGTAAGACTTTAATTTATTCTGACACGAAGTCTCTTATTTGTCGTAAAGATCAAGAAACTGCTATTGCCGTTGTGATTTCAAGATTTTTTTTAATTTTATTTTTTTCTTTGGAAATTACCTTACAAATTTCATATTGAAAGGATTTAAATTTCGAATTAATATTCTAGAGGATCACCAAGAATCCTGCTTATGAACGAAACTTCTGTTTTTTCTTCTCTTTTTTCCAAAAGAGAGACAAACTACTCAAGTCGAAGGCAAATAGAAATTAGCTCCAACAAACCGCCTAAAAAAGAACACCTCAAAAAATATATGATCAAAAGCCTATTTATCGAGAATGCACTCCAATGAGACCTAAACGCCAAAATGAAGCAGGAAAGTTTCTATACAACAGGCAAGGAGTAAATTCTCCTTTAACGCAACTAACAATGAGAAAAGTTTGACTATCTTCCAAAGTTCAAAAAACCAAGTGCTGCAATCCGTGGGCCTTGAAGTAACACAAAACCATGGGAAGGGGCAGTAAGTAATTAACTCATTTAACTCCCTTTCAACCAAAAGCACTTTTGGACTAGAAGTAAAATACAGATTACCAGAGGAAAAATAGAGTAAAGGTAGTGTGAGATAAAAGCATTTGTTTCCAATAGTGAGTGTAAAGGTGAAGGTATTGGGTAAACCAACTAAAAAGAACTGTCAATCCATCGATCCTCCTAAAAACATATCAAACACCAATTTGTTATTTGTTATTGTTTGTGGCAGATTGATTTAGTTCTCGAAAAGTTTTTTTTAAGATGGTGTAGTTAAGCGTGAGCATTTGTGGATCACTTCCAAACTCTAGTCTGTTCCTTGTTACACATTATTCCAAACTTCGGTTCTTGTGAGTTTTAGTATCGTTTTTTAAAATATTTTGGTTTAGATTGTAGATATTTTTATGCTTGTACTGCTTTTCTTTTTTGGATTTGATTTTTCTCTTTGATCTTAAATTAATCTATGATCTATATATACTATGCTAGATGTTTGCAGATTTAAGTTGTTCTACCTCATGTGCCCGTGCAAGAGTTCATGGTACAAAAACAATATGTCCTCCTGACTAGTGGTGTGTATGTGAATGTGTTGTGTTGTTGAAGTGAATGTATTGTGTTGTTGAAGTGAATGTATTGTGTTGTTGAAGTGAATGTGTTGTGTATGTGAATGTGCTGTGTGTGTGAATATATGTATGTGAATGTGCTACAGTTAAATGAACTGAATGTAATTGAATGTAAACCTTTCTTATATTCTTATCTTGATGTGTAGAGTCATACTCTAAAATTTCATTTCGTTTTCTTACTAGATTTTGTAAGAATCCATTAGAGCAGTGAAGCTATATTTGTGGCAATTGATTGATTTATAGGCCTTTTTATAGGTTTGGTAGCAAAATTTTGGTTTAAATGTACTTATTTAAATAGCTTGTTGGTACCAAAACATGTATGTTCATTCTATTATTGTGCAAACTCTTTACCAATAAGTGTATAAATATTACGAAGTTTATGTTAGCGTATATATATTAAAGCGTTCACGATTTATTTCCATATGGACGTGTTGTATAGTACTTTGTGCTTGAATTGATTTGTGTAATGGCAGGGGGGCAAGAAAAATAGGGTTTGAAAAAAAATTATGACATTTGAATTTCTTTAAAAAAAAACTGTCATGGAAAAGGTGTTCTTGACAGTAAATTAAGTCATGGTAGGTGAAATGATCATAGTTAATCAGTGTCATAAAATATAAATAATGACATTTATTATATTTGTCAAGAATACTCAATATGTGACATTTATTTTCTGTCATAAATATAAATAATGACAGTTATCATCTATCATCAATAAGAGATATGTGACATTCATTTTCTGTCATGAAAAACACCTATTGTGACAGTTTTTTCAAGCTGTCATAATATACTCTTCATGACTACTGGAACAATGAATGCAAATAACTGTCACGAAATTTAACTATGACAACGTTTAACTGTCATCGTTGGCCTTTTTTCTAGTAGTGAGCAAGTAATTTTGCAAATACAAGATTTTGACTCGATAATAAGCACACATGTGACCATATATTGGATGCATCAATTAATACCATGAAATACTTAAAATGGTCCGCTTTGTAGGCTAATAGGTCAACATATATCACCATGAATTCATTCTAAAAATATAGGTGATTCGATTCCCACTTTTAGCTACTAATGGTACAATTATTAATTTGCATTGAGAGCAAATATCACATAATAGTTTACTTGATTGAAGAATCTTTTGATTCTTTAATGGGTGTCCATTGGAATTCTCAATAATTTTTCTCGTCATGATAAACCTTGGATGGCCTAATATGTCATGCCAAATAGCAAATATATATGGATTTGTGGACTTTACATTCATCGTTGTACATGTTTCACTTATTCGTATGTCATGAGTATAATATGATCCAGAAGATAAATTAAAGCAGATAGCTCTTCTAATGTACATTTTTTATTTAAGCCAATAAAGATAATATAAAGATACCATTACAATATGATAACCATTGCAACATATATTTTTAAAACTCTAAAGATTTATTTTTGATTGATTAGAAAATAACGCATTGTTAATATTAAATTTTGTTCATCGAAGCAAAATAACATCTGATTTTTCAAAGCTTTCATTCAGGTTTCTACGTAAAACCTGGTATTGGATTTACTTTTGCATTCAACATAGTCAATTTGGAAAAATATTTTTTAGTTGTAAGTATTGTGTGTGTGGTTTTGCTATCTTCCAGACATAAATCTTATTTGCTCATTTACGATTCATCCAACGTATGAAAATCATGCATATTTCTTCATTAAAATGAAATAATTACAATAAGTAAAAGAACACTTGGAATGTTCAAGGTTAAATATTAATAAAAACAAAACATGAAGATAGATAACAAAATAACAACATTATTCTAGATATTCTCAAAGTCAAGAGAAAGATTTGATGTTCCATCAACTGCGTCGATCTTCACTTCAAGAGTTTCAAAGAAATTTGCATATCTAAATTAGTCATGTTTGTAGCCACCTAATTTTCTCCGACATTATTTAAAATTAATTTAATTACTAGATTAATTTTTGCCTTAATTTGGCTTATTTTTAATTTTTTGATTAACTACTTTTCTTTAAAAAAGTATTATTTAACTACTTTTTTAGTTTTGTAGGTAGTTTGGTTAAAGTAACTAAACCATTTAATTAGGATAACTAAGGTGGGTGGAGAAATACTCAAATGGTAACTTTTTGAAATTGGTTTCTTAATAAAGACTCCATGCCATTTTGAAATGAATGCTAAAGTTGTTATTATTTTCAAATTAAAAAAAAAAAAAACTAGTCATTTTGAATTTTTAGCCAAAAATGCTTTTTAGCCATTTGAAGAAGCATTTTTGGCTATAAATAATCTCTTCTTTCTCATCCATGACACAACACAACAAAAAGAAAATGCCTAAAAAAAACCTATAAATTTTTACAACCTCCACATCCTCTCTTCTTCATCTAAATCTCTAACCTTCATATCCTCTACTTCTTTTAATCTTCATATCTTCTTAAAAAAAAACCAAAAGATCTACAACATATATTTTATTTTCTCTTCTAGCAACCCCTGTAATCTTCATCTTTCTCCCTACAATGCTAAGAATCCAACATAAAAAAAACTCTAACTTAGTTGGAGGTATATGTTAGGACTTTGGTCCCAATAATCCACACCTCAAACAAGTGAGTTAAGTGTGTTAGAATTTCAACATTTCTTTCATTTCTTTTTTTCCTCTTCTTCTTCTTTTTATTTTGTTTATTTTCCTCCAAAGTTCTTTATTTTTTCTTATTCTTACTATTCTCATTATTTTATTTATCTTTCTTCAAGCTTCCATAAAAAAATGTAAAATAAATAAAATAAATAAAAATAAAAAAAAGACTAAATGATTAATATTTGGGTCTATTCAAAAATATAAAAAGGACAAAATATTTACACTGTATAGAACAATTCTAAAAACGGAAAAAACCCACAGGTCCACCGTGTAAAATACCAAAAATACCCCGTCAACAACGCGCGCGTAAATATGTTTGGTACAACAACGCGCGCGTAATATATTTGGTACACGATCATTTAGATTTAACTATTGTTTGATACACGATCATTTAGATTTGGTTACAGTTTATTTTTTCAATTATATCGTTTAATTTTGTTACACGATAGTTTAGATTTGGACACAAATCTAAACAATTTTTTTTTCAAAATATCATACACAATCGTTTAGATTTGGTAACAATTTATTTTTTCAATTCTATCATTTAATTTTGTTACATGATTGTTTAATTTGGTTACGTTTAAATTTGGTTACATGATCGGGACCCAAATCTAAACGATTTTTTTTCAAAACTTGGTACACGATTGTTTAGATTTGGCTAAATGATTTTTTAAAATTTTTTTGCTACACAATCGTTTATTGTTTTATACGATCGTTTAGATATGTCTATAGGATCGTTTAGATTTGGCTAAACAATTTTTTTAACATTTGTTGGTACACGATCATTTAGATTTGTTGATTTCTTTTTTTACACGATCGTTTACATTTGGCTACTCCAATCTAAATGATTTTTTTCAAGATTTTTTATATATGATTTTCTAGATTTTGTTATTTTTTTGTACACGATCGTTTAAATTTGGATAGATTTGGTTATCCAAATTTAAACGACGTAAAAAAAGAAAGAGGAAAAGAAGAAAGACGATGGAAAGAAATTACAAGGAAAAAAAAAAGAAAAAGAAGAAAGACGATAGAAAGATTAAACAACATAAAAAAGAATAGAAAAGAAGAAAGACAATGAAAATATTAAACAACATAAAAAAGAATAAAAAAAAGAAGAAAGACAGGTGAAAGAAATTGCAAAATCAGAAAAGAAGAAATACGATGGAAAGAAATCGCAGTGAAAAAAAAAAGAAAAGAAGAAATATGATAGAAAGATTTAATGACGTAAAAAAACAATTGAAAAATATGAAAGATGATGTAAAAGAAATCACAGGAAAAAAGAAGAGGAAAAGAAAAAAGATGATGAAAGAAATCGAAGAGGAAGACGATGAAAGAAATATTTAAAAAATAGCTAACTTTTTAGATTTTGTTACACGGGCCGTAAATAGTTTGGTAGTTTGTTACATTTATGTAAGTTTCCCTTAATATTTGCTCATTATTCTTGTTCTTATTTCTCTACTTTTCTTTCTCTTATAATTAATTATTTATTATATTTTGAGTTTCTCTTATATATATATATAAATAATATATATATATATATATTATTTATTTATTCGTTACATATTTCTTCCTACCTTGTTGTTTATCTCATTTTTATTTCTTATTATGTCTTTCCTTGATTAATTTATTCTTAAGCTTTATTCTCTACATTTATTTTGTCTTTATTTTTTTTATATGTGTAATTAGCATTTTTTTCTTTTTATAGCATTTATTTTGCTTCTTTAATATTTTCTTATCTTGATTATTGCTTCTTTAATATTTTTCTCATCTTAATTATTGCTTCTTTAACATCTTTCTCATTTTTATTATTGCTTCTTTCCCTTCTTTTGTGTTTAATTTAATATGATATTGCTAATAATTATTTAAATTTGTTAACATTTTAAATTATTTTTTTTAAAAAAACACCCGACGATGGAATCTAAGAAATTTAGAAGTCCGATTTCTTAGAATACTTGAGATGAGGAAATCGATTATTTGAAAGTTATGTTTTTATTAAAATCTCAATATATTATTTTATGTTTGTATAATTTATTATGATGTTTCTTTACTCTCGTTTCTACTTATCTAATTTTTTTATAAGTCTCATTTTGTTTCTTATTTAAAATTTTCAACTTTTTCTAACTAAAACTTTTAATGTTTTAAAATCCTTCTAATTTTTAAAATTCTCTAAGTTTTAAAAATCTTTCACAAAACATATGTTTTTAAATCATTTAGAAAAGTTTTCTTCAAAGTTATATTCTTTATTTTATGTTTTTCAAACGTTCAAAATTTAATCTATGATTTCATAAGGTTTCTTAATCAATCTTTTCTAATAACTTATATTGTTTTTCTTAAACAAAATCCTGCGACGGACTCTAGAAAATTTGGAAGTCCGATTTACTAGAATTCTTGAGGTGATGGATCACGTCTTTGGAAGTCCAAGATTTGATCCTAAGAAAAAATTATTTTAATTAATGTTTTTTAAAAAATCTCTTTATTAGAAGACTATTCCTATGACAGATTTTGAGAAATTGTACTAATATCTCACTCTCTTAAGGTGTGAAGATTTTCTTCAATATAGTCTAATTGATGGAATGTTTTCCACTTATTTTATAAGACTATTGCTTCAAATTTGGAGTAATGAGAGGTAAAATAAGATATTCGTTTTAAAAGAAGTTAAAGAATATTTTCAATTCAAGATTTGAAATTTGGTCACAGTTATCTAAACGGGTGTTGTGAGGTGTTAATACTTTTCTTATACACAAATGACTCCCGAATTTAACTTTAGTTTTCGCAGTCTCGAATTCAACTCTAGTTTTCGCAGACCATATATTTTAATGATTTTATTTAAAAAGTGTTTATTCTATTTCAGTGTCCAATCACACTGTAAAAATGATTGGTGACAACTCCTATTTTATTTTAAAACTAACTTATTTTGTGGACGTTACCCGCTCCGCGTCATCTAAGACACGTGGCAACAAGGTTGGATGGATCAAATATCCTTATTTTCATAGGCACAATTTGTTTTTACATTTTTCTTTTTTTTTTCTTTTCTAAGAAAGCTTAATATAAATCAACGAAGTGTTTCGATGTATGACAAACATGTGACAAATGTCTAGTTACACCATATCGGTCATACTTCTTCATCACCTTTTGAATTCTTATTTTGTAGTGCTTTCCTTTTGCGATCATCGTTTTGTATAGTTCTTTTGAAATTTGTATTATTAGAACGACGCCACCAAAATAATAATTATTTTTCCTCTGTCATGGTCTCTACCATGACCATGACCATGACCACGACCACGACCATAGTTTCGTCCACGATTAAAATTCAGAATATTCGCTTCTGGGAATAGTTTTGTTCCAGTTGGTCGAGATTCAAAGTTTTTCATAAATAGCTTGTTATTTTGTTCGGCATGCAACAAGAAAACATGAGATGAGTTTAAAATATTTCTTAAAAGCTTTGTCTCATATTGTTGCAGGAGCATATTCAAGATACAAAAGGTAGAAAATGTCTTCTCCAGCATGTCCGCATCAATACTTTTTTCTCTGCATAACAACAATTTTGAACGAGTTTTGAATAATTCAAAATTATAATCACTTATTGATTTAAAATCTTGTAGCCTCAAATATATCCAATCATAATGAGCTCGAGGAAGATGAACATATTTTAAATGATCATACCTTTTTTTTTATTATTTTTTTTTAGTTTATTCCACAACATATGAGAATCTTTTATTGTTAAATATTTTGACTTCAAATCTTCATGAACACGACTTTCGCTTTTTCTTGATTGGTAAGCATTTCATTCTTTAATTGTATTTTCGAGGTTCATGGTGTCGAGATGCATCTCAGCATTAAGAACCAATGACAAATAATTGCAACTATTAATGTGATGGGTATAAATTCTAGTTTTGCAAGGTTTTCCATGATAACACTATCACAAAATATTCTAATTATATTAGAAATTTAATATACATCAAATATGCAAAACAACATTTTAAAGTGAGAGAAAATCGATCTATCTTCAGGACCTAACTTTCGCAAAGAAGATGACTAGAGCTCGTGCTGATAACATGTTGTAAAAATAAGGTAAATCGAAACGCGAAAATCAAGAAAATGTAATATCAAAATAATTATAATATAATATATAAAAAATATAAAAAAATTTAAAAGTTAAAGGAAAAAATTATCTAAAAAATATTCCACTTTTTCCAAATATTTTGGGATTTTAACCAAGGTGTGTCTTACAAAACCCACCAAATGCAACTTAGGGCTAGGGTTGGCATCTTAAGACACTCTCATGCTATGAAGTGACACTGGGCATGATGAATAATTTATATCTATTTTTTTAATATTTTATTATTATTATTGTTGTTATTATTATTATTATTTCTTCAATAAGCTAATGATTACTTTAATTCCTATATAATTTTCTTAAATAATTTTAGGCTAAATAACAAAAAAAAAAAAAAAAAAAAAAAACAAAAAAATCCTAAATTTTGTGTTTTGAGTAAAAACTCTTATGAAACTTTCGGAAGTATAAAACTCTTATGAAATTTTGTATTTATCAGAAAATTAATTTAGTCAATATTGGTAAAAATCGATCGCCTATTATTTAAAAAGAAAAAAATAAATCACATATCAATTTTATTTAATAAAAAAATCAATCACATATTTAATTTATTTTTTAAAATATATTTTAATTGTATATAAATAGTATGACCTTTGATCATTTAAAAACAACCTTGTTCAGTCATTTTGACTTATTTAAATTGGAACCATGAAAGATTTAACAACTCTTAATCAATATTACCTTAAAGTCTATAATAATCAACATAAACATAATTCAATTTGCATAAAATTTGTATTATACTTTTAAAAATAGATATTTGATTTTTTAGCACACGTAGATTAAACTTAGATCTAAGAAAGGAAACATCTTTAGTCATTTTATAAATGGGGTTGCTACAATTGACACCACACTTTGAGTAAAAACATTTTGACAAATATGTTCCTTTTCTTCACACATCAATGTTAAGAAGTTAATGGTAGGTAACCAAAAAAAGAAAAAAGAAGAAGAAGATATATACTAAGATATAATATATTTCGCACTAATCTAGTCTCTAGTAACCATCGGTCCTTTTTCTTCACTCCACTTTTCTTGGTTTTAAGGGAGCAAATGAGGAACCCATCTAACCTAACAACTGCCTAATATTACCCGATAATCAACTACCTAACTTTCATATGTTCTACTAAAAACCAATCCAACTTTGACTTCCCAAAACCTTTGTCTTAGAAATCTCAAGTTTCTCTTTTTCTTTTTCATGTCCAAAGAGGGTCCCAAATATTGCTATCCTCAAACAAAGATGTGTACCCTTGGTAGTTTTGAGGAGTGGCAATGTTGAAATTGTTGTCAAGTGAGCGGTGGTCCGGCAGGAGCGACAATGATGACATCGGTGGTGGCGTTTGGGCTAATTCCTTGCAAATCAGAGCCACCAAATTGGTTTGGTGGCAATGGATATTGACAAGCTCAGCTTGTGTCTTGGCTAGCTCTGCTTGCAATTCGTTTATCTGTTTTTGAAGCTGACAAATGGCCCCTGCACATCCATAAACTGGATCTCTAATTCTTGCACTTGCTTCATATACTAAACTACTCACTGCATCAGCCCTTTGTGAATCTGGAAGATCCTGAAGAATTCAATAAAGCGATTAATATGATGGGTTGTTCTGTGAGGACATTAATCAAACAGTTGGGGTGCTTTCATTTGATTCTACTAATTTACATGATGCTTGAATATTATAGCTTCAAATTTTCATCAAGAAAAAGCAATTAAACAGAATAGGATTGTGAATTCTTCATAGATTATTAGGATTTCGTTTGATCAATTTCAGTACTAACTTCATTCCAGCCAGAGATGACTTTAATTGCTCAAACAGAATTCCCAAACTAATTCGATGGTTTTTCGTTAAGTTTTTAAGGTCAAATTTCAATTTCCAGAACGGAATCCATAATCTCTAAACCTAGAAACAAGAAGATAACACGCGAAATTTGAAAGAGAAACAGAAAATTGGGATTAAGGAAGTACCAGAAGCAATTTGATGATGTTGCTAGCGCCGAAGATACGGTGAGCAATGGTGAACTTGAGAGGATCAGAGGGAGGAAAATAGGGCGCCAATACGCATTTCTCTGCGCATCTCCGCCGCAGAATCTTGCACGCCGCACATGGACTGACCACCACGGGGGCCTGAACAGTCGGGGGCGGTAAAGGAGACGGCGACGGGGACTGAGAAAGGAGTGTTGAAGTCGGGCTGGATTTTACCTCCCTAGACTCCATTTTAGACTGGGTAGAAAGAGAGAAATGAAGTTGGTTTTGGCTGTGAAGAAGAATGAAGAATATAATATATATAGAGACGAAATGAAGAAGAAGAGATGACGTCATAAGTTGAAATAAGAAATAAAATTGGACTTTTAAGTTCATTTTTTGTAGACTTAGACACCCTGGCTGCTTATAAATTTAATTTATAACATAAGTTATAATTTTTCTTCTAAACTTTAATTACATCAAAATATCACTTTTGTTTTTTTGTTTTTTTTTTTTTTTTAATTTAGAGTTTTTTACAATTTTGTCTTTCTATTTTGAACAAAAAATACTTATAGATATTTAACTTTTAGAAGAATAAAACAACCATAAGTTGCAACTTGGATTATATTTAAGAAGTAGAACTGAAATTAGACATATGAACGTGCAAGAAGAAAATTAAACATCTTAAAGTTCATCGACTCAAATAAAATTTTAGCATTTAATTTAAACACCGTTTTAGTAATTATCAAATATAGTGCTAGTTTATATATCTTATTAAATATATAAACTTTAAAGTTATGAATTCATGAAAGTTGTGAACTTCTAGGCCAAATAAGAAGTGAAGTTTATAATTTTTACTTTCAAATTTATTGGCCTAAACATATCCTAAGTATATTCATTTTTACTAATTATTTATACAAACAAACAATGTAATTTTGAATATGTGCATTATCGATCATATTAGTTATCTTATGTATAAAAGTTCATTTTTTGTCAGAGTAAACTTAGTTTGAAGGTTGAAATTCCCCCTACTATCACTTAGTGATATAAAAATTCGAAGTTCTAATAAGGAGGAATCCAATTGATGAATCCTTAATATCAAATTCTAAAACCCTTAAATTAATTTAATAACAACTGAATGAGATGAGTTAAATTTAGATTATCGTTTGATGAAGTATCAAGAAACAAGGAGAATTAGTTTCTCACTCCATAAGTAAGATGATCAAACTTATCTAAACGTTATTGACATGCAATCTTGAATCTAGAATAAAAAGTGTCATCTATAAAAGAATTTCTTTCGATAGAAAAACCTTAAACTTTAATTGTAAAAAAACTTACTTAAAACAACCTAAAGCGAGGTGCTACCATGCAAAAATGTAATGTATTGGAAAAAGACTAAATTATAAAATTGAAAAATATTAAAATTGTATTAACACAAATGCATACTTTCAAAATCAAATGTCAATAATGATAGTTGAGAACCAAATAATAAACAAAAAGTAGAGATCAATTTTGAATTTATTTACAACAACACAAAAATTTGTCTATAGTACAAAGATTAAAAGTACGTAGAACACGTGGCAAAAGTCAAAATTAGCATAATAACTTAACTGTGATAGTAACTACATTATGAACCTCGGATTATAGGTTCGTTTCCTCCCATCCCACATTAATACAAAATTATTTTTTAAAATTTTGAAAATGCCATTTTAAGAAATTAAAAAAGAAGCCTCAAATTAAACCCCCAAAAAAAAAAAAAAAAAAGGTTAAGATTAAAATAATATTTAAATAACTCATCCTTCTTTTTTTTTTTTTTGGAATACTTGTAGGAAAATTCTACGGATTGGAAAAATATGCTGCCCCTCTTTCTAGACTAAAAGATTGAAGAAAATGGAAAACGTAAATTCCTATATTTGAACCATAAAAGAAGGTACCCATTGTACCCTTTTCTTTTTATTTTCTATAGATAAAAACGACCAACATCAACAAATCACTCCTTGAAGTTGTAGATTTATTCATTCTTTTCCAAAAAAAAAAAAAAAAACATATACTTAACAAGAAAATCTTCGACCACAATTGGAAGAGGGACTTTATCTTGAAACAAAAAGGATAGAATCTTGAGGAAACCATTGTTGCAACGCCACTTCTATGAGACTATCGATGCATAATGTCTTGAGGTAATTAATTGTTTTTGTAGGGTGATGCAAGGATCCTAGCTACAACCAGTTTGTGGATTTGAGGAAAGAAGTTGAGCCTATACCCAATGAAGTAAAGGTGATGGTGTTTGAGGTTGAAAAGAATTTGGTCTACCTTTTGTATTACCTAATACATTCTTTCGGGTCATTTGTGTTTTTTTTGTTTCACCTAACTATGTTAAACAATTAAACAATGTAAACTCCACCAATCTAATAAAAACAATATTTGATGGATTTTTCAAGAGCTATATCGATTTAAGTAGGAAGAGATCGAAAAAGTATGAGAACCTCAATTAGTCTTGATAGACAAGTCAATTCTAACAGTCATGGTTAACTATTCTTATTTTCCAGCCAAGTTACAATTTAATTGATTTCTTTGTTTATTTTTGTTGTTTGCTTTTCCTCCCTAGCTTAGTTTTTATTTTGTTTCTTTTACAATACTATTTTTTTAACTTATAAATTGAAAAAGGGAAATCTTTGGTGGAGTGATCCATTGCAAGAAAAAAAATGGTGACAATCCTTCTCTACTTTGAAAAAAATAATCTCTTTATTATCTTCTTATTTTCAAACTTTGACGTAAACAATCCTGCAAACAAAATTTCTACAAAAATAAATAAATATGATATCTACCTCTAAACTTAATCCTGCAAACAAATTGTTTACAAAAATGAATAAAGAAAGAAATAAAGAAAACTTTTAGGGATTTTTTAAAAAAAACATAACAAACCGACAAAATATTTATACTTTGTAAAACAATTCTGAAAACGGAAAAAACTCACATACCTACGATGGAAAATACAAAAAATGCTCTAGTTAACATGTAATCAATAGGTCACACACGCGCATGTAATTCTTCTTTTAAACAATCATAGTACGCAATCGTGTATGTAACGACCCAACTCCTTATACTGAATCGAAGTCATTACTAAATATAGAACAAGTGGTTTAAGTCATAAAATTTAGTAAAACGCATAAGGTTTGAGAAACTTTATTTATGAAAATTCAAACAAGGTAGTTATGCAAAAAAATGAAATGCGTTCTAAAGTCCTACTCGGGCCCTATCTACATAAAAAGATGGTAAGTAATGAAGAATACTCAAACTCAGGTACTAAAGTCAAAAAAACAAGAATAAGCGCAAGCAGGAGTCTCTATGGCTCGCCACGGTCACTTCGGGTCGCTCGCCAGCTTGCCTTTGCCCTTGCCTCGTCCTCTACCTGAAAACATGACATGAAGAGAGTGAGTATAAAATACTCAGTAAGGGACCCACTACTAGTCCCACTAGGTGCCTGTTAACTTCCTGTCAGAGTCCTGTAACTGGTACCCAATCTCTGGTACGTTCCCGAACACGTGCAACATGCGCTCCCGTAGGAACGTAACTCTGGTCTTCGGTGCCCCGGGGGACGCCTAGGACAATCGGGATGCGAGGACCCCGTCGAGTCACTCGAGTCATATCTATATCCATGCTAGACTGGTGTCCCGTCGGACCGCGCAGTCCTAAATAGGTGGTGATCCCGAAGGACACCCATGCAGGTACGACTCTAACAGGTTAAGCTAACAGGTACCCTAATCGCAGTATACATACACATGGCGTCATCATATAACATTACAGATAAATCATCATTACCCTCTCCATCTCGACACCCGTCGTACAGCCATAACAGTTCTCGTTATCACAACAACATGCTATAATATAACCATATCATCATTTGCATCATACTATCATTTATTTCATGCATCGTGCAGTCTAGTCCTCAACATGCACAATTGAAGGTATACGTGATCTCATAATTCTAAACATGGAGCTAGTAGTAGAATCTCTTACTTGGAGATTTACTTGGCGAGTTCTAACCGCGAGGCAAGTGTGCTTTCCAAGCAACGAGGTCCTAACTGTTTAATACGCCGAAATTCGTAATTAAGTCACCAACGACTAACGGTTCAAACTCAGTTGAAATGACTTACCCTAGAAAGAGGTTGCAATGCTCGAGCCCCTACTGAAGAAATCCCACACTGCAGCAGTTACTTGGTCCAAGACGTCCCTTAAGGAAAATAATTTAATTTAGTTCCAAATTAAATTATTTAGTGTCCAAAACATTGAGTCTTATTGGGTAATGCCAAAATAATTAATTAATTTACCAAAAATTAGGTGGAAGGAGCCAAATTAGGCTTGGCGGCTCGGCTGGAAAAAGGACAGGGATCGGCTCGGCTTGGAGGTTGAAGACCGGCTCGGCTCGCGGCGCAGACAGGCGCGGCTCGTGGTGCAGACAGGCGCGACTCGGCTTGGTACAGCGGCTACGCACGTGCGGCTCGCACGCGGGCGCTGCTCGGCTCGCGGGTGCACGTGGCTCGGGTTTCGGGTCGGAGGCACGCGGCGCGGGCCGGGCCTCGGTCACAGAGCGGGCTTCGGCCGAGTCGGGTCCTCACGCGACGAGGCGCTGGCTTTCGGATCCGGGTGGCGCGACGGCTGTGGGTGGTCCGACTACACCACGGCTTCGCTCGGCGACGGCTACAGACGGACGCTCGGCTGCGCTGCGTCGGATCGAAGCGGCGCGACGCGGCTGGCTGACGGATCGGTTGCGGATCGCGAAGGGTGACGCGGCTCGGCTTCGGGCGACGGCTGCGAGAGACGGCTGCTCCGACGGACGCTCGGCGTGCACGGATCGACTTGGACGATTCTTCCGACGCGGCTGGAAGCTCGGCGACGGCTCGGTTTTGACTGCAGACTCGGCTGCGCTGCTGAACAGAGAGGGGAAGGCTTGGCGGCTCGGGTTCGCGGCGGCGGCGGCGGCGGCGTGCGGCGACTATGGTTTGATTAATAATAATTTTTTTTTCCTTTTTTCTCTTTTCTTTTCCCCTCTTTCTTTCTTTGATTTTTCTCTTCTTCTTTACGCACGAGTCCCAAGGCTTTTTATAACGCAATAACTTTTTTTCTTTTCCTTTTAAATAACCCAAACCAACCATCTCCTCTCTCTCTCCAAATCTCACCAAAATCAACCAACCCTCCTTTCAATTAGCAATAACTCACTAAATACATTCTAAATACTAAAACAGGTAAAATAATACTTAATAATAAAAAGTGGAAAATCCCAACTTTAATAAACCGGAAACTTCAAAATGATAAGGTTCTCCCAATAAATTTGTATTTTCCAAGACCATACATAAATATTAATAGTAAGATGAACAAAAACGAGTTTGTTGGGGCGTTACATACTCCCCTCCTTAGAAAACTTTCGTCCTTAGTTCTAATCCTCGAACAGCTCGGGGTACTGAGCTCTCATGTCCTCTTCTTTCTCCCACGTGGCCTCTTCCACTCCATGGTTCTGCCAAAGGACTTTGACCAGTGGAATTTCTCGACTGCGAAGCTTCTTGACCTCCCTTGCCAGGACCTCGACAGGCTGCTCCTCGTAGCTCAAGTTCTCGCTAATCTGTAGTGGCTCGAAGTCCACCACATGTGTTGGGTCTGCGACATATTTCCTCAGCATGGAGATATGGAATACGTCATGCACTGCAGCAAAAGAGGGGGGTAGCGCCAAGCGATAAGCCATGGGGCCAATCCGCTCCAGTATCTCAAACGGCCCTACGAAGCGTGGACTCAGCTTCCCCTTCTTCACGAACCTCAGAACACCCTTCATAGGTGCTACCTTCAGAAAGACCATGTCCCCCACTTCAAACTCGAGATCCTTACATTGTACATCAACATAACTCTTCTGTCTGCTCTGTGCTGTCAGCATACGAGCTCGGATCTTCTGTATGGCTGCATTGGTAGTCTGCACTAACTCGGGGCCTAGCATCCTCTGCTCTCCAACCTCGCCCCAGCAGACAGGGGATCTACAGCACTTGCCATACAGAGCCTCGAACGGTGCCATACCGATAGTAGCCTGGTAGCTGTTATTATAGGCAAACTCCATCAGATGTAGATGAGAGTCCCAACTTCCTGAAAACTCTAGCACGCAGGCCTGCAGCATGTCTTCCAAAATCTGGTTCAATCTCTCTGTCTGACCATCAGTCTGAGGATGGAATGCCGTGCTGAAGTCCAACCTCGTACCTAATGCAAGTTGAAGTCCTTTCCAGAACTTCGATGTGAAACGAGCGTCTCTGTCTGAAATGATGGATACGGGTACTCCATGTAGTCTCACAATCTCTGTCATATATAACTGCCCCCACTTACTGGCAGTGTAAGTGGATTTTCCTGGCACGAAATGGGCCGACTTCGTGAGTCTGTCGACAACAACCCAGATCACCGTATAGCCCTTTAGGGTCTTGGGCAGTCCCGTAATAAAATCCATCGACACACTCTCCCACTTCCACCCTGGCACACTCAAGGGCTGCAACAACCCGGCTGGACACTGTCTAGGTGCCTTCACCTGCTGGCACACCAAGCACCTGCTGACAAAGTCTGCCACTTCCCTCTTCATGCCCCTCCACCAATAGACACTCCTTCAGTTCTGGTACATCTTCGTACTCCCAGGGTGCATGGTAAACGGGGAACTGTGAGCCTCAGTCAAAAGCTCTGTCTTAACTGCGCTGTCTTCCGGCACACACAAGCGTCCCTCAAACATAAGGCCATCGTCAGAGGATATGGAGAAGTCCTCTCCTTGCCCTGTCTCTACCATACGACGCTTCTCGACCAAGTAAGGATCATTCAGCTGAGCAGCGATGATCTTTTGCCTCAAGGTTGGCTGAACTGACAACTGAGCCAACTGTGCGGTAACCCCACCTACTGAGACTGCAATCTCGGCTCTCTCAAAATCCCTGAGTAAGGGGGTCTGCTTGGTGATTAGCGTTGCTGAATGTGCAACCTTCCTACTCAGCGCGTCAGCCACTACATTTGCTTTACCTGGGTGGTACAGGATCTCGCAGTCATAGTCTTTCACCAACTCGAGCCACCTCCTCTGCCTCATGTTCAACTCCTTCTGAGTGAAGAAGTACTTCAGGCTCTTATGGTCGGTGTAAATCTGTATCTTCTCACCGTACAGGTAGTGCCTCCATATCTTCAGTGCAAAGACTACAGCTGCCAACTCCAGGTCGTGGGTAGGGTAGTTCTGCTCATGAATCTTCAACTGGCGGGAGGCATAAGCAACTACCTTACCTTGCTGCATCAGGACACAGCCCAGTCCCTTCTTGGAGGCATCACTATAGATCACAAAGTTTCCCGACCCATCGGGCACTGTCAGGACTGGTGCAGTCACTAGTTTCTGCTTGAGCTCCTGAAAGCTACTTTCGCATGCTGGGCTCCAGACAAAAGGGGTTCCCTTCCTGGTCAACTGGGTCAACGAGCTGGCTATACGTGAGAAGTCTTCCACGAACCTCCTGTAGTAACCTGCCAAGCCCAGAAAACTTCGAATTTCACTAACCGTGGACGGTCGAGGCCAGTTGGTCACCGCTTCAATCTTTGCTGGATCCACTGAAACTCCCTTACTGGAAACCACGTGGCCAAGAAACGTCACCTTCCTTAACCAGAATTCACACTTGGAGAACTTGGCATACAACTTGTTGGCTCGGAGAGTCTCCAAAACCTGGTGCAAGTGCTCCTCGTGCTCAACCTCAGTTTTAGAGTAAATCAAGATGTCATCAATGAAGACTATGACGAACGAGTCTAGAAAGTACTTAAACACCCTGTTCATCAAATCCATGAACACTGCAGGAGCGTTAGTCAAGCCGAAAGACATCACAACGAACTCGTAATGTCCGTACCTCGAACGAAAGGCTGTCTTGGGAATGTCACCGTCCCTAATCCTCAACTGGTGATAGCCTGTTCGCAGGTCAATCTTGAAAAAGACAGTGGCTCCCTGCAACTGATCGAACAAGTCATCAATCCTGGGCAAGGGGTAGTGGTTTTTAACTGTCACCTTATTCAGCTCTTGGTAGTCAATATAAAGGCGCATCGACCCATCCTTCTTCTTCACGAACAACACTGGGGCTCCCCAAGGTGACACACTGGGCCAGATGAAGCCTTTGTCCAGCAACTCCTGTAACTGGACCTTCAACTCTTTTAGCTCGGCTGGAGCCATTCTGTAAGGGGCCCTCGAGATAGGGGCAGTGCCCGGCTCTAACTCGATGGCGAAGTCTACCTCCCTAGGAGGCGGAAGTCCTGGGAGTTCGTCGGGGAAAACGTCAGGGTACTCCCTTACCACTGGTTCGGAAGATAGGGAAACTTCTGGCTCTCTAATATCCACTACGCTTGCCAAGATGCCCCAAGTACCTTGACTGAGTAGTTTACTAGCCTTCATGGCTGAGATGACCTTGGGTATACATACCATGCCTGCCCCCCTAAATTTGAAACTAGCCCCAGAGGGAGGGTTAAAGACAACTTCCTTGCCAAAACAGTCTATATTTGCATGGTTGGCTGACAGCCAATCCATGCCTAGTATCACGTCAAAATCCTGCATGTCTAACACTAGTAAGGTCACGTCTAACATATGATTCGCTACCTCTACCCGACATGCCTTTATTTGTTCTTTGGACAACAGGACCTCCCCAGATGGAGTAGAAACAGACAAAACACTACCCAAAGGTTCTACCTCCAAACCCACATGCTGAACGAAAACAGAGGATATAAACGAGTGGGATGACCCAGAGTCAAATAGCACAAAAGCATAATGCCCCAAAATTGGGAGCGTACCTGTCACCACTGTACCAGCTCGCTCGGCCTCCTGCCGAGTAGTGGCGAAAACTCTCCCCTGTTGGGGAGCAGAAGGCTGGGGCGGCGTCGTCTCAAAGGGTTTCCGAGGACACACATCAGCAGTATGCCCCAGCTGTCTGCACCTGAAGCAGACTCCACTTCCAGCCAAGCAACGACCTCCGTGGACTCTCCCACAGGTAGTACAAGCGGGTAGCTCTCTCAGAGTCCTCCCGGCTGCTGCAAGCTCCCGTCGGTGTCTCTGAAAGACACCTCCTGACCTCAGAGTTCGCTGCGGTACTACGTCAGGCTGCGTCTCCACCTTTTTCTTCTGTCCCAAGGCTGACCCTCTGCCGGCAGCCTTAGACGAATCAGCTCTCTCATGCAGGCTCAAATACAGTGCTATACGTAGTGCATCAGCATGCGTGGCTGGCCGGAGAGCTCGGACAATGCCCTGAAGGTCTAGCCTGAGTCCTTTAACGAATTTCTCTGTCCTGGCAGCCTCATCCCTTACCACATCGGGAGCAAAACGGGACAACATGTCGAACTCGGTGTCGTACTGCTCCACCGTCATATCGCCTTCCTCCAAGTTTAGGAACTCTTGCAGCTTGGCGTGCTTCACGTTGGCAGAGAAGAACTTAGCATAGAAGTTCTCCTTGAACTGCTCCCAAGTTATCTTGCTGACGTCGCCCCCCAGCATTCTCTCCGCGGTCTCCCACCAGGCGGTGCCCCTATCCTCCAAGAAGAAGACTGCACACTGCACCTTCTGGTCTTCTGGGCACTTCATGTACTGGAAGATAGTCTCTATGGACGTCAACCACATTTGGGCCTTTGTGGGGTTGTCCATGGATCCGTCAAAGGTCTTAGGATTATACTTCCTAAAGTCCCGTAAATGTTTAGCCTCGACCGACAGATGAACTGGTACGGGTTGAGCTTCCTCAGGGGCTGGAGGAACGACGGCCTGGGCCTGAACAGGGGCGGCCTGGTTCTGCTGGGCGGCGAGGAAAGGCGCCAAAGCAGCTTGCAGCATGTCCTGATAACGCTGCTCCATCGCGGCGAGATCCGCCTGGGTGACCGGTGCGTTAGGGTCGACCGCCGGTGCAACAGGTTGCGCCTCCGGCTGGCCACGACCGGCTCCTCTGCCTCCCCTACCACCTCCTCGGCGAGCACCTCTATGTGGCGGCATTCTCCCTAAAATTCACCAACAAAACTTTTCACCACAAGAACTTAACACACCTATCTCTAGGTCTAGTCTATTCAGGCAAAATTGTAATCTTAACATTAGCAAGGCTTTAGACATACCTGGCGAGTGCCGAAGGACCGTATAGCCATAGGGTGAAGTAAAACCAAAACAAAACAATGACTTACATCGTAGGTCAGTCTACAGAACCTAAAACACTGTGCTCTGATACCAACTGTAACGACTCAACTCCTTATACTGAATCGAAGTCATTACTAAATATAGAACAAGTGGTTTAAGTCATAAAATTTAGTAAAACGCATAAGGTTTGAGAAACTTTATTTATGAAAATTCAAACAAGGTAGTTATGCAACAAAATGAAATGCGTTCTAAAGTCCTACTCGGGCCCTATCTACATAAAAAGATGGTAAGTAATGAAGAATACTCAAACTCAGGTACTAAAGTCAAAAAAACAAGAATAAGCGGAAGCAGAAGTCTCTATGGCTCGCCACGGTCACTTCGGGTCGCTCGCCAGCTTGCCTTTGCCCTTGCCTCGTCCTCTACCTGAAAACATGACATGAAGAGAGTGAGTATAAAATACTCAGTAAGGGACCCACTACTAGTCCCACTAGGTGCCTGTTAACTTCCTGTCAGAGTCCTGTAACTGGTACCCAATCTCTGGCACGTTCCCGAACACGTGCAACATGCGCTCCCGTAGGAACGTAACTCTGGTCTTCGGTGCCCCGGGGGACGCCTAGGACAATCGGGATGCGAGGACCCCATCGAGTCACTCGAGTCATATCTATATCCATGCTAGACTGGTGTCTCGTCGGACCGCACAGTCCTAAATAGGTGGTGATCCCGAAGGACACCCATGCAGGTACGACTCTAACAGGTTAAGCTAACAGGTACCCTAATCGCAGTATACATACACATGGCGTCATCATATAACATTACAGATAAATCATCATTACCGTCTCCATCTCGACACCCGTCGTACAGCCATAACAGTTCTCGTTATCACAACAACATGCTATAATATAACCATATCATCATTTGCATCATACTATCATTTATTTCATGCATCGTGCAGTCTAGTCCTCAACATGCACAATTGAAGGTATACGTGATCTCATAATTCTAAACATGGAGCTAATAGTAGAATCTCTTACTTGGAGATTTACTTGGTGAGTTCTAACCGCGAGGCAAGTGTGCTTTCCAAGCAACGAGGTCCTAACTGTTTAATACGCCGAAATTCGTAATTAAGTCACCAACGACTAACGGTTCAAACTAAGTTGAAATGACTTACCCTAGAAAGAGGTTGCAATGCTCGAGCCCCTACTGAAGAAATCCCACACTGCAGCAGTTACTTGGTCCAAGACGTCCCTTAAGGAAAATAATTTAATTTAGTTCCAAATTAAATTATTTAGTGTCCAAAACATTGAGTCTTATTGGGTAATGCCAAAATAATTAATTAATTTACCAAAAATTAGGTGGAAGGAGCCAAATTAGGCTTGGCGGCTCGGCTGGAAAAAGGACAGGGATCGGCTCGGCTTGGAGGTTGAAGACCGGCTCGGCTCGCGGCACAGACAGGCGCGGCTCGTGGTGCAGACAGGCGCGGCTCGGCTTGGTACAGCGGCTACGCACGTGCGGCTCGCACGCGGGCGCTGCTCGGCTCGCGGGTGCACGTGGCTCGGGTTCCGGGTCGGAGGCACGCGGCGCGGGCTGGGCCTCGGTCACGGAGCGGGCTTCGGCCGGGTCGGGTCCTCACGCGACGAGGCGCTGGCTTTCGGATCCAGTTGGCGCGACGGCTGTGGGTGGTCCGGCTACACCACGGCTTCGCTCGGCGACGGCTGCAGACGGACGCTCGGCTGCGCTGCGTTGGATCGAAGCGGCGCGACGCGGCTGGCTGACGGTTCGGTTGCAGATCGCGAAGGGTGACGCGGCTCGGCTTCGGGCGACGGCTACGAGAGACGGCTGCTCCGACGGACGCTCGGCGTGCACGGATCGACTTGGACGATTCTTCCGACGCGGCTGGAAGCTCGGCGACGGCTCGGTTTTGACTGCAGACTCGGCTGCGCTGCTGAACAGAGAGAGGAAGGCTTGGCGGCTCGGGTTCGCGGCGGCGGCGGCGGCGACGTGCGGCGGCTAGGCTTTGATTAATAATAATTTTTTTTTCCTTTTTTCTCTTTTCTTTTCCCCTCTTTCTTTCTTTGATTTTTCTCTTCTTCTTTACGCACGAGTCCCAAGGCTTTTTATAAGGCAATAACTTTTTTTCTTTTCCTTTTAAATAACCCAAACCAACCATCTCCTCTCTCTCTCCAAATCTCACCAAAATCAACCAACCCTCCTTTCAATTAGCAATAACTCACTAAATACATTCTAAATACTAAAACAGGTAAAATAATACTTAATAATAAAAAGTGGAAAATCCCAACTTTAATAAACCGGAAACTTCAAAATGATAAGGTTCTCCCAATAAATTTGTATTTTCCAAGACCATACATAAATATTAATAGTAAGATGAACAAAAACGAGTTTGTTGGGGCGTTACAATGTAGGTAGTATCAATACTGGCCACACACACGTATGTAATTTTTCTTCTAAACGATCATGATATGCGATCCTGATGGAAATGACACACTATTGTGTAAGAAATGATACATGAATCGTGCAGGTAGTATCAATATGGTCACACGAGGACATTTAATTCTTCTTCTAAAGGATTGTGAACTAAGATCGTTTAAATATTGGTACACGATCGCGTATTAAGAGCTAAATGATCGTGTACAAAATGTAAACGATCTTGGTTCACGATTGTGTACCAAGATCTTTTATATCTAGTACAAGATCTTATACCAATATCGTTTAAATTTTGTACATGATCGTGTACAAAATCTAAACTATCTTGGTTCACGATTGTGTACCAAGACCTTTTATATTTAATACAAGATCTTGTACCAATATTGTTTAGTTTTTGTACACAATCGTGTAACAAAGAGTTAAACGACCATGTACTAAGAACTAAACAATTTTTGTTCAAGAAACGATCTTGGTACACGATTGTTTAGATTTGAAAGAGAAAATATATGAGAGATGACGAAGATCGTTTACTAAGTGAAAATTTTAAGAGGTAAAAGAAGAAAGAAGTAAAAAATCGAAGAAGGATGAAATTTTAGAAGAGGAAATGAAAAAATCACGAACAAGCTGAACAAGTAGGAGATGAAGAAGAAGAAGTAACAATACGGAGAAATTAATAATATGAAGAGTATATGAATAAGTTGCAAAGAAAAAGAAGAAAAATAAGTGAAAAATTGTCCGCAACTCATTCACAATATTCAAGGGCAAACCTGAAATTTATGAAAATAGAAAATATCATGAACCTTTTGATATTTTATTACACAATCGTAAATATTTTGGTATTTATTATATTTATAAAAATTAACTTTCAATATAATTATTTATAAAGAGAATTTAGATAAAAATAGGAGTTTTTCATTTGTTTTAAATTTCACATTTTTTCTAAATCCCTCCAGAATTAACTCAATACATCCGTATAATCATTCACTTGAGAAAACAAATGATTCTGTTAAATAACAAAGATATATATATATATATATATATATATATATATATATATATATATATATATATATATATATATATATTAAAAGAATTATAATTAAAAAAATTAAAATTTTTGGGATGAAGATGCGATTCGTTATCTCATTATATCTCATCATCACTTAATTCCATTGACTCATTAGAACGGTACTTCCTATCTTTTTTTTTTATATAATTTCACACTATCAAAATTAATCATTGATGATTAAAAGACATGTATTGAACTGATTTTCACATGTTTGAGTGAGTAAATTTTCAATAATTGAAATCATTTTAGTTATTTTCGAAATCCTTTTATCTACCATACCAAAATTAATTTTGATGATATAAAAATCTATTCTAAACATAATTTTAGAACCAACTTTGTAAACAAAACACGATTAATTGTCATTCATTCCAATTATCTTTATAATAGAACTACTGATTTATAAAACAACTCAATTATGCAATTAAAGAATAGTTCACAACTTCAAATTCAACCCCCCCACCCCGAAGTATTATAACTAAAATCCACTTGCTTTTTTCCCACTTTCTTTAATATCCCATGGATAAAAATTAATTAGAGAACAACAGAGTAGGATTAAACTAAACAGTTGTTAATATTTTGTTGAACATGAGTGATTAAAAACAGAATACAAAACGAACATTTTTAGTTTGATAGAATTGACAATGTCAAAGTGTTATGTTGTGACCGTTGAGATGAAAATTTTAAGAGTTAACCTATTGGAGTAATTATAGATTTTACATGGAGCATATGTAATCTAATGGCCAGCTTTTTTTCTAAGAGTACAGTATGCATTCTCACTTTTCTTGTGATTTTAGTGATTAGTATCTTTTTCTTTATTTCCCAAATCTTTCCTAATGAACAATTCTTATGTTTACTTCTACGTCTTTAAGTTGTTGTGTCAATCCCCTTTTGATCTTAAGGTGCCAAAGAAAATCAAAATGTTGCTTCTGTGGACAAGAGTCAAAAAGCTAAAAGTTAAAGGTTGTAGATATGATGGAATTAGTATATATCAAACCTTTTGTTCTGTTTGTCTTAGGTGATTGGTTTAGCCCATTGATTGGTTTCTTGAGATGAGATGCACAATTTTCTTTTTCCATTCTCAATAAAGTCAGGAAGTTGAGAGGCGTTTCTAAGAGTGAGATCGAGTATACTTATGAAAGGGATATATTTAAGATAATGGTGTTTTGGTTATAAAGATAGTTAGGCACTTTATGGGAGGGAATGACTTTAGTATTGTCTAGTGTGGGACTTTAGGAGGGAGAGCCCTTTCGAAAGACTAATTTCTCTTGATATTGCAATTAGTTCTATCTTTGGTCGAGCTTATGGATTGGTTTCTTGAGATGAGACCCGACTTTCTTTTTCCATTCTCAATGATGTCGAAAGCACTTTTGCGAGAGTACTTGCTAGCTAGTTAGGGATGTATTTAGGATAGTAGTAAGGGAAGAGTGGTAATTAGCTAGCAGTGTCTTAGTTAACAAGGGGAGTTGGATACCTTTTGGGGGGAGAGGAGATTTTTGTATTGTCCAATGTGCGACTTTGGGAGAGAGATATACCACCCTCCAAAGGCAATTAATATTGTAATTTCTTTTGATACTGCAATCTAGTTCTATCTTTGTGTTTTATGTTGAGTTTCTTGTTACGGGAATCCTAACAATGTCGCGTATCAATTGTACATTCCTTGACTTACTAAGTTGATTGGACTTGGCCTCTCATAAATATGGTATATTATATTGATTCCTTCTCTTCTTGATTCATTTCATACGATTCTTATAAGCTGTTGGATGTATACATAGCTGACCGGTTGCATTTTCAAGCTCAATTTCTATTTTGATCTCATTTTTTTTCTTTTTAGTTAAGCTTAGAGTAGTCGGTTCCATGGTATCTATCTTCATTAATGGAGTTGTTTCTAACTTAAGGATTGCATTTATCTTTACAAGTGAGTTCTTCTGAGGCAAACCAATTTCTTGTTATGCCTTTGTATTTAAAAGATAAGTATTTTCTCAAGAGGTGGTGCCTTCATTGATGTAGGTATGATAGATGAAATCAAATAATAATTCAAACCATGTTAAAGCAAGTTTTAGCCATCCTTCAAGTCTTTCTCTCACTAATTAACTCTATTTCTGTTAAACCATTGTAACTCTTTCTACCGTACTTACAATAAGTAGACTTTAGATAGAATTTAGGAAACAAGATCTAACCTTATATAGAATCTAGACGTATATATCAGTATAGCATTTCATTTATAATCATAAAAAAGTAATTTCTTTTATCCCATAATAAACTCACTTGAAATTATAAAAAAAAGGTTAAAGGATTAGAGTGATGAGTTCAAATTATGGTGGCTACCTATTGAGAATTTAAAATTAATGGTCAGTTTCTTTAGCAACCAAATGTAGTAAGATCAAACGATTGTTCTATGACATTCATTGTAGTGCTTTCAAGCCAACTTGAGCAAAAGTATATATTAAAAGCTGTAGATTTATTAGTTGATACCTTGATTCGAATATTATGTGTCAGGTTGATGATCTAGTTTTTCATATATATTATATTGTAATATATTGCTTGACTTATGACATTTTTTAAAAAATTTCAGTTGTTAAAAAGTTGCTAAGATGTCTGCTCAACTTGGTCAAATGGTTGCCCCGTTTGGTGCGAACTCCAAGGCCAAATTGGTGTATTACTAGATCGCACACCTATTGCCACAATTATAGATGTAGTTATTTTGAAAATACCCCTTACTTCCAATGATGAATGGTTAACGATGGCTCTTATGGGTGGTTTTGCTAGAATAGGCAATAATGAGGTCACTATTTTAGTAAATGATGTGGAGAAGGCTAGTGACATTGATCCACAAGGAGCTCAACAAACTCTTAAAATAGCGGAAGCCAACTTGAGGAAAGCTTAGGGCAAGAGACAAACAATCGAGGCAAAATTTGCTCTCAGACGAGCTAGGACACAAGTAGAGGCTATCAATGACATACCTAGTTAATGCATTTAAATAATCAAGTGAAATGAAATTTTCATGGAAAAAGAATTAAAATTAAAAATAAAATAAATATAGAGTCGGATGGCAAAGATAGAAAATCACTAGAACAAAGTTAAGTAGAAAAACTTATTAGATATCATTGCTTATGTGGTATCTAATGAGTTCTACCTACTATTGGATTTGAACCAATGGCTCCCGCCGTATGAAAGCGATACTCTAACCACTAAATTAAGTAGGTCATTTATCATCATAAAGAAAAACAAATGAGCCCTATCACATTGGCAGATTATAAATCGAATATTATTGATAAGCAATATCAATCAAACAAATTAACAAAATAGATCATAGAATATTCATCTTGATAATAAATTGTCTACATGATAAGATATATATCACAAGGGCTATAGCTCAGTTGGTAGAGCACCTTGTTTACACGTGCGCTAATGTTTTTCTAGAGAAGTACATCATGTAATAAAAAAATTTGATATTATTGAAAAATCGATATCTTACTCTATTACTTTTAGGGAACAAAACAAGAGAACAATAGCCTTTCAAAAAGTTCGATTCGAATCGAGTGCCCCATTAGGCACTAAAAAAATCCATCATTGATTTGTGATATTGATAAGGTGAATACCCACTTTATTCAGTGCTATTCATAATGAGTATTAGGACCTAAAAAAATGATCTTTCTTCCTATCTTATGAACAATTTTAAGGTGTATGAAGCTTCATATTTTATTCTTTAAGTAGAAGTAGGACGATAGAGATTCCATTCAACTTAAGTTGATTTAGGTCAGAAGCATACCTACGTCAGGATACTCTTCTTTAAGACACTTTGCATTGAAAGAAGATCATATTGAGCTCTTCCTTGGATTAATGGATCTCGACCTCGCGTTAAGGACGGATCGACCCATTTTAACACTAGATAATCCTGATGTGTTAATAAGATTGAGAAATGGGATAGGCCCAATTGCATGAGTTTGATAATCATTAAGCGCTCAATCCCAAGGATATATCAACACTGATTATTGAGAGCACCAATGTGAAGGTTTCTTTAAAGAACTAGAACAATCTTTTGCTAAAAATGAGAAAAAAGAGGCAATAGGTCTTTCGACTAAACTCAGTGTTATGAGGTACATTGGAAAGGGCAACATAAGAAAATGGAAATTTCGAGTCTTGCCACAAGACTTAGAGCTAAAGCTCTAAAGTTGGAGATTCATGAACACCTTCTTAGGCATTGTATTTTGATGTCTTTTCCTACCCAATATACTGATCAACTTAAAGCTTGTTACAAAACTCAAAAACACAAATGGACTCTCAATGAACTGATCTCATTTTGTGTGGCTTAAGAGGAAAGGTGCGACCAGAAGAAAGTGAAAGTGATGATTTGGAATAATACCTTTAGAGGCAAGAAGGAAAAGAGATATATATATATATATAGTCTTTTTGAAAGGGTATCAAGCTAATTTGTACTATGGATATGGTACAAGAAAAATGACATAGTACATATTATCAATATCTTTTTAATATTTGAGATGCTGATAAGATAGAAGACAAAGATTTTGACAATATTGACTACTAGTAAGTGTATTTATTCATGCGATCATATAATGAATTTGACGTAATTTGTTTAAAAAAAATTATAAGTCAGAGTTTGATAAATAATATTGACTTCATATAAATAATTTATAGTCTAATATGTCAAACTGTGTATAACTCAACAATTAATATGTAAAGTCGTGTTTAGCCCACGAAAAGGAAAAGAACGGAAAGGTAAAAGATATTCCTTTCTGTTTTTGGCGCTCCAAAAAAAGGGGGAAAGGAATTCCCCCCTTCCCCCTCTAATTTCCCTTCTCCATCCGTCCACCTAAAACTTCTCTCTCATCTTTTATTCCATCCATAATCCTTTTCTTTCCTAACACCTAAGCCTTCATCTTCCTTCTTCCTCTTATCTTTCCCTTTCCCTTCTCATCTTTCTTCTTCCTTATCCGGCCACCATTTTCACCCTCTTCACCTTCATTCCCTCTCCATTTTCGACCATCTTTCTTAGAATATTTTCTTTTCCCATTTTTTCTTCATTTTGGTCACCGATTTCTCTATTGAGTTTCGTTTGGCTGTCAATCTACTACCAATATTTGCTTCTAAACCCATTTGACCGTCGGTAGTCTCCTTTATTAAACCCCAATTCGACCACGTACTTGGAAAGGGTACACATTCCTTCAATTTTTTTAGTACTGTTTTAGAATCGATTCCTCTTCTCTTTTGTTTCGTACATGGCTTGTCTTCTAGACTTGCCACTCGGATCTATTATGCATCCTTCGTCTTTCCCTTGCTACTTGGATCACGCCATTGCTGCTCCGATTTTTCTATTATGATGAGTTATGGATATTACCCGGTTGTGGCCTTGGTGGATCCGAGTAAGGTAGAGGTATAAACTTCTTCCTTTTTCTGTAAACGTCGATAATGAGGAAAAATTAGCTGATTTATTTTTTGTAAACGGCTCGAATCTGTCTTATTCATGTGTTCTTGTTCCATTTTAATTCTTTTTGTAATTTAGTTTGAAAAAATAAAATGCAATGTTGATCTGAACATTGTTGAAAAATTACCGCCTTTATTTTGATGTTTGATTCCTTCTTCCTACTGTCTTGGCCTTGTTCTAGTTCCATTCTAATTTTTTTAACTTCTCGATTTATATGTCCTTTTGGTATAGCAGAGTTTTGTTTTTTAGGTTGCATATATGTTTGTTCATACGACATTTGATGTAGTTTTATGTTTTTGTTCATATTGGTGTAACAATGTTCATACATCATTTGATGTAGTTTTAGTTGCATATGTTTTGTTCTTGGCTTATATATTTTCATGTGTTGAAGGGCCTTGAACTTCTAGGCTGGTCTAGTTTTCTGTTTTTATGCATTATATATATACTTCCTATGTTGAAAATTTGTTTGTTGCAGACTATTGTTTTTTTCTTTATCTCTGAGTTCTGTTGTCTCCCCCTCTGACTTTTTTGACCATCTATCGTTTTACTCCATCTATGACATTGACTATAGTTGTACTTATTTGGTATGGTCTTTAATGGAGCATTGACTTGTGATTTTTACTTATACATTTATGACTTGTGTGCTGTTAGCATGTATAGTATGACGTTTCCCCTTCTACATATTCATATAAATGCATTTCATGTCACCACATTTGATTGCCACGTTACATTCAACTTCTTCACTTGTGTTTGACTTCATTGTGTGCGTGTCATGCCTTTCATATCACCATATTTGATGACATTGCGTACGTGATGATTATTTCATGTACGTATGAAGTTCGTTAAGTTCGATTTCCTAATAGTGAACGAACTTCTTTCCTCTGAGGCACAAAAAAAAAATCGTTCGATTTATATTTTTGTGTATATTTTGGTTGCACCTAGGTTTTAACAATTTCATATCTATCATGCGTACGCGATGGTAGGTCACTAATCGAAGGTATGCGTCCACGTCCCTTTCCATTTTTTTCCTTTCCACACATAAGCGGTCAACGAGGTTAACGACCCTAACGGATGTTTGTTCTTTGTCTTTTGTAGTGCGCACGAGTACGTGTCGAGATCTATCTTGAGATACTAGGTTATCCACATCTTCACACATAAAAGGTCTTTAAACGTGCATTTCTGTGGTTTTTTTTTTTTTGTTATGTTTTCAATACATTTGTAATTAAAGTCCCTGTTTACGCTGACACTTTTGTAAGATGGACTATCACATTAATTGTGTTAAAATTTACATATTAGGTCTTTGTAGTAAGCATGTCGTTCACTTCATGCATGGTGCACGTTTTGGTTGACTTTCCATACCACACGTTATATGTTTTACATCAACTATCATTCGAAAAAATAATAAGATTTGTAATTTTTAATGCTAGTTGATAAAACAAAGAAAAGGAATAAAAAAACTTAAATATGTAGTTTTCAATTTTTTTATGAACCACAAAAAGAAAAAAAAATATCGACAACTTTCCAATATTTTTTTCATAAACAAAAAAAAAATGAACATATGTACTTGTGGCGTTTTTTTTAATGAAAAAGACAAAATAAAAAACTTCAAAACCAAATAACATATGTACTATTTGTTTTCATCGAAAAACAAATGAAAAAGGAAAAAAAATTACAAATTTCAATAGTTGTTTTAAATGAGTGAAAATAAATGGAAGATTTTGAAGGTAAAAAAAAATTGATACACTAAAATTGCTTGTCTAATTGATAGACACTCCAAAGAAATCATAAATCTATAATACAATACAACTACTTTATTTAATTTCATTTCTACTTCCAACTTTAAAAAATATATACATATATATAAAATGAAAACGTTGTCCATGAAATATTATAAAATAGTAGGGAATCTTAGGGCAAGTAATTAAGTTAAACAAAAACTTTCATATTAAAAAAATTATAAACTAGTAAAAGTGATAAAGTTGTTTTAAAAAAAAGAAAAAAAAAATCATAAAATGATATCTTTGATCTCGAAAGTGGTAAGGTAAGGGTAAGGAAGCTTCATAGGAAATACATAAGATGATAATGCAATTGCATTGCATGGTACTATTATTGGTAAGCAAATTAAAAATGACACCCGTAATTAAATGCTTTGTTATTGTAATAGGCACAATTTTAGTCTTTCATTTCAGAGATGACACTTACCCCTAAATTCTAAACCTATTTACAAATCACACAACATTTACACACATACACACTTAGTGCAGAATTGTTTAGGGGCATTAGACAACATGTTCATCAAAGTTAACGTGTCCGTAGCTGATTGGCCAAGATATCGGACCTGAAAAGGTGAAATGGCAACGAATGTCCTCGACGTATGCGATATAAAGGGGGACTTTGTTTTTGTCTTAGCCGATTGTGAAGGATCCACAGCAGACGTGCGTATCCTACGAAATACAATTTCTTAATACCTAACGGTCTGAAGGTTCCAAAGGGTGAGATCATATCTTCTTACTAACCCACGTTAAAATAGTTTGGAATGTATTTTTTCTTTATTTAATTAATGTCTTAACACTATGGAACCTTATATTCTTAGGGTTTTACTACCTGTGCGACACGGGATACCCAAATGCATAGAGTTTTCTAGCGTCGTATAGGGGGCAACACTATCCTCTATAGGAGTGGCATGGTGTCGAGAACGCTTTAACAACACTGAAGAAGTTCTTCAACATAAAACATTCTTCTGCACGGAATGTCATTGAAAGAGTGTTCGACATGTTGAAGGGATGTTGGATGATACTATTTGGGAAGTCCCACTACCCAATTCAAGTCCAATGTTAAACTATTATGGATCGTTGTCTCCTCCATAATTTAATAAATCGAGAGATGACAAACACGAACATATTGAATGACAAAGATGAGGGTGACTCGACACACACAACTACTAGTGGTGACAACATCAACTACATTGAGGCCTCAAATGAATGGACTCAATGGAGGGATACATTTGCGGAGTTTATGTTCAACGAATGACAATTGCGTGACGACTAGTATCGTTTGTTTTATAGTACAACCCCGTTATTAAAACGGTTGTAGTATGCGTATTTTCTTGTTTCTTTGTTGTCCTCTTATTGTGTATACTGAGGCTTAGTTTAAAAAAACTTTGTCCTTCATGTTTAATCATTGTACTACTTCGTCGGTTTATATGTTTATATGTTTTTTGTTTCGTAAAATACTTCTAGTTATTCAATTGTTTTATCAGAATGACCAGATCATCTAGGAACCCTTAGCATTCATGGACGCAGGTAGAGGAGGCATGCTTAGTAGACTGCCTCGTTGACTTGTTGAATTGAGGGGAAGGGGGAGGGGGGGGGGAAGGAGGGGGAGGTCAAACAACGGGACCTTCCGATCAAATTATTTAGCATAACTGGTTAGGATGTTAGGAGAAAGAATGCTCGATTACAGTTTGATGACCACCATCATCGAAAGCTGAATAAAATTATTGAAAAAGATGTTTCAGGCCATTGTCGAGATGAGAGGCCCAGTAGGTAGTGGCTTTGGCTGGAACGATAACGTCAAGTGCATTATCTCTGAGAGGGACGTATTCGACATTTAGGTCTGGGTAAGCTTTTAAACTTAATTATATGATTAACGGGGTATAATGGAATACTAATTCCTTTGTTTTTTCCTTGTGAATTTTTTCAAACACATCCTATAGCAAAATGACTCCAGAACAAGCCCTTCCCACATTATGATGAGTTGTTTACATGTTTGGAAAAGACTACACGATAAAGGCCCATGCGGAGATGTTTAGAGACATCAGGTGCAACATGTTAGGACCCAACGACTGTGTCCCCGCAGAGGATGGCTTAGAGATGGAGTTAATGGCTATGTACAGTCTGAGGATGAACATGTCATCAAACGACATGATGGCCAGTCGTTTTGGTCGGTCCAACTATGCTAGGTCGTGCTCTAATGGTCAGAAAAGGAAGCGCGACATGCAGCCGTTTGAGACTTATGATCTTAATTGGGATGCCATGGACGCTGCAAATGATCAGATTAGAATCATTGCTAAATGGCCTGATAGAGCTATCCATCGAGAGGATGCGATGGTGCGGGAGGTCATTACGCATATAGAGTTTATTCCGGGCCTTAGTATGGAGGACATCAGTAAATGCGTGATGATAGTGACAGAGAAGGTATTGCTAATGAGAAGCTTCATCAAGATGCCCAATTCGATGTAGGTCGCTTATTGTAGGGTCCTCCTCTGCGATAACCCATGACTATGGTGCTTCGTTTCCTACGCAAGACATTTATTTTTTTCTCTTTGTCGGATTCATGTATTTGTTTTCCTTATTTTCTTGACCCGTTTTTACTTTGTAATGAACATTAACTATTTATGACAGTTTCTTTTTCGATGTTGCATGATGCGTAATCAATTAATTTATGGAGATGTCGGCTAATGCATAGTATTAGACAGTTGAAAATGACATCGTTATCAAAATATGGTAATGACATGTGATTTACAATAGAAATGTCACGTTTCAATAAATAAAAAAACAATTACTCGGACCATGTTCAACGAACAGAAATTTGATTTGTAGAAAAAAAAACGGAAATTGAAAAATAACTAACGCAAAAAAAAAAAAAAAAAGGTCATAATCCTTCCACCATAATGTTTCCCCTAAACAAGAATTATAAACAATCCCCCATAATCCTCTCAGTTAACCCTTCCCCCAAACAAGGATTATAATAATCCTTTTCTTTTCAGTCTCCCCTTTTCCTTATTCTTTTCCCCTCGTATTCCTTTTCTTCCCCAAAACACCCCCTAAGAGTTTATTGATGATGAAGTATGTGGTTCTAAGCTCTTTACTTCTATTGTGTTTACATGATTGTTGTAGCATCGTGATATCGAAAAAAAAAATCAATATTTAGATAGAATGAGAAATTTTTCATATTACCATCTTCATTCACTAATTGTCCTTTAGCCTCTTTTTCAAAAATAGAAAGGAATCGACAACTATATGAAAATTTGTTTAGCTTGACAATACTTTAAGGTCCCATTTACCTACACATAATTGCAATAAATTAATAGTAATTTCAGAAAAATGGATCTCATTTGATTACGTTTGTCTTGTTTTTATGTATCTGGTAGTTAATAACGAAATGTGTGTTCCAATATGAATTATGTAATCAAAGAAACATAATTTGATTAAGGAATAGAGAGTGTTCAATCGGATTGTGAGATCGACATAGGATCACTAATATATTGTTATTCTTACCATTACCGTTACAAATATTATTACTGTTACAATATTAGAATTATAAATATGTCATATTTATGATTATTGTTTCTATTTTTGTTACAGTTACTATTATTGCTAGACCTAATTAGCGATAACCATAACAGTGACAGTAACTATAAATATGAAAAATCATGTATAGAACGATAATGGTAACAGTAACAGTAAGTGTAACAACTTCATAATTTTATGTAAACAAGTTAAAAAACAATCAAATTACTTTTGAGACTCATTAAGATTGATCAATCAATAGCATTTTATTACGATCATCCCACTTTTTATTACGATTTATGATTTGGTAAATATGGTCTAAGTGTTGATATATAGGTGTTTTGCCAAATAATGGCTATCTCGATCCTCTGTATTTAGTAGGCCCTTTTTTTTACAACAGGCTATCCCGACCTTTGTTATACGATGTTGTGGTATCAGGATAGGCATCTTTGTCGCCAACCTTTGTTGGAATATGACTAGACCAGATAAAAACCCTTTCCATCCACCACATTTTCATTAGATTTTTCCTCCAAAATTCTATTTAGAATGTGAGAAATTATTTAAAATGACCAAACTTCTAAAAATACTTACAAATAGTACAAACTATTACAATCCATATATGATACATCATGATAAATTGTGATATTTTGCTACATTTTGTAAATATTTTGATTAATTTACCATATTTGAAAATAACACATATATGATCAAACATATATATTTAATTTTTAAACATTAATTAAGACAGTCATTTAAATCTCATATATCTAATATCCACATCCACAAAACAATATATTTATTCAAATGGCCCCTTCCTTGGTTTTGAGCTTAATTATGACACAAAGTATTATGTTCCAAATCGTATTGGTAGAATAGTTTAATTATGAGTTTATGTTTAAGAATTAATTATGTGAGCTGAAAATTTGTTACTTCTTGATTGATCTGGTTTGGTGCATCTTTCTTTTACAACCCAAGCAAAATAAAAGTAAAAATTAGTAAACTATATATCATATAAAAAAGACACAAAAACCAAAATTTAAAACTAAAAAGAGGGTGTAACGACCCAAAAATTTAGGTAACTTTAAACTTAATAATCTTAATTATTGGGTGTTATTGAATTAATTGAATGAGAATTTCTTCGTTTTGTTGAAATTGGATTTAAAATTAAGCACTTACATGTATTTACAATTGAGGTAGCAAAAACGCATAATGTGATGTTATAGTTGATGACTGATATATTTATGATGATAATGATGCATGATATATTAATTACATAATATGATGTTTGCTACATGCTTTGGACTATGGTATTTATGTTAACTTTGGCCATTAGTATTGTACATATATGTTATAGGTACAATACTAAATCGAATTTATATTAAGCGTCCCTGGATATCGGGTTGTAAGTGTCCCTGGATCATCGCTTTTCATATATTTATGACTTTGTGTGTTTAACTGGACCAAAACCAGTTTGTCATACCATGTTTATGAGTGGTTCGACGAACTTACTTACAACCCGATATCATGTGTGTTCCTTCGGGTTCACCGACTGATGAGAGTATTCTTTCGGGATCACTAGACACTACAATAAGAAGGGGTTCTGCCGACGCAGGGATGTATCAGCAGATGTCAGATCCATGTCGGGAAAGGCAACGTCGAAGTAGAAATTGCAGTTGGCAAGAGTGTCGTGAGAGACGCATCGTCAAAGGCACTCCTGACGCGCAAATGGGATGACGTTGGCAAAGGATTACTGCTGACGCATTATTCGCCAACATGGTCAACATGTCGACAGTGGGAAACTACTGGCATTTGTTAACGACGTTGTCAAGTATGTCAACGTCGTCTAGTACGCAGCGTCGACAGTGTTATCTGATTTAAATTCATTCTAGAAACACAATTAACGTAAAATTAATAAAAAATTATTGAAATTCTAAACTCAATTACAATTAACGTAAAAATAAAAAATTACTAAAATACCAAATCGAATTTATATTAATATTAATTCAAATATTAAAAGAGTACACGTTTGTAGGTTCAAAAATTACATGAATAATAAAAAGTAAGAATGAAAACTTAAAACATAATTCTAAGCACCGATGCCAGTTTTCCAATTTTTGCACATTGCCTCAGCATGACTATAGTCAATATGATCATAGGGACATAGGAAGAATGTGCAAAGAGAAAGTTGAACATTATTATGAGGTGCATCAAGAGAAATACGAGGTTGCTTCAGACAGAAACAACCCTTACTCTGGTGGCGTTCCATAAAATTGATTGGGAAGAAAGGAGCAGTAAATGATAAGATCGATAATAGAACAGTAAGCCATAGAAAATTTTCCACTTGCATATTAAGTAAATGTGATTGATAGCTTTTGTAACGTCCTTAATTTTGGAGTTAATTATCTTAGTTTTGTTTAATTAGATTTAATTTATTGGGTATTATTTTTTAATTCATTTAATGAGAATTATTTGATTTTGTGGAAATTGAAATTAATTAAATATTTGTTGGATGAATATTTAATTAATTTAAAGGTTTTGACATGTGGTGTTGTTGAGATTGAATTAAATTAAACAATTATGAATGTTATTTAATTAATTTGTAGAGTGGAAATGTTGCTGGAGATTTGATAATTATATATATATATATATATATATATATATATATATATAATTATTATAGGAAAGGAAAAGATAATTATATTTGTTGAAATATAATTATTTAAAGAAAACATAATTTATATTTTAGAGAAAAGATATTTATTTAGGGAGAAAAGAAATAATTATATTTTGCAAACTATAATTACTTATAAAAAGATAATTATTTTGGAAAAAGAATAAAGATTAATTATTTTGAAGAACGATAAATAATGATTTAGGAGAGAAGTTGTTATGATTGGGTAAATAAGGTAAGAGAATGAATTGGATTTATTTAAAAAGAAAATTGATAATTATATATTGGAATATAATTATTGGGAAAAGGAATGTAACATCCCAAATATCTTTAAGGAGTTTTTATTAATTATATTACATTATTTGGGTGTTATATTAAAGATTGGAGCTAAAATTTAATGGTTGAAATTTATGAGTGATAAGAATTATTATTATTGATGCTTAAGATTTTGTGTACATAAGTACACAAATTTAATTGTTGAAAAGAAAAGGAAAAAGAGAAAGGTTCTTCATCTTCTTTCCTTCCGCTACCACCTCAGCAGTTTTAGTTATGACCGGTCACTTTGACAAAGCTTGAAGATTTAAGTGATGAATTTTCTAATAAAGGTTTAGATGATTTTTCAACCTCCATTTGATTAAGTTTGGTAAGTTAAGGTAGTTAGATTAGTAATTTGTTGGCAAAAAATTGTTAATTTAATTTTGGATCTAATTGGAGTTTCTTTAAAGGTTCAATTGGCTAATTTTTTTTAGATTTAATCTTGGATTTTTTCCAATCAAGGTTGAATTGGTTTCAACCTTAAATTTTGGATAAGTTAAATTGAGAAATTCTAGATACTAGCTATTGGTAAGTTTTATTAATTAAGTTATTAATTTTCCCTTACTGTTTAAGATCTGCTTTAATTGGGAAATTACTATTAGCAAAGAAATATTTTTAGTTAATCTCCAGGTAAGAGATTTTACTATTGAACTTTCAAACTAAATTTAAAAGACTGCATGTATTTACGATTATGCATTGATGGTAGCTAAGATGCATAATGTGATGCTATAGATGATGATAATTGATATTATGTTGATGATGATGACTAATATTATAATTGATGATGATGACTGATATTATGATTGGTATGTTTATGATGTTTATGATACATGATATATTAATCACATGAATAAGGATGTTATGATTAATTTTCATGTCATGTTATGATGATGTTACATGTTTTGGATTGTGGTGTGTTTGTTAATTTTGTCTGTTGAGCTTTTTACCCCACCTGTATTGTGATCCTATTTATGGGATCACTCGCATGACTAGGGGTGTACCTACAGATCACATGCACAGTTAGAGGACAGTTATATTATGTATACGGTGTCACTCGCACGACTAGGGGTGTTCCGACGAGACCACTCATACGATTAGAGGTGTACTTACGTATTACATATATGTTAATGGAGTGTGTACCTACGATCACTCGCACAACTAAGGGTGTTCCCACGAGATCACTCACACGATTTAGGAGTGTTCGTACGGTTTCACTCACTTAGGTGTGCTCCATTGGACACACGACGTTATGATTATGTTTCTAATGGAAAGTTAACAGATCACCTAACAGGACTAGTAGTGGGTCCCTTACTGAGTATATTTATATACTCACTCTTTCCTAATGTTTAATATTTCAAGCTAAGGTAGAGAACTTGAGAAGCTGGCGAGTGACAGAAAGTGATCCGTGGCATGCCATATGGGGACACAGTTAGCTTCCGCATCTATTTATATATTTTTCAATATTTTAAATTTTAACCATTTTACTTAAGATTTCATCATTTTTTTTAGTTCTTTAAAATTGTTAGAACCCGCAGATCACGTTTTCAAATTATTTTTGTTAATTTTGATAATCTTATGTTTTTGTGAACATCTTGATATTAATTTTATAAATTTTTTAGTTATTCTCTTTTCAAGAAAGTGCCTTTTGATGTTTATCTTTTTTAGTAATGACCTTAACTTAATTTAAAAAGTTCGGGTTGTTACAGCTTTTTTAACAATTAATCATAATTACATAATATGCAAGTGAGGAACTTTCTATGGCTTACTTGTTCAGTTCTCGATCTTGTCATTTTCTGCTTCTCTCTTCTGAATAAATTTTCTTAACCACCAGAGTAAGGGTAATTTCTGTTTGAAGCAAGCTTGTATTTTCCTCGACTCAGCTCGTAATAATGTTCAACTTCCTTTCACATTTTGTCCATGTCTTTATGATCATACTAGCTACAATCAATGTTGAACTCTTGACTGCTACTATTTGACTTTTTTTTAGCTCCTCCATTGCACATAAGCTCCTCTATAGACTTCTCATACCATTCATTTTCTTTCTTCGCTGCTTAAATATAGCAGATTGTAATTTTGAAATATACAAAAAATTTGATATCAAATATACATACAATATACATTCATCCATCAACAAAAGTACATCCCACTACAAAGATAATTTTTTTTCTTCTTTACAATCAGTAACTTTACCGTTATTCACCTAAGCATGCAATCATATTAGTATTATGTATGTGGCTATCACTTTTTCACTATTAGATGTAAGACTAAATTAAAATCTAAATATATGGCTTTTACAATGTGGTATTGGCAACTTCAATCTTACATCCGATCCTATCAACACTAAATTCGAATGCCAATACTAAAACCTACAAGTAAATAAATCTAAATACTAAAAACTAATTTAAAATCTAAAACCTAAAACTAATTTGAAGAAATCTAAAACAAAACTAAAACAAAATTAAAACAAAGTAAACCACTCATCGGTATGGAGAGCGGCAACAACAGATTAACGACAAATGAAATGGAGTGGCGAAGATTGCTCTCCTTCTCGACCTCTCTCTCCTCTCTCTCGACCTTGTCTCCTCTTTGGTTCTCTCTTAGTCAACCTTCTCAGTTATGTGAATTAAAAAACGTGAAGTTGGTTTTTTATAGAGGAACTCTCAATGTTTCACTTAGAATGTCGACAAAGAATCCCCAATTCACGACACAAATTAAGGTAATCTTATTCTTAATTATCTTAAGTTTAATTTTGACAATTGTTGAAATTATTTTGGGTGTTATTTGATTTAATTGTTGAAATCTTTGATTTGTAGAAATTAGAATTTTTAAATATTTTGAAAAACTATCTAATTAATTGAAATTTGGAACTTATGATTGAAATTGGTTGTTTTAAGTGAATTGTGGTTGGGGGAATTATATTTGAGGGAATTATGATTAATTATATATGTGATTATATAATTAATTGATTTTGAAGTTGAAATAATTCTATTATAAATATAGTATAATTATTTAAGGATATATTGTTTTGGGAAGATTAAAAGAAGATTTTGGTGAGAGAAGTTATTGAAGAGAGAGAAGATTTGAGTTAAAAGAGGGATTTGATGAGTTTTAAACCAAAAGAGAGGGTATGAGATTTTATGTGGGGTTGGAATAGGGAAAAATAAAAGAAAAAGTAATAATAATTATATTATTATTTTTTTTGTTTAAATAGAACCTCGGGATGTGCATGGTAACTATTCATTGTCTTCTTCCTCAAAAGAAAACTTTAATCTTTTTACCTTCACAAACCCTAACCGCTGTCCACTTTCACCGCTCTGTGTCTGCTCCCTCCCTCCGGTCGACAGCCACCACGAAACATAGTTCATTCAAGTCACCGATCGTCATTGTCTCTGTCGCGCTTCTTCTCTCCGCCGTGCAGTCGCTAATCATTGTAGTGTGTCCCTTACTGAGTATATGTTTAAACTCACTCTTTTCTATGTTTAATATTTTAGGCAAAGGTATAGAAAAGCTGGCAAGTGACAGAAAGATTCGTGATATGCCATATGGGGATTCAGTTTTTTTTTCGCTTCACATTTTCAGTATTTGACTTTAAGTATTTTATTTGAACTTGTTAATTATTTCATGTTATTTTCTTTACAATTTAGATAGGGCCCGAACTAGGATTATGTTTACATAGTATTTTTTCTACTTTATCAAATCATGATTATGGACGTACGCATGTTTGAAGTCATTTATAAAAGACTAGTATTTAACACGTGCGATACCCGTGATATTTCAAAAAATTTCTATATCACGATTTGTCACATTCATCTATGCATTATTTTTTTTCTCTCTCTTTTAGATTCTCTTTGAAAATTTAGTCAAAGATAACAAAAGAAGTAAAAAAATTGCTAAAATAGTAGAATGAGTATAAGAAAAGTAGATTAAGTATATTACAAATTTATTTCTATATCATTGAGTATGGAAGAAAAACTACGAGGAAAAAAAATAAACATAACTTCAAAATAGAAAGAAGAAAAAAAAGAAACAAAACATAGTTGTTGATATATATGTAGTAATTAATGGTAGGAGTGAGAATTTTAATTAGTTTTCAAACCCTCCATATTATAAACTAAAAATTTTCTACTATGAATTAATAAACATTGAAAAAAAAAATACTAACCTAAAAGGAAAAAGGGGAAATTTGAGAATGTTAAAATTTTTATATTTAAAAACTAAAATTTTAATGAGTTCTATAGAACATAATATTTTAAAAAAAGAGATCGTAATTAATACAAATTTTTTTTTAAATTATAACAAATATTATCTTTAAAAATAGAGGGTTAGTTTGATTTTAAAATATATCATAAAATAAAGCACTACTTAACATTAATTATTATTATCGTAGCAAGAAGAAAAGTATATCAATTAAAAGAAAATGAAAAACATAATAACTTATTTGCAATTACCAAGTAATATATTAAGTCTATAGCATAATGTGCTTGTCTTTTTTAGTACAAAAAGAGAATCAAGTCAATATCATAACAAAAGAAATATTCATATCGATGGTCTCAAAGTCCCAAAAAAGATCTTATAGCCAAATTCGTTCTGCAAACATTTGTTAGCATGAGCGAGAAGAGCTATATAATTATTAGAAACTCTTGGAGTGCAACAAAAATCCTTAATAATTGTTTGTTTTTATCGGTCAATCATACAAAAAAAATTTGCTAGAGGAAACAATGTAGATGAAGGAACAAAAGAAAAGTCCTTACCTATCATTCTTTAAATAAAAAGAAATGAATTTTGAGAGAAATTAAGTTGTGTGCAAAAGAAACTAAGAGAAGACAAATTTTAGAAAATGTAGTGAAAAAGACTCCTTTTATAGTAACAAAAATGATATTGCAAAACTATTAAAATTTCAAAAGTTTTGACCTAATTATAATTAAAGGTAAAATCATAAATTCTATGGTAGTTTTCTTTTTAAAAATAAATAGATAAAGACATTTCGTATTCTACCTTCTTCACATTTGATTATATTTAATGATAATTAAAAATTAGAAATCATTTTTATTAATGATCTCAAATAAAATAAATGATAAAATTAAAAAAATTAAAAAAGAATTGCTACAAACGTAAATAGTTGTGTGAGGTAGCTTTTAATAGTTGATTCAAGTGATTTAATTAACAATATTACATTTGATTTTAAAATGACAAAATTATCCATAAAATTAACGAAGGAAATGATTACAAGGGAAGGGTAAAATAGCGAAGAAAGTTTCTTCACATGAGAGTTTTTATATAGTATAGATTTAGTTATTTTCCTTTGTATTTTTCTTTTAAATGCAAAAATGGTTATTTATTTTGAAGTAATGAACTTGTACTAGTACAAGGACTTTAGTGATTCAGGAGTTAAGGTTGTTAAAAAGGGATTGATGAAAATGGCAATAAAGAAAAAAAGAGAAGTCTACATTCTCCGTATAAAGAAGAACTATAAACACATGATACAGTTCTTAAAAGGGAGAATGAGCAAGTAATTGAGATAAAGTTCTCAAAAAGAGCAACTTAATTGAATTACAGAAACATTGACTCAAAGAAGAGAGAGAGGCAAGAAACTCAGTAATAGCAAACCCTGAGAAAATGTGGGCAGAAGATAGAAGACTTTAAAATATTTGATCAAAATCTTCATGAATTCGCAACGTCAAAATAGGTATGAAATATTAATTTGTTTTCATAATTAATGAACTCAAGAGTCTTCAAAAATAAGGTCTGAAGTAATTTTTTTGTTTTTAAAAAGTAAAAAAATAGATACATAAGAGATATTTGTTGAATTGTAGTTATCCTGCCATTATGATAGCAGGTGAAATACTTCATATGATAAATGGAAAGAATTATTGGTGGTTGTGGGAAGATTATTGTCATCTTGAAGCGGGTAGCAAAGCAATTGAGCTTGCTTTTAAGAATGCAATTTTTTCAAAATATTTTGCTCTGTACACACATGCATTAATATTAATTAAAATATTTCTTACATTATCTACAATTGAAATAGAAATAGAAATGATAAAAATATATATTATAAGAAGGAAATGTGAATATAATGAATGCCACACGAGAGGCGTCGGCAAAATGTGGCTAACCGTCGACACCAAAAACAATGGCGTATAACACCGACGCCAATGTCTCTCAACCCGATTTATGTTAGCGCTAGCTAGCGGCAAAGGTGTGGACAGATCTGAATTTTAGTCCACATGTTTAGCTTAGAGTAGTTTTATGTTGTGTAAGCATGTTTTGTCTTCACTCACATGTCATATATGTTCTTGCACTTCGATCTTCAACACACGACTCATTCAGATCTGACAAATTGGTACATCAGCGAATAAACATTATCTCAACAAAAATTTCCAACGATAAGGTAGCATCAGCAAATAAACATTATGCAAACGCTATTTGTAGGTTTCTCCAAAGCGTTAACAAAACTCTTATTTTATTGTAGTGAATTAACATTAGCGTGAGATCCAATGTTATTTATCTCGACAAAATTTCAATACAAAACATATGAAAGCTAAACTAAACAATTGTTTTTTGTTATATTAGTCTTTGGAATCGATAGACTCGTGTTAGGTGGAATGAATAAAATGTCTACTTATACTTAAACCACTCAATTTGTTATTGATTGTGACAAGAACCCTCCTTGCAAAGATTGTATACAATATTAGTATAGGAAAGAGAGAGAATTGGTAGGCTGAATCCTAACTTATTGATTTAGATATTGTTATAAAGTAATGAAATTGAGAGAACTATCAATGTTTTAATAATAACCAATTAAAAAGTTTCAAAGTTAAGTGAAAAAGTTCTCCACTACTAAGAAAAATCAAAATTATTGGAAGCACTATTCTTAATTAATTTCTACTTAGCCATCATCTCTCCTTCAAGAGTCCTTTTTTTTCCCATATGGACTTTGAAACCAAACACACAAACAAATCTTTATCTTTGACTTCTTTGGCATTCTCCAAAACACAAAATATTTCAACTTAAATATTTATGTTAATTAACAATCAAATTTGGTGGAGTTATTTTGCTTTATGAACTCTTATTAACTTGTCATTATCATACCATATATGTGAAAAGTTTATGTTATCATGTAATCATTTTAAGTGAAGAAAAATAATTAAGAGGATTGAATTAAAAAAAAAAAAAAAAAAAGAAAAGGAAGGAACGGAGAAGAAAACTAACCAAATCACTAGTGGATTCCCTTTCACCATAAAATATAATTTTAAATACTTACCTTTTAATATTTACGGTCGGTTAACAAAATCAACAAATCCATTAAGTCGACAATTTTTTTAAATATTCTAGGTTTGTCCATCATTTCTATCTTTTTTCTTCTCTTCTTCTTCTACATTTTTTTCTTTTATATTTTTGAAATCAAGATCTTTGTTTTCAATCAATCATAAATCTTGTATTATTTTTTTGATTCAAGATCGTGTATTTAATATAAAAGATTTTGGTACACAATTTTGAACAAAATTGTTGAGATATTGTAGTTTAGATTTAAATCTAAACGATCGTGTAACCAAATATAAAAGATTTATTTGGTACACATCTTGGAAAAAAATTGTCGAGATATTGGTACACAATCGTGTACAAAATTGGTAGTTTAGATTTGGGTATACGATCGTGTAATTAAATCTAAACGATCGTATACCAAATATAAAAGATTTATTTGGTATACGATCTTGAAAAAAAAATCGTGGAGATATTGGTTCACGATCGTTTGGATTTGGCTACATAACAGGGTACCAAATCATGTTATGTAGCCAAATCTAAAAGAATCATGATACAAGATCGTATACCAAATATATTACATGCGTGAGCAGCCAATTTATCACATGTTAACTGAGTCTGTTTTTGTCTTTTTTGTTGTAGACTTGCGTAGACTTTTTGTGTTTTCGAAATTTTTCTATACGGTATAAATATTTTAACGGTTTGTTATATTTTTTTTTAAGTATCACCTTTAAAATATTCATTTTGGTCCTTGTATCTTTAGTTTTGGTTTATTTTGACACTAATTTTAGTTTTTTTTCCTCCACTTTTAAATTCTTTTCTTTTTGATTCTTATACTTTCAAAATAACTAAAATTTAAGTAAATAGGGATCAAAATAAAACTAAGACCAAAAGCACATGAACCGAAGTAGTATCTAAATCTAAAATTTATGTTGGAAAGTTGTTCAATTTTAGTTCCAAACTTTCAATTTTATTTTATATACCGTTAATAAATCTTAAATATAGGCACTAGCTTTTGTTTATTTGTTGATTTTATTCAAAAACTTTTTATTATTATTTATTATAGTCTTTCACTGGGAATTTTGGAAACATATTCACACAAGAATATTATTATTGTTTAACTAATGTCCATAAAAAATTAACTTCAACCGACTCAATCTAAGATTTATTGAATTTACGCGACTAAAAGTGGATAATTTGAAAACAAATGTGAACTAAAATTAAACAAACACCAAAATACAATGACCAAAATGATATTTTAACATAAAACACACTAATCTTCATGTTGGGGAAGATCTGATATTAAAAAAAAAAAAAAAAACCTAAAAATATTTATATGATACATGAATTATTTACTACTCTAATCAAAATTTGAATTGAAATCTTGTGTTTTTCTAATTTTTGTGTTGTTCTAGATAAGATTGCTTTTCTCGAACATAGTGATTGAATCGAAAAACATTGTAAGTGAATGTGAATGTGAATGTTTATAGATACTTTACTAGTAGACCTCAGGTTTTATAACTCATGTGTAGTCGAATAGAGATCATATACGTAATACTACGAGACATATCGTATTTTAATTCCAAGTCACAAATAAATTAAATAACTCAAGTATATATGAACAAGGGTTTAGAAATAATGTGATCGAAAACGTATTGAAGAGGTGTACAATTGTTCATCTAATTTACCATCACAAAACTTTTATAATTGAATTATCAATAATTAGAGTTGCATCCATAAACACTAAAATCAATGTGAAAATATTCCATTGTTCATTGTCTTTCTAAATACCAAATGATGATAGTAGAATTTAAACGCACATAATTTGACCATCACCACATTAAGAATTGGTTTTATTCGCACCATTATTCAAGTCTTTCTAGAACACACGTTTTTCAATTATATCTAACAGTAGATAAATAAAAAGATTAATGATGCTCCAATTATATGATAGTTCGTGGAAATTTCTATATGAGAGCTTAATATGTTTGATTTTATTTATCGTTATGAAAATAAAATCTTAGGGTAAACTTGGAAGACACCCCTTTAGTTATAAAATATTGAGCTAGGTTCGAGTTAATTAAATAAAATTATTCAATTGATGATAGTATCAAGAATTCTACATAATATTAGTTTCATTTTCTGAAATTTATATATACTTTGTGGGTCGTCTCTCAATTTTTCAATTACCGTTTTCACTTGTTAAGAAAAAACTAAATTGATAACTTATATTTTTTTAGTTTTTAAAACTTGACGTAGCATTTTAGAATATTTAGTAGAAAATAGATAAAAAGAAATTGAATCAGAAGAAAAAGAAATAGAGTATTGTGTTATAAATTTAATTTTAGAAAGACCTTAAATTTTCGTTTAAACTAACACTTTTGTTTGTTAGTTTTGGTTTTTGAAAACTAAGTTTATAATTAACACATTTTCAACACACTAAATCTCTTGTTTTGATATCTACTATTATTTATCCATGTATTCAAAAATTAAGTTAAAATATGAAAATTGAGTCATTGTTTGTAAAAAAATTGTTTTTAGCTTATGAAATTTACAATTATTTTCTCCCAAGTTCTCAATTAATGATTTCCAAAATCATTTTAGTTACTAATGAAGATCTAAAAATAACAAGTTTTAAAAATTTTATTTTTTGTTTTACAATATTGAAAGTTAAGTCTTTTTATTTTCAATTTATTTCAATTGTTTTTATATTATTCAATTATGGAAAACAGTTGATTTTTTAGTTAAATTTTAAAAATAAAAAATAAGTTTCAAAAATTATTTTTTAGTTTTCAAAACAAAACTTGATTATTTAAAAATATCGGTAGATAATGAAGTAGGAGACTTAGAGGTAATAAAAATGGATCTATTTGGTCCTAAAGTTTTCAAAATGTACTTTCGTTTTTGTTTGATTTTTTTTAAAAATAATTATATGACATTTAAAATTAGAAAAATATAATTTTAGAGAGGATATAGTTTGTAAAAATTATTATTTAAATTTAAAACGTCAAATAATTATTTAAAATAAAAAATAAGATTATTTAAAGACTTTCTAGACATATTTTAGAAAACATTACGACTAAAAAGACACATTTTGAAGGAAAAAGAAATTTGCTAAAGATAGCAAAAAAAAAAGAAAACTATTTTTGAAATATAGCAGAAAAAAACTTAAATAGATTTAAAGTCAGATGGACTTTTTTATATTTTGTAAATAGTTTTACTATTTTATTATTTTTTAAAATATCCATTTTGGAAACTCAAGGACCAATCATATATATTTTTCAAATACCTATATGTTAGTAGAATGAGAATAATAAAACATGAAAACATATAAATAGATATAAAATTAAAAATTTAAATAAAATAACAAAATTGTTAAAAATATTTAACAAATATATAGGAAAATTACATATTATATTCTATAGATAATAGAATATATTAGAAATGAAAAAACAACAATCCAATAGATATCCAAACACCCAAAACAAACCACATTTTAAAACATTACTAAAATAAAAAGAAAGGAACTCAAAAGACAAACCAAACCAATCGCAGTGGATGGTGACCAAATATTAGTGCGGCCCAAAATATCTATGAAAAATAGTGCATAGACCCTTTGATGAGTTTTTCTTTTTCTTTTTCTTTCTTTTTTCTCTTTTCTTTTCTTTTATTCTCTCTTCTCAACTTTTGAGCAAAAATTAATTCTCAAGTTTTGTCTGGAAGATTCTTGAGAAATAACATAGGCCTTGAAAAGTCTTATTAATAATAACATGAAAGGAAGAGATTTTTTTCAAAAATATAATAAATCGATAAAATATTTATACTACATAGAATAATTCTAAAAACAAAAAAAATTCATTGGCCCACAATGAAAAATATAAAAAATTCTCCACTCAATATTCGATTAATTAGTTATATGAGCGTGTGTAATCGTCTTCTAAACGATTATTATACACGATCATATAGATAATAATAATACACTGTTGTGTATGTAGTATCAATACGATTGTTTTGTTCTTTTAAACGATGGAAAAAGAGCTTGAAATCTACGATCGTTTTGCTATGGTAAACGATCGATCGTTTAGGTCTGATTGTGTAGTTTTTTTTCTTAACGATGGAAAAAGAGCTTCAAATCTAAATGACCGTGTTGACCATGCTAAACAATCATTTTACTATGGTAAACGATCGTTTAGATTATGATCGTGTAGTTTTTTTAATGGTAGAAAATAGCTTCGACTCTAAAACAATCGTGTTAACCATGGTAAATGATCATGTTGATAATGGAAAACGATCTTTTAGATCAAGTCATAGTGACATTTAAACGATCTTGATATTCTTGAATACGAGGAAGATAAAGTTCAATATTCTTTTTAAATGATCTTGAATATTCTTGAGATTTAAACAAAAGAATAAAACATTTAAAAATAGAAGAAAGAAAAGATGAGCTGAAGAAGTCTAGAAGAGAAGGTGAATAAATCACAAAGAAGAAGAAGAAAGAGAGAAGTGACGAATCGTCCGCAATGTGAAGAGTAAATTTGAAATTTATGAGAAAATTCTACCAGCTTTATGGTCTGATTTTGTTACTCGGACAGTAAATATTTTGGTGTATTTTCTCCTATACTTGCATAGGATATCAATAATGATAATAATAATAATTTCTAAAAAAAGAAATTATTTAAGTGAAAAAACTATTAAAAGTATTTATAAATATATAACAAAATATCATAGTCTATTTGCGATACACCACGATAGATTACTATCTATATCTATAATAGTCTATCGTATATATATATTGGTTTATTTTGTTATATTTGAAAATTGTTGAGTTTTTTGGCAAAATATTGAAAATGCAATCGCGCTACATCGGTTATTTTGTATCAAGGTGGGTGACTCTAAGCCTATAAAAAGAGCCCACCTCTAAGCCTATAAAAGGAGTCCGCCTCCTTTGTTTACAAACGTCTCGGTTAGAAGCACTTTAAGCTTTAATGTGCTAACTCTAATTAAATTTCTTTTGTATTCTCTAGTTGAAGAGTGGATTAAAAGGTGTGAGTGGTCAAAAGTTTTGAGAGAGTGTGTTTGTAATTGGACTCGGAGAGAAAAACTTATTCTGTGTGATTATAACGATTTTTTACATAGTGGATTTCTTTCTCGTCTATAGTTTTTCACGTAAATTCTTGTGTTTCTAGTTTTTGTTGTTTTTCTTAATTTATCTACTTTCTCTGCTTATTTTCTGTAGTTGAAGTGGGAGGTTTTGTCCCAACAAAAACAACTCATATGATGACCCATTTATTTATTAAAAATAGAATAGTTTTTGTGTTGACAAACAATTTATAGAGTTGGATAATCTAACCTCTAACTCCAAATTTAATGACACAAGTTTTATGTTTGACGTGTTATACTAACAAGAAAAATAGAAATTGTTTAAATCTTGGTTTCAACGGATTGGAATTATGATTGTTGGAAAAAAGGTGTTGGAAGAAATTATATATAGGACTTAAATACATTAGCAAACTAGTTACACCTCAACTAGATACAATAAACACATTGTAACCAATAATAATGTTCAAAACTCAAAATTAAGCCAAATGGTATAGCAAAGCTTATGGGTTGAAATAACAAACAACTTTAAAATATAGTATACAACATCACATTCGAGTTTCAAGGCATGGTTTACGATTTTCACATTTATTTTTGTCAATATTTTCCACTTCGCACTATTTTTGCCATTTATTTATATTTTCACGTTATTTTCTGAATAAATTTTCTAATGACCCTATTTTGTAATTTTTTTTAAACAACTATATTATTTTTAGAATTAACCCTTTAAATCGTAATGAAAACATGCTTAATTAGATCTTTAACATTACTAAGGTCTCCAATAACGAAAGATAAGGAAACCTAAGGAACAAAAATACTATGTCGTTTAATTTAATGTCCGTCTCAATCCAAAAACTTAATACCATTAATTAACTAAATAGTAAGTATATTTAGTTAATTCTAAGATTCACATCTGAGTTGATTTTTTAATTAATTAGAGAGTTTGTCCAACATTACTAGATAGGTGATTAGGCTTGATAATTAGGTAACTCAATAAACCAATTCATATGATAAATCGATGAATTAATCCATAGATACTTCATCAGTCTGTTAATTGATGAACGTAATCTTGCAACATATATCTCTCTCAATCTTACCTTTTGCACTTAAATTTATGCATTTAGCTTGTTGTTGAATTCAGATTATGATCGAATAGAGTAAGATTGCAACTAAAGGATATTGAGAACAATAATAACAAAGAAGCAGAAGGGAGAGGATAGAGTACAAGGATTTTACGTGAAAAACCCCTAACAAGTTAGGGTAAAAACATGGGTAAGGACAGAAGAATTCACTATATAAAATAGGGATTACAAACTTTTTTTCTTGTTGAGAAATACAAGGCTCTCTAAGAAGAAACTCTCTCTATTTTATATTTCACTCAACTTGTTGAAGATTTTGGGATGGTTTGACAACTATGGGTCTTTATCTATTTATAGTCAAAAGATGCTTGGCCATCAAACAAATTCAATGACTTTAATTTGTCCTTGATATATGTGTATGATCCAATGGCTCTAAATGTTCTGAAGAGATGTGAAAGATCTAATGGCCATAAATTAATCTTGGACAAAGTGTGAGATCCAATGGTAAAAAAAAATTGTCTTCAAGAAACTTTTTGAGTCCTAAAGAAAAGTCTTGACAATTATCCAACAATCTCTCACTTGAAGATTGGATTGATAATCAAACACATCTCCACATCATTCTTTCTTCCTTGCCATCTTGATGTTGTTTATGTTTCTACTAGACCATTTAAGGATCGTGGGAATCTTAGAAGGCCTAGTTTGAGTGGTCCTACGTCCGTCCTCAGGCATTGAATGAGTGGATAAACACCAAATTAACTTGTCAGCGTTGGCTGCCTTTGTCAAGTAATTTGCTAGGTTTTCTTTTGTATGAATTTTATGCATTCCTTGCAACTTCAAGGCACCCTGATTATCTACTATTCATTCCTCCACCTTTTCACAAACGAAGTGGTACCGGACTTGAATATGTTTGGTCTTGGCATGGAAAGCTGAATTCCTTGCAACTTCAAGGCACCCTGATTGTCACAAAACAAAGAGATTTTCCTATGTTCTTGCTCGAGCTCCTCCAATAACATTTCTAACTATACTACTTCTTTACTAGATTGTGTAGCAGCAACGTATTCTACTTTTGTTGATGACATAGCCACAACTAATTGCAACTTGGAAACCTAGCTTATAACACCGCTAGCAAGAGTAAACACATATCCAATGGTGGATTTGCTTTTATCAAGATCATTTGCATAATCAAAGTCAACATATCCTCTAACAGTAAAGTTTGTTCCTCTATAAAACAATGCAAGATCTATGGATCCTTTGATGTATCTATGGATCCTTTTAACAATGTTCCAATGCTCTCCACCAGGATTCGCCATATATTAACTAACTACTCCTACCGCATGTGCAATGTCTAGTCTAGTACATATCATGGCGAGCATTAAACTTTCCACTGTCGATGCATACGGTACACGAGACATCTCCATCCTCTTTGCTTCACTATTATGGCTCATATCAGAGGATATCTTGAAATTAACAAGAAGATGGGGTAGAAATTGGCTTACAATCTTACATTTTGAAGTGTCGCAAGGCTTTCTTCAAGTAATTTTTATGAGATAGCCAACTCTTTCTATTATTTCTGTCTTAGTGAATTTGCATCCCCAGAATCTTATCTGTTGGTCCTAAATCCTTCATTTCAAATTTCCTAGCCAAATGAGCCTTCAATTCTTCAATATGATCTTTATTGGGGCCTGCTACAACGGATTATCTACATACAACAATAAGACAATAAGTCTTTTTCTCTAAACCTCTTAAAATATGCACAAGGATCTTCATTAAGTCTGTTGTATCCAAGGCTCAAAATGAAGGAATCAAATCTCTTGTACCAAAACCTCGATGCATGTTTGAAACCGTACAGATACTTTTTTAACCTAAAAATCAATTTCTCTTTTCCCTTTACTTCAAAGCTTTTTGGTTGAAGCATATATATTTCTTCTTCAAGATCTTCATGGAGAAATGCAATTTTTACATCTAAATACTCCAAGTGTAAGTCAAATGTAGCACACATTGCTAAAACTATTCTAACAGTAGTAAGTCGAATTACTAGAGAAAATATCTCATTGAAGTCAATACCTTCTTTTTTAGCATATCCCTTTACTACCAATCTTGTACGATACTGCTCTACTTGGCCGTCATTATTGCCCTTTATCTTATACATCCACTTGTTTCCAATGGGCTTTCTTCTTTGTGGTAACGTTACAAGGTCCCAAGTCTTGTTCTTATGAAGAGATTCTATATCTTCCTGCATTACTGTTATCCATTGAGCAGCATCGAAAATGGTCAATGCCTCTTGGAGAGTTAATGGCTCTCCATCTTCGGTTAGAAGATAGTAGTATGCAACATTGCTCTCCATAATATACTCAGATTGCCAACCTGGTGGTCTTGTTGTCCGACCAGATCGATGAATTTCTAGTACTTGTTGCTCAAATGGTTCTTGGATCTCGTGTACTGGCTCAGCTTCAAAAGAGCCATCTATAGATTTTTCCATATGTACTATTGTTGTCTCTGAGCTTTCATTTACAGTGTTATCATCTGCTTCTTGTTTCTTATCTTCCATAAAGATTACATCCCTGCTAATATGATGACCTTGTGGACAGTGGGATTCCATAGAGATACCCCTTCACACTATCAGCATATCGCAAAAATAGACATCTTATGGATTTTGGATCCAACTTTGTAGTTTCTTGTGCATTGTACAGTACGTATACTGAACTTCCAAATATATGAAGGTTTGAATAATCAGACAGTTTGCCAGTCCATATCTGCATTGGTGTCTTCAACTCAATTGTAGTTAATGGAGAACGATTCACTATATAATAGGCGGTATTAACAACTTCTGCCCAGAAAGCTTTCTTTAAGCCTGCAACTCCCAACATTGCTCTTGTTCTCTCTAACAAGGTTTTGTTCATTCATTCAGTCACTCCATTTTGTTGAGGAGTGTAAGTAGTAGTGAATTTTCTTTTAATACCTTTCTAATTACAGAATTTTGCAAACTCATTCCTTATATATTCTCTTCCATTATCTGTTCGCAAATATCTTATCTTTTTACCAGATTGAAGTTCCACTTACTCTTTGAATAGTTTGAAGACCGAACATACATTTGCCTTCTTCTTAATAAGATACACCTAACATCTTATGGAGTAATCATCTATAAAGGACACAAAGTACCTTGTTCCTTCTAGAGATGTAATCGGTGATTGACATACTGACACTACTACAAATTTGAGTTTTAATGACACTAGTAATCAAAATATTGTGTCGTTAAAAATGAAAAAACGGTAGGGTGGAAGTAAAATGCGTCGTTGAAAATAACAAATACTGAATTTTTAAGGACACATTTTTTGCGTCGTTATTTAATTTTTCTTGACAAAAATTTTGCGTCGCTAATGAACGTCATGATTTATGTATCATTAAAAAGTTATCCAAATAAAAAAATAATTTTACTCTTTCTTGACACATATTATAAGTGTCAAAAAATAGCCCTAACTTTTGATCATTTGCGCCGCTCTCTCCACCCTATCAAAAATTTCCCGCCGCCGTCTCTCTCAAACAATCCAACCGATCGCCACTGCAGTCTCCCTTCGCCATCCACTGCTCGCAGATGATTTTCGGTCGCTATCTCTCTCGAACAATCCAACCGATCGTCGTTGTTTTCTCCCTCTGCCATCCACTGCTCGCAGACGTCCGTCGTCGAGTTCTTCATACCACCTCATTTGTTTATTGAATTATCGGTCGCCATCGTCTTCCTCCAAAAGATTGTGTCATTGTTCAGCGAGGTAATTCTGTCCTAGCCGTATATGAAGGGATGAAAGCCCTTTATAACGGAAGAATTAAAAGAGACCATAACTCAATTTAATTGGAACCTAAAAAATATCAATACATTGGCAAAAGAAATTATAAAACTATTTTCTATGACTAAGCATGCTTTCAAGAAAAATTATAGAGAAGAACAAGAAGATGAAATTTTCTATCGTTGACGTCTTTGTATCTACAAAACACCAAATTGGAGCACCACCACTTAGAAACTTTTCTATTCTCTGGATTGAGATGGTTTGTGCGAACCAAATTGGAAAAGGGAATTTTTCAGAGAGAAAAAATTCCAGAGAGAAAAAATTTCAGAGAGAATGGGAGACATTTTTTTTTTTCACAAAACTTGCTTCTATGTATCGTACCAGTAACTCAGTGGGACCCACGTTCCCTACTAATTTAATAGATTAATATTAAATTAATATTAAATTAATATTAAAATAATTAATTAATTAAATTAATTAAATCATATTTAATTAATATTACATTTAAATCATATTTAAATGAATATCTCTCACATAACCTATAGATTTAATTTAATTAAGTCAAAATAAATTAAACTATTAATTAATTCAAAAATTAATTAATTTCTAAATTAAATAACTTAATTTAATTTAATCCAAATTTGAATCATATTCAAATATGAATTTCTCTCCTAACTTATAGTTTTAATATGTATCATATACACATTAAATTTTAACCTATAGTTTTAGTATGAATCTAATTCACATTAAATTAATATTTGAACTTATTCAAATATTTTTCTCTCTCATAAATTAATTTTGAATCATATCCAAAATTAAATTTATATATTAAAGTCTAATTAAAATAAACTTTATATTATAATGTATCACCATACATTATATTAATTTTCAAAGTAAATTTGAACATTTCAAATTACAACCAACATAAATAAATCTCATTACCCTTTACGAGCTAGGAAGGGAACCTAATGGACCTACAGATCAGAAGCTACAACGATATAAGATTAATTGGCTAAACTCATTAACCACATTAATCAATATTCGTTAACTGTATATACACTCCACTAAAGACTCATAGCTGAACTCTTCTCACTATAGATATATTTCTGTGTCCACGGATATATACCAATACTAGTAAGTTAGTCCTTCATAAGTGTTCGTAACACCAGCTGGGTCAAATTACTGTTTTACCCCTAGGTTACTTCTAGTCCTTAAATACTAGTGTTCCTCTAATGAAAAACCTATTTATGGTCCAACCACTGAACAGAAACCCCTCTCGTGCTATAGAGAGGGTAAGGCCCTTTGTTCAAGTTCTGGAGACACCATTTAAGGAAACACTTATCTACTTAACCTAAAGGCGGGAAGGAGTGAATTCCATCTTGTGTGATTATGTTCCCAGCTCCCCACTCGGTCTTGTCCCCAAAATGATAAGCATATTGAGTCAGCAATCTGGCCACTCTCACCCGTACAAATCAAATGACAATCCCTCGCAAACAGGAGTTCATAATACACTCAGAATTAAGACTAAGTTACCTAGGTCATCCTAATGAAATAGAAACTCAACTAGTTAATGGAGTTACATCTAGTGATTATTATTTCGTGGTCCGGTCTTATGCAAACTCATTGTATGGGATACCCTCACTCACATGTCGCATACATGAACGCATTAGATCAATGCGTTTGTATCAAATACAAAGTAAGTCGTATCCATAGTGTTACCAGGATAAGGTACCAAGCCTTAACCTTAAACTATAGACCCTTTAAGCTGATTCTTGAACATTAATCCCCGTATGTCTCTACATACTGTTCAAGACTCATCAAACAGCTTAAGATGTTAGTTTATTGAATTTAGGTTATTAAGACAAAATTAATAATATAATCAATAACACTTATTGAAATTATAATAATAAAACACTTTATTAAAAATGATCAATGGATTATATTTACTTTCTACGAGTTTTAGGACATAAAACCCAACACATACATCATAATGAATTATAAGTTCTAGAATCACTTTACTTCTAGAACTTGATATATTGAACTTTAATCTGTGCTACTTAATTACTTATAATACAATGCACACAAAAGGGTAGAGACACATTAGTAAGCCCTGGGAGTAGATTTTGCTCTACAATAACTTCTAATCCTTGTTCAGACATATGACCTAGTTTACGGTGCCACATCATTGAGAGCTTTTTATATGAATCACTTAAAGCAACATATGATTCTCCTTTGTGCAAAGTTTCTCCCTCTAACATGTACATGTTTGCATCCACTTTTCTTCCTTTCATAAGTACTAGCACACCTTGGATTATCTTCATAAATCCCTTCTCAACTAGAAGTTTACAATCAAGATCATCAAGTTGACTTAATGAGAGCAAGTTCTTTTTCAGGCCTTCTACATGTCGCACTTGTTGGATCGTACGAATAGTATTATCATGGAGCTTCAATTTGATAGTTCCAATGTTGACAATCTTCAAGGCATGATCATTACTAAACACAGATCCTCTAGAGACAAGTTCATAATTATGGAATCATTCTCGATGAGAGGTCATGTGATAAGTGGATTATGAGTCGAAGAACCATCTATCAGCCGTTCTTTTTCTATCTTCCATAGTTGTCACTGCCTCACAAGACAAGGCACCACTTTCATCTATGATGCTTGCTACATTTTCTTAAGGATTGGAATCTAATTTCTTATTTATATTCCAACAATCCTTCTTCGTATATCTCTTCTTTCCATAATTGTAGCATTTCATGTTCTTCTTACTTCATGATTTTGACCTTCCTTGATTTTTGCTCCTACTTGAGTTGCGTTCCAATGGTGATCTGCTTCTTGTCACTGCTAAGGCTTCTGCTTATTGTGAACTTACCAACTTATCTTCTTTGTTATTGCACCGATTTTCCTCTTCTAGGACAGCATCACCAACGTCATCAAAGCTTAGATAACCGGTTAGAATATTATTTGTTAGATTAATGACAAGTTAATCATACGAATTAGAAAGACTTTGAAGTAGAAGTTCTGCACATTTATTTGGCTCTATTTTATAGCCCAATGATGTCAGTTGAGAAAATTATTCTAACTGGCTATCTAAACTTTGATAACGGGCTATAATAGAGTATCCAATGATGTCAGTTGAGAAAGTAGATATTAACACCCAAAATTAACCATACTTTGATATTACTTGTTGAATTAGAGTAAGGTTGCAACTAAAGGAGATTAAGAACAATAATAACGAAGAAGAAGAAGGGAGAGGATAGACTACAAGGATTTTACGTGGAAAACTCCTAAACAAGTTAAGGTAAAAACTATTGGCAAGAATAGAAGAATTTACTATATAAAATTGGAGTTACAAACTTTCTTTCTTATTGAGGAATACTAGGCTCTCTAAGAAAAAACTCTTTCTATTTTATATCTCAATCAACTTATTGGAGATTTTGAGATGGTTTGGCAACTACGGGTCTTTACCTATTTATAGCCAAAAGATACTTGGCCATCAAGCAAATCCAATAGCTCTAATTTGTCATTGATATATGTGTATGATCCAAACTTAATGTGTGACGAATTGTAGTTTTTTTTTTTTTTTATTTGCGATGAAGACAATGACATTTCTTTTATAGAATTCTATACTTATGTTTGTTTCTATATTAAACTAGATATCTGAATTTGTTTAAAATTGAAATTGTCCATAGTCTAAATTGATAGTTTTCCAAGGAGTTGATTGATTCTCTAGTGTAGAAGAGCCTTCTAAATTTTCATCATGAAAAAACATAGTCTTTTTACCATGAGTTTGTTCAATTTAGGTTATACTAGAGACAAAATATACTACTCATTTTTTACAATAATCCTATAATGATGACGAGGGCAGTTTTGAAATTCATTAAGCGCAAAACAGGAATATCCTAAAAATATGCCAAAAGATTTATTAATCTAGTTTTTTTTTTGACAAAAGGTAAAACGTCACCCTTGATTTTACCATTCCCACAAATATTCCTAGAAATTAAAGCACCTTTTCCTCACTCTTATCACTTATCATTGGGTCATTTTGGCGAGAAAATTCCTAATATGCTGCAACTCCGTATGAATATCTTACATTCTCAATTCATTTCTATAATAAGATTTAATTAATTTTATGGATGAATTTGAATTTATCACTAATTTTAAATATTACATATAAACAAAAATTGATATAATTTTTTATCATAAAATTTTATACCGGAAACTTACATACATCTAACAAAACACAAAACTATTTATGGCACGTTTAATAAAGCCTATAAAGTTGGTCATTCTTTAAATATTTCAGGTTTGCCCTTCCATCTTTATTCTCTTTCTCGCGATGAAATCGTCTTCTTCCTCCAGCGATTTCTTTCATCGTCTTTCTTCTTTTCCTCTTCGTTTTTTTTATGATTTCTTTCCATAATCTTCTTATTTTTTAATTCTTTTTTTACGTTGTTAAATCTTTTCATCGTCCTTCTTCTTTTCTTTTTTTTTTATCCTGCAATTTCTTTCCATCGTCTTTCTTCTTTTCTGATTTTGCAATTTCTTTCAACCATCTTTTCTTCTTTTTTTATTCTTTTTTAGGTCGTTTAATATTTTCATCATCTTTCTTCTTTTTTTATTCTTTTTTAGGTCGTTTAATCTTTCCATCGTCTTTCTTCTTTTCCTTTTTTTTTACGATGTTTAAATTTGGATAACCAAATCTAAACGACCGTGTACCAAGCAAAATCTAAAAATTCGTGTATAAAAAATCTTGAGAAAAATCATTTAGATTGGAGTAGCCAAATGTAAACGATCGTGTAAAAAAAATAAATCATCGGTAGACAAATCTAAATGATTGTGTACCAAAAGAGTTAAAAAAAATTGTTTAGCCAAATCTAAACGATCGTGTAGATAAATCTAAATGATCATATAAAAAAATAAACGATGTGTAGCAAAAGAATTTTAAAAAAATCGTTTTGCCAAATTTAAATGATTGCGTACCAAGTTTTGAAAAAAAAAATCAGACCCAAACCTAAACAATCAAATCTAAACAATTGTGTAACCAAATTTAAACGTAACCAAATTAAACGATCATGTAATAAAATTAAACAATAGAATTGAAAAAAATAAATTGTAGTCATATCTAAAGGATTGTGTACCAAACAATAGCCAAATCCAAATCTAAACGATCGTGTAACCAAATTAAACGATCGTGTAATCAAATTAAACGATCGTGTAACCAAATTAAAAGATATAAAAAATAAATTGTAGCCATATATAAACGATCGTGTACCAAATAATAATCAAATTTAAACAATCGCAAATATATTACACGCGCGTTGTTGACGTGTAGTTGACGGGGAATTTTTGGTATTTTACATGGTGGACCTTTGGGCTTTTTTTGTTTTCGGAATTATTCTATAAAGTGTAAATACTTTACCCTTTTTTATATTTTTTAAAAGACTCCTTTGTTATTTATATTAAAACTTACATATTTATACTATTAATTATTTTATAGATTTCTTTTCATTTAGTGTAGTTATAGTTATTTATTAATGATCCTATGTAAATATGGTGTATATTGAATATAATTATGGTAATATTTTCAATCATCTTTCTCTCCCCCACTTCTAATCCTTTCGGTGAATTAACGTTTTAATATTTCCAATCATCTCTCTTCGTCCATTTTCTATTCTTTCGATGAATTTTTTTTCGGTGAGTGCATATTTCTCTCCAATCATCCAACCGATCTCACTCTTCATCCATTCTTTCTTATTTTATTCATCTCCTTCAAATTTTACGGGGAGTGCATATCTGTTCATCTTATTTATGTTTTTTCCGATGAAGTAAATTATAGTATCCTGGTGAAATTTTCAGGTGAAGTAAATTTGTTTAATCTTATTCATATTTGTTTCTAGGTATTTCATTTTTTCTTACATTTTAGTAATCAGTATTTTTGTTGAATTTACAAGTAATGTATTTCAAATTTATACTTATTATATTACATCCAATTTGCAATGTTTCTCATATATTGAAAGTTTAATTTCAAAATTTCTTACAGTGTCTAAAATTGTTTTTGATTTACATGGATCATTGATATATACCAAGATATATTGTCCAATAATACTGTACAGTAATATATTTATTTTCTTGTTTATCGGATATGACGAACATATTGAAGTATATTATGATGGTTTTTTCAACATTTCGGACAACTATAATAGTTATAGCATATCAGAAGTTTTAGTTTATAAACATATGTATTTTCAAGAGTTACACAATAGTCTTCTATCCAAGCTAGATAGTTTTGTTGATATGAATAATCTGGATATATACCTCTGCTTAGGTCCTATAGAATATGTGAAGAAGAGAGTTTGCCTATTACCAATGATAGCGATGTTAAATGAGTTTACCACATAATAACATCAAATGTGGAGCAAAACATTACTCTCATTATTCATTCTGTAGGTTATTACTTTGGATTCTAGATCATCTAATTCATGGCTATTGTAGGATATAACAGGTTTTATACATAACATTATTATAATTGTTTATTATGTAATATGAGGTATATATATGTGAAATAATTAAATATACATGTGTATATATGAGAAAATACGTAAAATATATATCTTACTATTACGTAACTTACTAAAAATCTATAATTGTTATAATCATATTTGATATAAACATGGTATATATTTGAAATTAATAACTAAACAAAATAAGTGTACGGAAATAAAAATTTTGCAATATATCATCTTATATACCAAATAATATACAAAATGTATATTTACATTTTTCAACATGTTTATTAACATAAAAAATAAATCATGGGTATATTTTTGAAAAACTATAAAATTTGTAGAATAAAAAAATAAAAGTGAAAAAAATAACGTGGATACATTTGTAGAAAACTTGAGCAACATTAAAACATACGATTGAAAAAAAAAAAGAAAAAAATATGTAACAAATCGTATAACAATGACAATAAAAAAAATGAAAATAAATAGCACGTACATGGGAGGGAAAAAATAAATTAAATATTTACAATTAAAAAATAACTATGTAATATCTTACATTAAATAAATCAAATCTCATACAATTAGAAAAATATATATGTATTATCTCATATTAAAATGTTCCAAATTAAAATGGATAATAAATACCCAAAGTTAAATATGAAATTAATTCAACAAAAAAACTATTTTCATTTTTTTTTCCATATTCATGTCATTAAAAATTTCTTCTATTTTTATAATAATATTGATCATAACTATGGATAGTTACTTTTATGTAATTTAAAAAAGAAAATGGTAAATTTGAGCTTTTTTTGTAATTGAATATAGACCATACGAGTTAAAACCCCATGAGAAAATAAAGGGCCAAGTCTAAATTTAAGGGATAGTTGTAAATGTAGCAATTATATTCAAAATAATTAAGTATATAGCAACATTTTAAAAAAATTGCAAATATAGCAAAATTTGTCAAAATCTATCAATGATAGGAGTTATCACCGATAGACCACGTAGCAAATGTTGGTCTATCACTGATAAACCATAAGAGTCTATCAACGATAGAAGTGTATCACCGATAGATTTTGCTATATTTGCAATTTTTTTAAAATATTACTACATACTTAATGATTATTCTAAAAATTGCTACATATTATAATTACCCTAAATTTTTAAAGGCCTAAAGCATCATTTGGACTTTGATTACATCAACCCAATCTTTAATAGTCAAAACCCATAGCACAACCACCTTTGGATTTGACTCCATTAGAGTATTTGGATTATATTTTCAAATATTTAATTTAAAATATAAGTTATTTTGAAAAAAATTAAAGAGTTTGGAAGCTACTCAAAACGATTTTTGAAGTGTATTTTAAACAATTTTCACGAAAATAAGTTTCTTGAAAAATATTTTTTTTCTTAAGTCAATCCAAACGAACGAGAAAACTCACTGCACTACCCCATCAAATGTAATAAACATTAACACTCAAGATGAAAATTTAGAATGTAGCGGAAAAACGTAAACCTTAAAACTTATGTATCAAATTAAAACAAAACTAAAATCTTATTGACTGACGTGTTTTGGTCATCATTTCATTCAACTAATATATTTGAGAAAGATGTCGATGATGAAAATAAATCGAGAGAAAATAGATTTAATTGTCAAAAACAAAAAACAAAAATAAACTCTAAAAAAATTCAAAATTTGGCTTAATTTTTGTAAATTTAGGTAAAAAGTAAATAACAAAACATGAAATTTAAAAGTAAGAGGAGTTTGTATTCAAAAATCAAAAACAAAAAATTAAGACCTCATTAACCATTTCATTTTTTTATGGTTAAGTTATTGACCAAATTCCAAAAATAATAACAACTTTTTAAAAGCTATCATTTTTAGTTTTCAAATTTTAACTTATTTTTTAAATCATTGGTAGAACGTAGATAACAAAAGAACTTAAATGATTATCAAAAAGAGTCAAAATGTGTAACTTCTTAAAACCTAATAACCAAATAGAAACTAAATTCAAAACCTAGAGACTAAAAACATATTTTTTTTATAACTATATCAATATATTTTTAAGTTATTTAATTTAATACGATCAAAATATAAGAAACACATTCATAATTTTGAATTTAGTAATATTCAAAAAATTAACGATATTATTTTATTTTAAAGACATTTTCAAATATAGTATAATATACCAAAATATTTATAAAATTTAGTCATCATTGTTGTCTGTTAATATCTTTTTATTTTTAAACATAGAAGAAGTTTGTTAATGTCTATGTCGTATATCATTGATAGGATATAAAATATTACCGTATCTTGTAAATATTTTCTACAATTTTATCATATATAGTATTTTTTATATATTTAACTATATTAAAATAATCAAAATAAGTAATTAAAATGAAATATTTAAATGAATGTCCCTACAAGAAAAAGAGAAAAAAGGCGTGTGAGGATAAGACGTCAAAAGATACTAACATCTCCCAACGACGTTGGGAGATGTGGCCTACTCTCTTGACGACGTACATTAGTGTAGGTAACTTCCGAAGTCATTTAGGTAGATAAATTTATAGATAAGTATAAATATCTCTAATTCAATTTAAAATTATGTTACTTAATTAGTAATTACATTCTAGGAAAGAAATAATTATTTGAATCAATGAAATATTGTGAAGAGAACAAAGAAAGAAAAACATTGGACATGCACTTGGAAGCTTTAATTTGGAGGGACATTGTGACAGTCAATGGCAGTCTTAATGGGTAACAAAGTTGGAAATTTAAGTCTAAGCAAATTATGAACATATAATAATTCTTTTTAGACTTTGGAAACCTAAGTTGTTTCATCGAAGGGAAACTTCTAAAAAAATCTTGACAACTTCAACAATGATATAATTCATCTAATTGATAAGTCTTGGACATTGAAGGTTTGAAATCTTCCAATAAATTTCACCATCATCAGTGAAATTTCAACAAACTATTAATAATATAAGTTAAGAAATAACAAATCTCTTATTATTACTATTTTTTTTTATTCTGTAGCTTTTAAATAATTCATATGATTCCATCGTATATTATATTGTAGATGTGTAGAGTTAGTTTTCAGAAAATTGAACAAAAATATTTATCAATAAAATAAAGAAGTTATGACAAAGCGGACAAAATATTTACGGTGTATAAAATAATTTCAAAAACGGAAAAAAGATCATTATAAAATAATTTCAAAAATGGAAAAAATCCGCAGATCCACAATAAAAAATATAAAAAATGTCACCATTAACAACGACATCAACGTCCCTCCTTCGGACTTTTTTGAGTGGTTTTTTGCAAATTCTTTGCTCCACTATTTGCTCCTAGTGGAGGGCTCGATTGAAAGGAGAGAGGTAAAGGTTCATCTAAGGGCTCCTTCTAATTGGATAAGGAAGGAATTTGCTTTCAAATTCTAAGATAAGTCTTTGACTTTATTCTAGAGTCGAGTTATTTTTAAATATAAGAGCTCCTTCACAGTCGTTTGGCTTCGCGCCTCTTCTTTTTTGGCCTCCGGACTCATGAATTCCACTACACGAATTTGAGTCCTTAAAGTTTGAGTAGCCGTAGGTTTAAGGAGTTCTACTCAAATATCCGATTATGATACTCAAATCCAAAAAAAAAAAAGAAGAAAGCCAACTTCACATTTTTTCGCAAATTCTTTGCTCAAAAGGAAGGAAGAACTCAACTTAGCCAAATCTAAACGATTTTTAATTTTTTTCAAGATTCTTTGTACACGATCGTTTAATTAGATTAAACGATCGTTTAGATTTTATACACGATCGTTTAGATTTGGTCGTTTATATTTGGGTAGTCAAATCTAAACAATTTTTTTTCAAGATTATTTGGTATATGATTATTTAGATTTGACTACATGATCATTTAGATTTGGCTAAATGATTTTTTTTTAAGATTCAAGTACACAATTTGTTTAGATTTGACATTTTTTTAAGATCTTTTATATCAAATAATAGTTTAAAAAAATTGAAAAATATTTTATATTTGGTATAGATCTTGAACTAAATAATAGTTTAGGAAAAAAAAAGAGAAGAAAGACGATGAAAAGAAAAAAGATCATAGAAGAGGGAGAAGAAAGACGATGAAAAGGAATAGTAAACCCGAAATAATTTTTAAAAAATGACCATCTTCGTGAGTTTTTCATTTTATTACTTAAATATTTTGTTAATTTATTATATTTATGAAAAATTCTCTAAAATAAAGCGTTTATATCATATTGATAAACGGTATTTAAAATCGATAAACTTTTATTATTTATTATAGATAGTAATATTTTGCTATATTTATAAATATTTTTAATTGTTTTATTATTTCAACGTGTATATATATATATATATTTATTGGGTTTACAAGATGTGCTTCAAAATATTTGAGTGCCCCTTTTTAAATTTAACAAGTGCGTGAATGTTAGTTTACTTTGAATATGATGGTCAAAGCCTAGACGATAGAAGATGTGATTGTGTGGCACGTGTCAATTAGCAAGTTATCATCTAATGCATCTGAAATTGCAATAAATATTTTTTAGATCTTGCTGAAAAAGAAAAAGAAGAAAAAAACCAAATTAACGATATAATATGAGAATTAATGTTACTTTTTTTGGGTTGTTTATTAGAGTTATCTATCTAAATTGAAATTAGAAGCTCATTGATGAGTTTATCAAAAAGAAACTATTGAAAAAAGAATAAAAATTGTTATTAAAATAATTTATCTGTTTTCAAAATTATATTTTACAGCTTTGTTATATTTTAAAAAACATTATAGATTAATATAATTTTAAATTAAGTGATAATAATAAACAATAAATTTTATTTTATTAATAGAATGGTAGAGGAGATTCCAATTCTTGAAGATGATGAACTAAACTAGAATTATACAAAACAAGAATCACATATAAAAAATTGAACGTTGCAATATTGCAATGTTCAAGTAATTCTCAATATGTTGATCTCTAATTAATTTGTACGACTAGAACTCGCAACAAAAAAATATAACCTTTGATTCCTTGCTTTCAAGATTGATATTGTTAAGTCGAACTATAGACTTTAGTGCAAAGTTTATGTCCCTTTTATGAAATTCTGAATCTATCGCTATTGATTTACTAAAATATTGAAGAAAATACGTGAGTTTTTTAAATATCTAAAAACCACGTCTATAAATGATAAAGATTTTAAAACGAAAGAAATTATATTATTATTGAAAGTTTTAAAACAACATGTTAAGATAGCCCATAAAGCGTTCTTTTTAATCTTTGTAATACCGGTCCATTATAAACAAAGGTCGATCTTCTAGAATATATTTGTCCTTATCAGGTATTGATCTAGTGAGTATATATTGTAAGAGTTTTTCTTCTATATTTTTCTATTTAATTTATGATTGTTATCGATATCAAATAGAAAGGAAAGTCAGGGTTTTGTTTTCTCTTGTATATCTCTTTGAACTTTTATTACAAAATAATATCGTTGTTAACCATTTAAATTTTGTTTGATAATCATTTAGGTTTTGTTCGGTTTAATTTCTATTTAATTTTTAATTTGTAAAAATTTACCCTACAAACCTTCGTTACAATCAACCATACTCGTCTAAAGTTTATTTTTAACCAATGTTTTTATTGAAATAACTATCTTCTGATATAAAAGTTGAAATAAATAAGACAAAATAATAATAATAATAATTTATTGTTTATTTTCTAGAAATTAAAAATAAATAAAAAAAGTTGTAATTTTAAAAACATGCATTGACTATATAGAAGCAAAAGGTGTAATGGAGATAAAGTTTAATTAATTTGGTGGAAGAAATTAATAGAAATTTGGATGTTTATTGTTATGATCAATATATTACTGTGATCAAATTCCAATAACATATGACTTATTGTCTTCCATTTATTCTTCAAACGTTGGAATGACTTTATTTCTCCCCAAAAAAAAAAATTCTAAAAAAAGAAATCGATATTTAATATTCGAAAATATTTCTAGTAGTTAAAACACACCTAATTTTTTTAACTAATCACAAATTAAAGTTATAAAGTTTGCATATATAATTAATCATTCCTCTCTATCAATTTCTGTATTCTAATCCCATGTAAGAAAAATGGGTTAATTTTTTCAAACCCTTAGAATTTTCGTACAAAAAAAGCCAAAAAATAATAACAATAAGACAACTTTTAGAAAGAAAAAAATACAAAATATAAAAGCAGCCAAGCCATAAACAATGCAAACCCAAACGATAAGGTAAATAAAAGATAAAAAATGAAAGAGAAGACGTTGTCGTTTTAATTAGGCCGTTATTGATTGGACCTTTCCCTTTGCCTATTTATGCTTACTTGGTTTGGGTTCCGATCAATTAGTCCCATCTCTCCGCCGGCTAAAATATGAAGAAAAGTGAAGAAGCAAATACGGCGTCGGCGGCGGCGGTGGTGGGTAGTACTCAGCCGTGTGCGGCTTGTAAAATTCTCCGGCGGAGATGCCGAGAGAATTGTGAATTAGGGCCGTATTTTCCTCCAATGGAACCTCTCAAATTCACTATTGCCCATAGAGTCTTTGGTGCTAGCAACATTATCAAGTTGCTTCAGGTAACCTTTTCTTTTCCCAACAAACCTTTCGTTTCTTCTTTTCTTTTCTTTTTTTTATTATTTTTTTTTTCAAAATTAGATGATTTCAAATTCTTATTTTGTTTTATTTTTAATGTAAATAGCACTATAATTTGTGTGTGTTGTGTGTTTATATTTTACCTTCACATTCCTAAAATGCGTTAGCAACTATGAAAAATATATGATTCAATTTAACTCCCTCAACCCTTAGTGCTAAAAAAAGGCTAGAAACTTATTATTTAAATATTATTGTTTTAATGATCATCGTCCGTGGAAAAAACAATTTTTACTAATCCCTAAGAGGAAAAATATGAGAATACATTAAAATCTTAGGAGATATAATCCTTAATCTCGTATTGAATTTGTTAGAATCTTCCGAAATCGCAAAGAGCAGATGCCGTGAACAGCATGGTATATGAAGCAAGTGCAAGAATAAGAGATCCTATTTATGGATGTGCGGGCTCAATTTTCCATCTCCAAAGACAAATAAATGACCTACAAATAGAGTTAGCCAAGGCTCAAGCAGAGGTTCTCAGAATGCATTGTCAACAAGCCAATTTGATGACTCTAATTTGCAAGGAATTGGGTCAAATGCCAGAACCACCCATGCATTATCATCAATCACTTAATGACCATTACAACATTGCTAGCCCTCAAGGTTATTACTCCTATTCATACTTATTTGAGGAGAGTAATGTTTTGGAGCCCCTGTGGACTTGAAATAGTATTTAGTCTAGTTTAGAATCAATGGAATAGATTAGGCTTTGAGATATTACCTTCAAAAATATTTCGTACCCAAATACCCTTTCAAGCTTTGAGATGCTCCAAATAGTGACTCAATACTACTCTCTCGTATATTTGACTTTAGTAGACTCACCGGAATTTTTTTTATACTTCTCATCTAGTTCCTTTAATATTTTTGAACTCCTCTCGATTCTTATCAAATGAATGGAAAAAATAGTCTGAAAATCACAAAGATCAACAATATTTTAGTTGTAAAATAGCCCACAAAGAGTACTGTCAATTTCTATCTAAATCAATAAATTATTCTCATGTTACAAATGTAAATGGATCCTTTTTTATATGGTTTGCGCAGTGTTTGGTTTAGAAAAGTGATAAACTCAAACAAACGTCTCTTTTTTACATGGATTATAGTTTATTAGGATGATATAAGTTAATGGCATAAAACTAAAGTAAATGTTGTTCGTTACAAAAAGAAATTAACACACAAAAAACATGTTAACATGAACATAGCTAAATGTTCAATGTTTCAAATCTCCCTCATGTTTATTTACTTAAAGATAAAATTACTTTAGAAAACAATTTTTGTACTAAAAAGCATAAAATTACTTCAAAAACAAAGTAATAGGGCAAGAAGACGTGCAATATCAAATTGAATTTTGAATTCGAAGTGTTTGTTTAGGTTGAATTTCTGAGTGCAAAAAATGTCCCTACAAAATGTTCAAAAGTGAGTTTAATTACTACCTAGAAGTTAACTATGCCAAAAAAAAAATTATGTTTACAGTGATTTGATGAATCGAAAAGAACATTATGTTTTTAACTCTAATCTAATGGCCAAAAATCTATTTGTCTTGTCAACGAGCGATAATAACACGTAGAAAATCAAATAGAAAAGTAAAAGCAAAAAAATCACATCAATCACAGTTTTTCGCATAAAAAATCTTTCCTTTTTCTTGTGTGGGATAAAATAGGATGGATAGAGATGTGTACACACCCAAGTATTGTTTTTTGCCATATTAAAATTTCACACAATCATGAGGTGTTGTGAACAAAAGTGAAAATTCAAAATCCAACCAGAAAAAGATTAAAATTCAAATATACATATTCCATTAACAGAATGAGAGCAAAAAAAATTGAAACATAGAACAATGAAGCACACGTGACAAAAAAAACCTAAGCATGATAATGTTAAAACTATAAATTGAGCATTAGCCACAAACTTTGTACAAGATATCTAAACAAATTATCCATACAACATAGTGATCAAAGCCCTTTGTAATCTTCAAATATTGGTCGAATCCCCATGTTTCCGTACAGTCAGAATATCAAACTACAGCCTCAAGAGTCGAGTCATTCCGTTTTCTTTCTTTCTTCCTTTTTTTTTTCTCCCTAATATTGGAATTTCAACAGCACATACACCATGAGACTCCATTAACCACTAGCCATGCTTTTCGGGAGATATGAATTGAGTTTGGTATAGATTTTGCTGAAACTTTATTCTGAGTTGCAAAAGGAGCCAAAATCCATAGAACAAAAGCTCTAACAAATTACAACACCACATAAAAAGGAGCTCCTGTTCAAAAGAATGAGTTAATCCAAACCTCTTACTATAACTCTTGACATTCCTAAAAAACCTACCACCTATTTCTTTTAAGCCAGAAATTTTGCAACACCGCAAAAGAAACGAGCATACCAGAGTCATTCCTCTTATCTCAAAAGCCTTGCACAATTTGTTACAAGCCGTTTAGAGTCTAGACGCTCAAAGCCTTGAAGAATCTGTTCAGATCATCTCAGCAAACTAACAACTCCACAAAGCATGATCTGAACTTTCTGAGTCTTTAAATAACAACTCCACAAAAGAACATAAGATGATCTTGGTGCTTTTGTACAAACACTTCTTTAAAAGCATTAGTTGGGTGTATTCTCCAAAAAGCACCTTAACGTGGTGTTTAAGAGATGATCAAAACCATTTTTCCACAAGGTAACTGAACATTATAAATTTTTTGAGAAGTGGCTAATATTCAGCCATTTCAAAAGTAATATCAAACTCACCATAAGACAACGTCAAGCAGTTAATTAGTAGTTCTTCCAAAAAGGTTTCAATTCAAATCATTAGGCTCAAAAGCCATCCAAATCTCTTGAAAGAATGAAATTCTAAAATTCACCAAACACAAGGATTCTACTAGATGGAAGGAAGCAAAAATTAGTTCAACGTCACAAGGAATGCCGATTTTCAAGAAAATGGATGGTATAAGTACAACACAGACTATCCAGTCATTTAGTACGTTAGTATAAAAGGAAGGATTTCAAATAAAGTTTTAAGATTTCTGGTTCTAAAATTTCTGTCCTTTCCTTGCTTTTTTTTTTTTTTTTTTACAAAAACATGGGGATAAATATCCCATGTGATTTCCATTACTTCACAACAGGTTCACATGCTAAACAGCCACTTGTAGTGGACAGTTTCTTTAGCATTCACTCGCTTCTGGAATTACTGAAACCAGAACAAGAGTGGCGAGTATATATGCAATAAAGTTACAATGCACTCATACCTGAAATTCCATTTTTAAGAAAAATAAGCACAGTGAACAGTGACATCTATTTCTGAGTTGAGGCACATGATTGGACTCCATTACTAAGTGATACATCTTCTGTCTTTACCCGCCGATAGAAGAGGACATAAGCAGCGGCTGATTTCACCTCTTCTTCATTTATAAGTGATATGTGACTATCATCAAAACTGTACCACCTGTTTTCGTCGATAAGCTAGACAAAGAAAAAAAGAACAAAATAAGGATTGAATTTGTAAGAAGCCAAGACGATACATTTCAGTAGTTGGGGGGTGTAAAAATACATTATATCTCCCCAAAGCTTTAGTTCAACCAAAACTTAAATACGTATATACAATATATGGAAGCACGGTATCATTGACAAAATAGTATCTAAAATTAAGCACTAGTAATCAATCAAACTGCAATTAAGAATGACCTAAATAATAATAAATAAATAAATAAAACGTCAAATAAATATATATATATATATATATATATATACACAAACTAGAGGAACAAACTTGCTAATTTCTACTCACCTTTATATGTGCAGTGTAGTGACCACTACCCATGCTACCATAATGGTTGGTTAAAGCGTACAGTTCATACAGTTGCCGTTGGGAGTTATTTTTATTGGCAACATAATTTGTCAAGTCAAAATCATGAATTGGAAAGTTGACAAATGTTTCTAGTTTATGCTTCATCGACCGGCTGTATGAGAATCTTTTAAGATGGATGACCAACACTTCTGGAAGCCGCCAAAGGTCAAGCTTTTTACTGGCTTGTCGCCGTTCTTTGCATTGAGGGCAAAACCTTCATTAATACACATTAATAATCAACCACATGAGATAAAACTAAATCACATAGCAGTTCATGTATAATGTTACTGTACTATCACCACGGTCCATCATAATACAAGTGACAAACTAGTATGTGTTCACTAGGTTCGTTAAGTATCCAGCAAAAATGTCCACAATTTTAACCATCGAAGCAGTTAATCATATCATAATTTATTTTTGATATACTATTAGAAAATAATATCTTGCACCAAAGAGAACACTAAGGAACGAGTAGACTTGTCAAAATTAAAGGAATTGGGGAGAGGGTGATTAAACAGAAGCTTCAATACTCACCCAAGATAAAATATGATATTTAAAAATTCTAAAGTAACCAAGCACTTAATAAAGTGACTTGTAGAAATGTCATGAAAATGCGAAGAGCACTTATTGCTAATTCCATTCAAATTCATGAGGTGCAGAATGCTATCCCAAACAGTCAAATAGCAGATCACATATATTCCTCGATTGGACCGGTCGTTATAATATAATAGATGCCAATGGAAGAGGGAACATCTCATCATATGCTCAACAGTACAAGTAAAATCTTGTACACATTATTCCAGTCATGTGAATATAATAAAAGACAGGAAGAAGAGGAAAGCGTAGAGAAGCTAACCACATATCTTCAGGAACAAGTGGTTCTTCACGTAGAAAAGACTCCAAACACGAATACAAGGAGAGTGGCTCAGTTCGAGCTTTTTTCATCACTGGCCCAGATTTAAAAACTTCAGGCAAGTTTTCTAGGTAACCCGTATCGAACTTCTTTAGTAGCTTTTGAGACCAATCAATATACACTAGGACTGATGTTGATGGTGGTAGTCTCACAGCTTCTTCTCCGCTTGATAACTCGATGCAAACATTTTCCTCATTCAACAACTGAAGAGGCAACTTAAAAGGTTCCATTGCTTTAGATTTTGGATCATCGCTATTCAATGAACTTGTGCAAGTTTCAGCAGAAGAGTCGTGATGATTAAGATCTTCTCCTGCATGTGACATGCTAGAATCAGATACATCAGTATCCATCAAAGTCCCAATCTTCGCCAATGGAGAGAGTGCTCTTTTGACTATTCTCTGAAGGCAGTCCTTCTTCACTGGGCCCTCACATGAGACTACCGACACTAGAGGAGTTCCAAAAGGTCTCCATCCTGACATTATGTGGGCATCACTAGTAACCCTGAACAAAAGGTATATATTGCAGTTAACATTTAAAATTGTTCCCTCCTTTAATTAGTCGTAATTGATGAGCTACATTAACATTGTAATTTCTAATAACCAATACTACCCCCAACCAAATTTGGGACAAAAGATACTTTAATCATTTAGGAGCGGGAAAAAAACCCTAATCAGAATGAAAGTCAAAACCTGATAGAAAAAGTATATATTATAAAAAGTAAACAATGCTTAATTAGCTTCACATGCATGAATGCATTATCAAATTGCACATACTGTTCCTGGCTTCGATGGACTAATTGAAGATATTTAGCATTCTTTGTCAACTTTGGAATTTTGTAGGCAGCAATATGGTCATCATCTTTTATAGTGGACAATGATATCAGTGGATCTTCCAGAAACCTGTGAATCAAATGGTCTCGCACCTACATAGGAGACATTTCCAAACAAAAATAAGTAAATAAACTACAAACCTGCCAATATTCACCTGTACTAATGCACTTTTATACATAATTTAACTCATAAATCTCCTCAGAACTAAAAATGACGGGAAACAATTTTTTTTCACTCTCTCGAAGTAAATATCAGAAAAGTTCCATTGAGAAGAACTACAGAGCCGAAGCAGCTATGACACAAATTCCTAACATAAACATGTAAGGGTTGAATGATAGCGAAAATAAAATTAAGAATCAGCAGTAATCAAAGCCTATGCAAATCATTATTGAAGCCTGCTTCACAGAAACATTGCCATCCTCATGCTTGCAAAGGAAATAGAATAAGTTCTATATTTATATGAGCACATAACAAAGTTATGCGTAAAGTTAAGTGCTACAAACCTCCGCCAAAAGGAGCTTCTCACTATGCCTCAATGAACAAGTGCCGTTAAGTGCCTGTATTAGATCCCTACACCGGCCCTGCTTTGGTACAGTGACAGTAAAAGTTGATGGACGCTTACTTCCATCACTAGTAAAAACAGTCACTGTCATTGTGCGGGTGGTGGTTGACTGGAGTGGTAATGAGAGATACATGAAGGGATCAAAAGTGACAGAAACTTTATTGCACACGGGACAGACTAAAGTTGATTTGTATTGGCCCTGTAAAGTGATGGACAATCAGATTAATAACCTTTAAAGCTGTCTTGAAATAAAGGTACGACAAGCAGAAAATATGCAAGAGAATGAGATGAACTACCCTTCTCAATATTAATTACTAAGAAGGAACCCATTTTATCTAACATTTCTCAAAGAAATGGTAAATTTAATGTGTGTGTGTGTGATATTTATAAAAAGATATATTGCAGTTGAAATAAGTAATTTTACACACTTGGCACACATCGACAATAATGGAATCATTACGAGCAATGTGGTTTGCCCAATATTCATCAGCAACTTCTTCATCAGGTCTTCCATCTGCATCTCTGGACTTAATATAGGGCTTGTGCTTTACGCGATTCAGATCTTCATGTAAACCATCGAGCAGAAATGCTAGAAGTTCCTGCAATCAAACTTTTTGATTTATTGATCCAATAAAATGATTTGAGAAGATAGTAAAATTACGTGAGTAATAAACCTGGGAATCATGCTGATTATATCCACTAAATTGGGGTGCAAAACGAGCAAGCTTTGCTTTAAAAGGACGGGGAGCAACAGACGTTCGTCCAGGAGCCCATAGCTTCCTAAGCAAGTCACCAAATGCCATGGCAAGCTCACCCTGTGTATACAACTTCAATTTAGCAGAGTAAATTATAAAAGAAATTACCACGACACCGTACCAATATCAGTAAATGGCTGCTTCTAAATTTCAAAAGCAATCAACATAAGCATCAGAATGCAGAAAGCAGAAACTCTTGTACCAAAAAGAACACAGAACTTAAGAAAATAAATTGCCACGAAATCAGTGTTATATTACATCCGTGTCCTGAACTAGTGAGTATATAACCAATTCATGCACACGCCAACATAAAAAAACGCGTTCACTCTTTTTTTATTTTTCTAGACTATGTAGGAGGTTCTGCATCTCCTGATGTCCTTATCCAAAGTGCCTCTACGAGAAACTGTTGTTGCTTTTCCATTTCTCGTGAGGGAACCCTATAATATAAGATAAATTTTACTCTTTTCTACAAATTTTATAAATAGCCCTATATTCATAGCATTTGTAAATAGGGGGAAGGAGTTGAGAACTCAACCATACTCCAAGAACTAAAAAACAAAAGAGTACGGAAAAGTGTCACACAATCGAGCAGTGATAAGTGAGTTTAAACCTTGCATGCTTTGCTACTGTAATCAAGACAGATTCATTAACAACATAAGTCTAGGTTTCTCGAATCTGAAATGCACATGAAACTTACAACCATGCCCAACGGATTCTGCCAGTTAATCTCCTGGTGATAATCCTCACGAAAATATCGGGCAAACTCAGGTGTGTGGACAAGGCATTGAATTGCACTATTCATGAAACAAGTGTTACCAAGATTTAACAACCCTGTTAGACCACAAGAAGAACCCCTCGTACTAACACCACTTTGCCCATATGTATTGTCCAACTCTTTAATTGAAGAAGTCGGGTTCTGGCTCTGCACCACTTCTGTTTTAGACGCCCCCTTGTTGTTAGGCATGCCTCCTGCACTGATTAAGTTTGACTTGGAAGCCTCTAAGTAAATAGAAGTAGCTTCCTTGTCGGTTGTTCCATTATCCTGAACATAACTTGCACAGCCACCCAACGCATTGTGATTTCCATGGTTTAAAATCTCCACAAGAATCTAATCAAAATGAAGAATGAAAAGATTTCGAGAAGGTTATAATAAAAAAAGAAATTTAAGAAAATTAGATTCAGTAGGCAATAAATGCTCTCGAGAAATTCAAAGTACAGGCAATTCCACAAAATCTAATACAACTTGCAAGGTACTGTGCAAAATGATGTGATCAACACAATTCCAGGATATCACAAGTCTCTAACATATCACGTGGAAATATAGAAATAACAAGCTTTCAGCAGAGAATTGAAATGGCCAAAGGGCCTAATCAACAATAATTCCCAATCATGAAACTCAACATAAACAAGATACTCGGAAAGGCCAAGTTTATGAACTTCCGTTAACCTATTAGTGTTGGAACTTTATTTCCTTTTTTCTATAAGTGTTTGCTAGAGCATATAAAGTTGTCTTCTCTTGTAACTTTCATTATGTGTGAAAATAATAAAAGAAACTCTCTGTCGTGGTTTTTTCTCCCTGTTCTAGGGTTTTTCACATAAACCTTTAGTTCTCTTTTCTACCATTTAACATGGTATCAGAGAGTAATGACGAAACCCTAGTCCCGGCCTTGGCAAAAACAACCAGTGCAAGATAACCTTAGTTCAGCACTAGTCTTGCTTCAGCCACAGCTGCCTCTGCTGTCAAAACTGCTGATTTTTCGGCCACCGGAACGGTCAATGTCGTCACTATCACTGGTCCAAGCCATCGTTTGACCATTATCTTCCATTCTTGCATATCCATCCAATTCTAGCGCCACCACAACCCTTTGATGGAAACCCTAGCTGAAACATACACCATGAAACCAAGATTAGTGAGTCGTCCGCCTACCACAAACGTACATTTCCTACCGCAACAACAAGCTTATCGAGTCTTCCTTATCGTGCATCACCTAGTTATGAACATCAAGGTTCGGTTTGTTTATCCCCAATAACGGTACAACAACAGTTGATTAATCTCCAGACAAGTTTTCGGCAACAAGTCGCTGCTCTTGGGTTAGCCCTAGGTGCTTCCACAAACCTAAATTCAAGTACAGTGGGTTCTGACATTTCTTCCAGACTACCAATATATCCAGAAAATCCAATATCCTTTGTCCCTACTTTAATTACTACAAACAATTTGTATGGCTCTATGGGAAATTTCACGGTTAATTGTTGGAGAAAAGTTGAATGGTCAAAATTATTTCTTTTGGTCTCGATCCATGAAAATGGTCCTTCGGGTTAAGTATCTAATTGGTGAGATACCAAGATCTAAACTAGAGGATCCTCAAGAGTGCATTTAGAGAGAAGAAAACTCTCTGCTTCGATCACTGCTAATTAGTAGTATGGAACCTCATATAGGGAAACCGTAGTTGTATGTTGCATCTGCTTGAGATATTAGGGATGCATTCAGAAATTATATTTTAAAAGACAGAATGTGTCTCATCTTTACACTCTGCATAAACAGGCTCATAAGTGCAAACAAAGGACAATGGATGTCAATTCATACTTTATCAAATTGTCCTTAATCTGGCAAGAGATGGATCTGTGTCGTGAAATTATTTGGGATTGTCCGTATGGAGGTGTTTAATATTCCAAGATTAAGGAAATCGATCATGTTTATGATTTCCTAGCTAGTATGAACTCCAAGTTCGATATAGTGCAAGGTCGGATATTGGGACAGAGCCTTATACCCTTTCTTATGGATGTGTGTTATGAGGTGCATCTAGAGGAAGACAAAGTCAATGCTATAAACATCATGACTGTATATGCTATTGATTTTGCTACTTTCAGTGTGAAATTATCTGGTTTTGATAATGACAAGCAAAATGAGAAACAGACTCCAGCGTGTGAACATTGTAAGAAACCTTGGCATACGAAAGAACAGTGCTGGAAATTACATGACAGATCACCAAATGGAAGAAGACGTCCTCCAAATGACAAGTCCAACCCTCATCGGGCACTTATGAGTGAATCGACGAGTATTCTCCAGTCACAACCTAGGTGAATTGTCAAAATGACCCTGGTGTCTCTTTCTTTGAGGTCGTTGTTCAATTAGCCGCTTCTCAATCCTTGAGTCTCCTCAGCATAAATAGTAAGAAACCATGGATACTTGATTCTGGGACTACAGATCATTTGACTGAATCCTATGATAATTTTTTATCATATCTTCCGAGTGCTGGTAATGAAAAGGTTTGGGTTGCAAATAGGTCCTTTGCTCCTATTGCAGGCAAGAGTCATATTTCTCCCTTTTATGGTCTAACTTTACTAAACTTTTTGCATGTGCTCAAAATATCTTAAAATTTACTACCTATTAGTAAGATAACTAGAGGTTTGAACTCTCCAGTTGGCTTCTCACAAGATAATGTTATCTTTCGGGGCTTGAACTCCAGGGAAGATGGTTGGCAACATGGCATTGCCCTACACAATAGGAGACTCTATCTCCTTGATGATGATAGTCACTCTAGGAATTCTTATAGGACTAGTTTGTTGTCTTCTCATTTTCCAACTTAAGAAAATGATTGTATGTTGTCGCATTTTCACCTTGGTCACCCAAATTTCCAGTATATGAAATATTTATTTCCAAATTTATTTAATAAAGTTGATATCTCTACTTTCTCTTGTGACGTGTGCACTCATGCAAAATAGCATAGGGTCACCTTTCCGTCTCAACCTTATAAACCTTCTCAACCCTTCACCCTTATTCATAGTGATGTTCGGGGTCCCTCATGTATTACCATCTCTACGGGGGAACAATGGTCTGTGACCTTTATTGATGATTATACCCATCTCACATGGGTTTCTCCTCATTGATAAATATGAGGTTTCATCAACATTTCAGCAATTTTACACTATATTGAGACTCACTTCAACACCAAAATTGCTATTCTTCATAGTAATAATGGTCGTGAGTTCCTTAATAATATCCTTCGTGACTTTTTGTCTTCTAAAGCCATTATCCACCAAAACTCATGCACCTATACCCCTCAACAGAATGGGTGGCTGAAGGAAAAAAACATCACCTCCTCAAGGTTGCACAGTCGTTCATGTTGTCTACTTGACTTCCATTGTACTTATGGAAGAACGCAGTTCTCATAACAACTCATCTTATTAATCGAATGCCTTCCTGTGTCCTCCAACTCCAAACTCCTCTTGAATGCTTCAAGGAGTCATACCCTACCAAGCGACTTATTCCTGATGTACCACTTCGAGTTTTTGGCTGCACTGCATTGGTCCATAGACATGATCCTAACCAAACTAAGTTTACCCCTCGTACCAAAAAATGTTTGTTCATTAGGTATCCCCTTCACTAGCAAGGTTATAAATGCTTCCACCCTTCTTCCCGAAAATATTTCATCTCCATGGATGTAACATTTCTTGAGGATCAACCTTTCTTTCCCATTAGTCATCTTCAGGGGGAGAGTACAAGTGAAGAGACTAACTGGTCCATATCTTCAACCCCTGCTGACCTTCCTAAACCCATCCTAAGTGCCCATGACACTGTTCTAGCCATTGAACAAGTCCCATGGATAACTTAGCTTGCTACAGGAAGAATCTCATAAAGGAAATGGTGTCCCCTACTACTCTGCAGCAGTCCATGGATCTAAACCAACACAAGCTTGAGGTACTACTGGCCTTGATAATACTAACTTGTGTTGAGGATGATATTCTTAATTTTGATGAGAATGGCAGGGTCGATATGTTAGTGTTGTTGATATATAATTAAATTTGCCTTCAACCACAAGCTTAAGCTTTTGGGTGAATTGGCAGTTTAATATGGTATTAGAGCAGGTGGTCCAGGGAGGTCTTGTGTTCAAGCTCCTACATTGTTGTTTCCTCCCTAATTAAAAATCAACTTCCACTTGTTGGGCCTTTCAAAATATTTCAGCCCACAAGTGAAGTAAAATTGATTTTCACTTGTTGGGCCTTTCAAATATTTCAAGCCCACAAGTGAGGGGATTTTTGGTGATATATAATCAAATTTGCCTTAAACCACAAGCTTAAGCTTTTTGGTGAATTGGCTGTTTAATAGTTAGGTCTAGAGAAAAGCAAGGTTGCAAGTAGTGATGAAACTTTAACAAAAATACAAGAGGGTGACTCTTCCTCAAATTGGAAAAGGTCATCAAAAACCCCTCGCAAATGAAAAATCAAACAAATAGGGGATTATAATATCTCTTGATATGCCTATTGCATTGAGAAAGGGCACGAGGTCTTGTACCAAGTACTCCAGTATACCTTTTTGTCTTACAATGATTTGTCTTCTAAGTTCACTGCCAGTCTTGATACAACAACAATACCGAAAAACATACATATGGCTAAGGAAAACTTTGAGTGAAAAGCTGTCGTCATGGAAGAAATGAAAAGAATAATACGTGGGATCTTTGTGCTCTTCTAAAAGGCATAAAACAGTTGAGTACAAGTGGATGTTCGCTCTAAAGTATAAATAAAATGGAACTCCAGACAAGTACAAGACTAGACTTGTAGCAAAAGGGTTTACTCAAACTTTAAGGCATAGATTATTCTGAGACTGTGAGACCTCCCATTATTAATATGTATAAAAGAAGGGGTAAAAAAGGCAACTCACATGACAGCCAGGTGGCAATGAAAAAGTAGAAATGGGATCGTGGGATCGTGCAAGAGTGGGCCCTAGCAGGAGAATGTTTTGGTACCTATAAATAGTATCTTTTGGGGATTGGGGTAGCTAGGTATAATTTTTTGTTATCATTGTAGAAAAGGCTGCTAAGGCCGATGGGCTACCCTAGCTTATAGGGAGAAGGGTAGTATGTTTTTCTTTCTTGTTTTTCAGCTGTTGTTTCCTTTGTTTTGAGCTTGTGACTATTATATTTTGACATTATAAATATAGAAACACAAAGTGCTGCCTCTGTTTTTTGCCATTATCTTAGTAATTATTGAGTAATATTAGTTAGAGGCCTCACAGAGACTTTCTCCCCTGTAGTGAAGTTAAACATGATCCAGATCTTTCTTTCTGTTGCAGTTAATAAACACTGGCATCTTTATCAGCTTGATGTGAAAAATGCATTTTTAAATGGTGAAAAATGCATTTCGACGGGTTTACTACATTTGTTAAGTCTCGAGGTTTCACTCAGAGACACTGATCACACAAGGGTCGATACCTGGGAAAATTGTTTTTCTAGTTGTGTATATAAATGGCTGTCTCGTCGCAAGATGATACATCTAAGATCTTCAAGCTGAAAAAAAAAATGGCTGATCAGTTTGAGATCAAAGATCTAGGGAATCTAAAATATTTTCATGGAATGGAGGTGGCAAGATCAAGGGAAGGGATCTTTGTCAGTCTCTCTCACAACAAAAATTACACTCTTAACCTATTAAAAGAAACAAGTGTAACTGGATGTAGACCTGTTGACACTCCCCTATTGAATTGAATACAAAACTAGGAGATTCTGTTGACAAAGTTCTTGTTGATAAAGAGAGGTATCAATGTCTAGTGGGAAAGTTGATTTACTTATCTCACACTAGACCAAATATCTCTTATGTTGTCAATGTTATTAGATAGTTTATGCAAGCACCCTATGAAGAACATATGGAAGCAGTGAACCGAATTCTAAGATATTTGAAAGGCTCCCCGGTAACGGTCTAAAGCTCAGCAAAACTGACAAGAAATGCATTTGGGCTTATACCAACTTTGATTGAGCAGCATCAATTATAGACAGAAAATCTACATCTAGGTATTGTACCTTTGTGTAGGGTAACTGTTAGGCTTTGCTGTCCCTGTTACAAATATATCCGGCGCACCACACAACACAAAACAGTAATCCAGCCACACACACTTCAGTATAAGAGGAGAAGAGACAGATATATATATATATATGTGTGTGTGTGTGTGAATAATCAAACCACAAAAGAATTCCATAATAGTATTAGCCAAATAAGAGGGTTGTTCTCTCCCCAATGAACAACAATGTTCATTCAAAATACCAAAATATTCAGATGCCCAACCCTAGTATAAAACACCCAGATGTATACCCTCCTTCTGCTGCTGCCACGTATTGCTAGGACCACAAACAATCCTAACAACCATGTTGTCTATGTTGAAATACCCTTCTCACCCTTCCTTTGATAAACTTTGGTGATTGAAGGCCTAGTAATACCCCCATGGAAAAGAGCCACCTTGTCCTCAAGGTGGAAATCAGAATACTAGTTTGCAAGCATTGCGTAGGACTCCCATGTTGCTTCATGACTTGGTTGATCTTTCCATGGACTAAATATTCCCAATCTCTTTCAGTATCATTCCAACGAAGTTGGGTCACATTTTCGGGTTCCAAAACTAACTCCATTTGATCATTGAGCATTGCTATGTCTGGCTGGATTTGATGTTTGTCACCCATTGCCTTTTTAAGTTGCGATACATGGAAAACTGAGTGTATTTTGGCAATCTCCGGCAGGTCCAGCAGGTAGGCTATCTCTCCCACTCTACCCAACACCATATATGGCCCAAAGTATCTAGGAGATAACTTTTCACAACGCCTATTCGCTACTGACTGCTGTCTATAAGGCTGTAATTTCAAATATACCCAGTCTCCAATGTCAAACACCACGTCCCAACGGTGTACTTCGGCAAACTTCTTCATTTGCTGTGGGGCATGTTGCTAATGTCTCTTCAAGGCCGCTAACGTTTCATCCCGCGATCGCAATTGATACTCCACCGAATCATTCGGCGTTGTACCCACTTGGCCAAAAGAAATGATAGGAGGAGGGGGCTGCCTATATACTACAACATAGGGGATAGTATTGATCGAAGATTGATAATTGGTGTTGTACCAATACTCGGCCCACGCAATCTTAGCGCTCCATGTCTTCGGTTTCTCTTGACACAAACATCTCAAATATAGTTCCAAACATTTGTTAACCACCTCCGTTTCCCCATCCGTTTGAGGATGATACGCCGTGCTTCTCTTCAATTAAGTGGTGTAACAACCAATATCTTTTCTGCATTTATATCTCGATCACCAATGTGGTGAGATGTTCTATTTATAATAGGTTTTGGAGGTTACAATTAGTTACGCAACTATTAACAGTTTTTTGACTGTAACAGTTTTACAGCTGTAACAATCTTACAGTTTAGGCTTACATCAAATCCACCCCTCCCAAAACCAACTCGTCCCTGAGTTGTATTACTCAGCTAATTGAAATCCGTAAGGAGCATAGTAGGGCTTCAAATCTGCTATGTTAAAATCAGGGTTAATGTGTAGGTCGTCTAGGAGTTCAGGCATTATCCACATATTTAGCTAATATTTCGCAAGGCCCTAACTGTCTGTCTTTTAATTTGTAGTAAGTTCCTGTTGGGAACCGGTTCTTCTTCAAATGAATCATCACAAGATCTCCTTCTTTGAATTTCACCTCTCTTCTTGTCATGTCTTTATCTTGTTTATAAGATAAAGTGGTTTTTGTAGATGATCATGTACCTCTTTTTGCAGATTTTGTATTCTGTCAATCATATTTTCTACTTCATTGCTAATATCTACATTTGATGGTAGATTAGATAAGTCAAATGTAAGTCTTGGGCTTCTAGTATAGACAATCTCAAAGGGGCATCTCCCGGTTGATCTATTTTTCATATTGTTGAAGGTGAATTCAGCTTGAGCTAGTGCTAGGTTCCATTGTTTGGGCTTTGAGCCACTTAGGGGACAAATTAGATTTCCCAAAGTTCTATTGGTGACTTCTGTTTGGCCATTTGTTTGGGGGTGAGCTGTAGTGCTGAATTTAAGAGTGGTGTCTAGTTTCTTCCATAGAGCTTGCCAAAAATGGCTTAGGAATTTCACGTCCCTGTCAGACACAATAGATTTAGGTATTCCATGGAGTCGGACTATCTCTCTAAAGAAGAGATTAGCAATATAGACAGCATCATTAGTCTTCTTGCAGGGTAGGAAATGATCCATTTTGCTGAATCTGTCTACAACTACCATTATAGCATCATGTTGTCTTTGTGTTTTAGGTAATCCTAAAACAAAATCTATTGATAGATCCTCCCATATAGTTGTAGGAATTGGTAGAGGGCTGTATAACCTAACATTAGTACTTGTGCCTTAGGTTGTTTGACAGATAATGCATCTCTTTACAAAATTATTTGTATCCCTTCGTAGTTGTGGCCAATGATATCTGGAAGAGAGTATTTGAAAGGTTTTGTCTTGCCCAAAGTGGCCAGCTAGTCCTCCCAAGTGTGCTTTTAATAAAGCTTCTCTTAGAGAAGTGTGGGATATGTATAATTTTTCTCCTTTAAATAAAAATCCATCAACAATATGAAATTCTCCTGCTTCGAGATGATGAATGCATTTATACCATGGCTTATTGAAGTCAACATCAACTTCATATAAGTCTGGTATATGCTTGAATGCCATTACTTCTGTTGATAGTGTAGAAAGTAGTGAATGCTTTCTACTTAGTGCATCAGCCACTCTATTTTCTTTTCGCTTTGTGCTTGATAACAAAGTCGAATCTCTGTAAAAAGGAGATCCATCTAGCATGCATTTTGTTGATAGATTTCTGGGTTTGGAGGTATTTTAGGGAGAAATGGTCTGTTATTAAGAGAAACTCTTTAGACAGTAGGTAATGCTCCCACTATTTTAATGCACGAACGAGGGCATACATCTCTTGTTCATAGGTACTCCATGTCTGCCTTGATGGACAGAGTTTCTCGCTGAAAAATTCAATAGGATGGCCCGTTTGAGATAAGAAAGATCCAATACCGGTTCCACAAGCATCTACAGCAACCTCAAATGGTTGTGAAAAATCTGGGAGTTCCAAAATTGGATTGTTACTCAGCTTTTCCTTTAATAGTTCAAAGCTGTCTTGTTGTTTATTTCCCCATAGGAAGGATCCTTTTTTCAAGCAATCCATAATAGGTGCAGCAATGGTGATGAAGTTGTGAATAAATTTCCTGTAGAATGATGCTAAGCCAACAAATGCTTGAACTTCTTTTACTGAAGTAGGTATAGGCCAGTTTTTTATAGCTTCAACTTTCTTTTCATCCATTAGGATATGATTCTTCCTAATGATGAATCCCAAGAATGCTATTTCTTCCACGCAAAAGATGCATTTCTTGAGGTTGATATATAATTCATTCTTGGCCAAAGCTTCGAACAATTGTTGTAGGTGCACATGATGTTCGTCTAGTGTTCTGCTGAAATCCAAAATGTCATCAAAATAAACAATGACAAATTTATTAAGGAAAGGGTGAAGTACTTGGTTCATGAGCCTCGTAAAGGTGCTAGGAGCATTAGAGAGTCCAAATGGCATCACAAGCCATTTAAAGAGGCCTTCATTTGTTTTGAAAGCAGTCTTCCATTCATCTCCCGGCCTTATTCTGATTTGGAGATATCCACTCCTCAAGTCAATTTTGGAAAAGATCAGTGCTCCTCCAAGTTGGTCAAGAAGATCATTGATTCTTGGAATGGGGAACCTGTACTTCACTGCAATTCTATTAATTGCTCTACTATCAACACACATTCTCCAGCTTCCATCCTTCTTTGGTGTCAATAAGGCAGAGACTGCACACGGGCTTAAACTAGGTTGAATATTCTTTTGAACTCATCCTGTAATGTGGTAGATTAGATAGTGTAGCCCCTGGTACCAGCTCAATGTTATGTTGAATGTCACGCAAAGGAGGCAATTCTGTTAGTTCTTTAATAATATTGGGGAATTTATCAAACAACTCTCGCACTTCTTCAAGGATTTCAGTAGCTTCTTCTTTCTTATTCTGATTAGTCACAACTAATCCCAAGATGTCAGCTTCACACTCTTTAATCAATTTACAGGCTGCTGTTTTTCTTAATTTTCTTTATCCCTTCTTCATTCTTCTTTTTCAATGGCCGGAGGATTACCTTTTTATTCATCCATTGAAATTCATAAGTGTTTTCACTCCCCTTATGCAAGGCTCGAATATCATATTGTCATGGCCTTCCCAAGAGTATATGACATACATCCATTTCGAGAACATCACATACCACTTAGTTTTTATAACTATTGCCAATGGATAATGGGACGGGACATATTTCTGAAATTTGAGCTTCTCCTCCTTTCTTTATCCATCCAATCTTATAAGGACTGAAATGAGGTTCAACTTTCAGATTCAAGGCTGCCACTAATTTCTTTGAAACAAAGTTTTCACTACTCCCACTATCAATGATAACATTACAAATTTTCCCTTGAACCGTGCACCTTGTTTTGAAGAGACTATGCCTCTGTGGTTGATGTTCTTCTTTTGGAGCTATCAAAATTTTTTTGTAGAACACAAGATAGGTTGTCTCCTTCATCAGCCTCAACTAATTCTGCATCTTGCTCATCTTCTTCATTACTGTCTTGAATTAGTTCTTCTTCATCATCAACAAATGCAACTGTTTTTCGCTGAGGGCAGGAATTTGAAAGATGGCCAGCTTGTCCACACCTATAGCAGGTCCCCATGAAAGGCCTGTTATAAGGGTTTTTGGATTTTTTATTAACTTCAGTGGTTTTTTTTTTTTTACTGTTCTGATCATCCTTCTTCTCTAGTTCTTTATCTTTTTCTGCCACCTTAGTTTTATTGATCGCTTAAGGTGCCAAAGTATTTTTGGATGTGGAAGTTTCCCACAATCCTTTTCTTGTAAATTTTGATAGACTTTCCACCCTTTCTTCTACTGTTTCTGCATAAGCAATGGCTTCTGATAGCCATTGAAAACGTTGGAGTTTCACTTTCTCCCTTAGGCCCATTCGTAATCCTCCTGTAAATCTAGCAATCAAATGCTACTCACTTTCCATCAAATTCGTCCGAGCTCCTAACCGGTGGAACTCCTCAATGTATTATACTGTTTTTCGGGATCTTTGACGAAAATTTTGGTACTGTGTATACAGTGCTTGTTCGTAGTTGGGAGGTAAGAACGTTTGCTTCATTAATTTCTTCATTTTTTCCCATGACCGAATTGGCTGCCTCCCTTGTTTTTGCCGATTGACTGCTACTTGATTCCACCAAGTTGATGCTCCACCTTTTAGTTTCAAAGCCACCAAATGAACCTTCTTGTGCTCGACTGTACCCATATAATTGAAAAAAAATTCAGTATTCTTTATCTAGTCAAGAAAGGTTTCAATATTTCGTTTACCATCGTATATAGGGAGGTCGATCTTCATTATATATTCATATGCTTCTGCCCTTCGTTTTCTATAAGGTGCAAATCGATGTCCACTATTGTTCATGGTAGCATCACTTTTTACTTCTTCGCTCGAGGAACTCCAATCTTGATTATGATTTTGATTTTCCAGCCACTGTTCCTCGCATCTGTTTCCTGTTCGAAACTGATTTATTCTTCTTTCTTGATGATTTTCTTGAATTCTGCAGCCTCCCTGAAGTTCTGCACCTCTTCTCCTTCTTGCTCCCCATTGATATGGGTTCGGCTGTTCTTCTTCCGGCCGTTGTTGTGGGTGATTCATCGCATCTAATCTTCTAACTACAGCATCCAAGGTCTCTCGAATTCCCCCCAACGAATTCTCAACTGACAGCAAGCGTCTGGTTAAGGTTCTTGGAGAGAGGACGGGGGTTTCTCCCGCCTCTTGTTGTTCCTCCGCCGCCGGAGCTCCGTCGCGACGATTAGCCATCGGTCCCAAGTCCGACAAAGCTTTGATACCAATTTGGTGTAACAACCAATATCTTTGAAATTTTATCTCTATAACAAATGTGGTGGAGATTTTCTATTTATAATAGGTTTTGGAGGTTACAATTAGTTATGTAACTGTTAACAGTTTTTTGACTGTAACAGTTTTACAGCCATAACAATCTGCTGTACCAGAATAATTCTTTCCAAAAGTGACTTAAAAACATTTGGTGACGATCGGACACAATCGAACGGGGGTATCTGTGGAGGCGCACTACCTCCTTAATGAACACCATAGCTACCGTTTTGGCCGAGAACGGATGGCCCAAGGTGATGAAATGAGCATACTTTCTTAGGCGATCCACTACCACCAATATGGTGTCAAAACCCCTTGGAGCGGAGCGTGGTAATCTCTCTACAAAATCCATGGATATATCCTCCCACGGTTGGGAATAGGGAGGGAATGTAGTAGTTCGACCGGTGATAACGCTTAGACCTTATTCTGTTGGCACACATGACACTGCTCCACATATTACTTAACATCATTCTTCATTCCTTTCCAAAACAACTCCACAACGATCCTTTTATAGGTGCGTAATTGTCCCATATGTCCTCCGATGACCGAGTTATGAAAAGTGTTTAAGATGGTAGGAATTAAGCTCAATGTCTTAGGGAGGACCAATCTGCCTCTATAAAACAACCTACCTTGTCGAATTGTATAACGAGGAATACAATCGGGATCCACCAACAATCGGTCAAAAATTGTCCTTAACTTTGTATCCTCTTGAACCTCCTTTTCAATCACCGTGATGTCTAGTATGGATGGAACTGCAATCACGTTCAGCTGGGTCTCCATCGGAATGCATGATAAAGCGTCCGCTGCTTTGTTCTCCAGTCCAGCCCTATAAAAGATCTCGAAGTCGAATCCCATTAACTTCATTAGCCATTTTTGGACACCCAGTATTAGCTCCCTTTGTTCCAGAATATGCCTCAAAGCTTTTTGATCAATATACACCACAAAACGATACCCCAACAAATAGTGCCGCCATTTTTCCGCAGCTAAGACAATGGCCATTAGCTCTCTCTTGTACACTGACTTCTCACACTGATTCCGATAGTTTTTGACTAAAATAAGCAATCAGTCTCTTGTTCTGTAAGAACACGGCTCCTAATCCGAACCCCGGTGCATCCATCTCTATCTCAAACAACTGCTGGAAATCCGGTAATGCTAGGACTGGCAACGTAACCATGGCTTTCTTAAGGGTCTCGAATGCTTTCGTGGCTTCCTCTAACCAATGGAAATTATTTTTCTTTGTCAACCGTGTGAGGGGTGTAGCAATGGCACCATAGTTTGCTACAAAACGATGATAATATCCGGTCAGCCCCAAAAACCCTCTAAGCTCTCTTACATTCTTCAGCACTGGCCATTCTAACATAGCTTTAATCTTGTCCTGGTCTGCCTCTACTCGCTTGGCTGAGACCCAATGGCCCAAGTATTCAATTCGATCTTTCGCAAAGTGGCATATCTTCCAGTCGGCAAAAAGGCAATGTTGTCTCAATAAGAGAAACACCACAATAAGGTGCTCCATAATGAGTCTCCACATCCTTGTTGTACACAAGTATATCGTCAAAAAATACCAGCATAAATTTACGTAAATAAGGTTGAAAAACCTGATTCATAAGGGCTTGGAACGTCGCGAGTGCGTTGGTAAGACCAAAAAGCATGACTAGGAACTCATAGTGCCCTTTGTGTGTTCGAAATGTTGTTTTCATCACATCCTCATCGCGCAACCTGATTTGATAGTACCCAGATTTTAAATCTATTTTGGAAAAGATACTTACCCCATTCAACTCATCAATCATGGGAATTGGGAATTTATCGGGTACCGTCGCTCTGTTCAAAGCTCTATAATCAACGCAGAATCTCCATCCCTCATCCTTCTTCTTCACTAGGATCAAAGGACTAGAGAAGGGGCTGATGCTTGGCCGAATAATACCTAAATCAAGCATCTCATTCACTAGCTTTTCAATTTCATTTTTCTAGGCATGCGGGTAACGATAAGGCCTCACATTGACGGGGTCTGTGCTCTCTTTCAGTTGAATTCGATGGTCAACCTACCTCGTTGGTGGTAGTTCCGCCGACATGTTAAATATATCTGCCATTCCAATTCAAGCTACTCAAATTCTGGCAGCAATTCCCCTACTGATTCTTTAATTATTAGCTATTTGTCGGATTTTGAGATGTCCATGGCTTTAAAATTTATTAGAAAGCCCTAATCCTCCGATTGCCACTGTTTCACCAACATTTTTAGAGATGCTTCCATCCTAGTCAGCGATGATCCCCCTTTGAGATTACCTCGGTGTCTCCAACCATGAATGTCATAGCTAATTCCTTCCGGTCAACGGTCATTTCTCCTTGTTTTCGAAGCCACTACATACCAAGAACCATGTCCAGATTACCCAACTCCAGTGGCAAAAAATCATCCACTATCGTTAGCACCGATAGCCCCATTGTGACCCCTTTGCAGATTCCTCTCCCCTGAACAGCCTTCCCGAAGCCCATAATGACCCATAGTTGGTCGTCTCTACTATAGGGATGTTTAGTTCTTCCACGAATTTCAATGAGATGAAATTGTGGGTGGCTCCACAGGCTATCATAATCACAATCTCTCTATCGTCCACCATACTTTTGACCTTGAATGTGCCCGACGCCGTGAGACCCACCACCAAATTCAGAGATAACTCCACGACGGGACTTACTTCTACCATGGCTCCCTCGTTCACTATATCTTCCATCTCCGCGTCGTCAATGTCATCGGATACCACACACAGTCGCAACTCCTTATTTTTGCAGCGATGTCCCTTACTAAATGGTTCGTCACATCTATAACACAAACCTTTATCTCGTCTCGCCTGAAGCTCCGAATCAGTCCATCGCCGAAAGGGTTGTTCGCATCAGCTTCCTCCTCCCTAGCGTTAGATTGAAACGCGTTTGAATTATTTTGGTGGGGGGAAACTTTTTCAGCTATTGTTACCATTTTCGTGGTAGGGCTTTCCGAAATTTTAGGTATGATTTTCTGGGCCGTTTTTGTCTCTTTCAGGTATAGGTTTGGGTTGCTTTCAGCCATCTCAATTTTTTCCTCCACTAGTTTAGCTGCCTCCATCATATCTTCAAGGCCCGCATGGAAACACTTCTGTCCTTATTATTGGATCCAGCCCATTGGTAAAGTTCCCTCCAATACGTCTTCTGCTATCTCCGGCAATGGTGTCGATAGTTCTTCAAATCGCTGCAAATATTCCTTCACCGTTCCTTCCTATTTGATCGCAAGGAATCTCGCGCACGACATTCCATGTTCTCTACTCCGAAACCGATTATACATTCTTTCCTTCAAGTCTTTCCATGATCTGAATCGTTTTCGATTTTCTGCCCACCTGAACCAACTCAGGCCTTTTCCCTCCAAACATACTACGACGATCTTCAACTTCTCATGTTCATTCAAAAGATGCATTTGGAAATAATGCTCTGCTCTATAGAACCAACCATCCGGGTCTTCCCCATTGAAAATGGGCATCTCCAGTTTCTTAAACTTGATTTGATCCTGTTCGGCCCCTGTTTCTATGCTCATGGACGTTTCTCCCTTATCCGCGTCCTCTTCGACAACTTCAGTTCGAACCTTCCTCTTTCCCGTGCTTATCCCAGTCAGTTCTGATCCCCCCAGTTGTCTCTGACGGTCTCCGTACATCGTTGTCAACATTACATGCATTTTCTCTACATTTTTCTCCAACATCAGCAGCCTCTGAACCTCTTGCTTAATCGCTTCAATCTCAGCTTCTGAAGCGGTTAAACGTTCCTCTATCAATTTTTGTGTCATTTTCTTCCACCTCTCCAGAGTGTCGACTCGCTCTGATATCAATGTTAGGCTTCGATGTCCACAGATATATCCAGCACACAACACAACACAAAGCAGTAATCCAGCCACACACACACTTCAGCATAAGAGGAGAAGATATATATATGTGTGTGTGTGTTCAATATGGATAATCAAACCACAAAAGAATTCCAGAATAGTATCAATCAAATAAGAGGGTTGTTCTCTCCCCAATGAACAACAAAGTTCATTCAAAATACCAAAATATTCAGATGCCCAACCCTAGCACAAAACACCCAGATATATACACTCCTTCTGCAGCTGCCACGTATTACTAGGACCACCGACAATCCTAACAACCATGTTGTCTATGTTGAAATACCCTTCTTACCCTTCCTTTGATAAACTTTGGTGATTGGAGGCCTAGCAGTAACCTAGTTACTTGAAGAAGTAAGAAGCAACCTAGAATCAATGCAGAAGCTAAACACAGAGCTATGAGTTTAGGAAGCTATGTAAATAAATTTGGTTTATCTTTTAGCATTTCTCTTTTTCATTATATCAATGAAAAGTCTTGTTTCCTTAAAAAAATATAATAATTATAATATAATAATTAATAAATAAACACACAAGCGAACATACACCTTTGCTTCCAGGTATTGTACTCCTTCCTTCCTTCCTTCCTTCCTTCCTTCCTTCCTTCCTTCCTTCCTTCCTCCCTCCTCCCTCCTCTCTAAAAGCTCTATGCACCCTTTACCAGAATAAAACCTACTTTTCCCAATCCCCAAACATTCCCTTTTATTGCCCACATCACTATGGGGCCCTCAGGTGAATTCCTCCTCTTCAACAGTATTCCTGGAAGCATTTTCTTGTGTAATTCCCTTCTTGTCCTTTCTTTTGTACGTGTGCAATATTGAAGATCTAACAGATTATAGAAGAGCTTTTTAAAAGTAAGGGATCAATTTGCACATCTGGACATCTCAACTAGGTTGAGACCCTCATCATATTCATAATTTAAAAAAAAAAAAAAAAAACTTCACTCAATCATGACTATGAAAGAGTCTAATACAAGGGAAATATAACCAAGAAATAAAACAAAGGGAGAACAAACAGTTGAATAAAAACAAAAGATCCAAAACCAAGCTGGAAGAATTAATGCACTCCAATTTAAGTTAATGTAGAGAAAGAAAGACAGAAAGGAAGCCTATCTGGAAAATATGGAAGCAAAGGTATACAAGTTTTCTTTTCTTTTAATTAGAAACCTGAAGAAGATACATTAATGAAGGAAGAGAACACAACCTCAGAGCAGGAGGACGAGAATACCCCCTCCTCTCCAAATGAAGTAACAGATAAAACCCTACCAAAAGGAGATGATTTTACATTGCTACAAAAAAATATTGAGATTGATTGTTTTTTCCTCAAACTTCCTATGAATTCTTTCCAACCAAATCTCCACCAAAAGTGTTCGAACTGCACTATACACAAAATCCTAGCCTGCCTTGGTTATATACTTGATTTTTAGTACGTCCTTCAATTCTTTCATTTGTTTTTGATAAACTCAGTTGTTTCTATCAACATAAATAAATAATAAAAAAAAAGTCAATCATCCACAAGTCTATGCAGATAGATAAACAACCCAAATTCAAAACATAGATCACGTTTATTCCAAACTATCAACCAAAAATTAATGAAAAAGAAAAAATACTTCTTAAGAAAGTAGTTAGAATGGACAGACTTACATCCTGATCCATCTGAATGTTAGCATCATCAAGAGTTTTATCCATGTCATTCATTAAAGCATGTTTTCTGTGGCCATAGTAATCCCAAATGCATACCTGGTTAAAGTAGTGAATGCTTGGATTTAAGTGAAACAAAGAAACGTTTGTTTGAAAAAAAAGAGTTAGAAATGGAAGACTCTGAATGTGGCAGGGTCATATGAACTTTACTTGTTCTAAGTTAAGATCAAAAATTTCACAAGCTCGTCTGTGAAGCTCGCCAATTGTCTCCTGCCAAATAAATATTAAATTTTCAACCAAAACCAACTGGTAAACAATTCCAATTGAATTGAGATGAGGGTAATTGAACAAAGTGGTAAACCATGAGACGTTCTCATAATACCTTCTTGCTTATTCTTATTGTGGAGCGGTCACCCTTTGGCACCTCTAATAATTGGAGGCGTAGAGGATATACTTCAACAGTCAATTCAGTTTGAGAAAGACCTGCACTAATTACCTTTCGTGCCAATTTTGGACCACCACCGTACCTAAAACCAACCGAAAGATTTGACTGACTCATAAGATGGTTCATATGAATTTCAACCATAAAAGAAGACTACATCTAAACAGTCAGTATCTTGTAAGGAAAAAAGTTCATAAATAACAGTATCTATATCATGTAAAACTGGCTCAAGGGGATCCACCTTTCTTATTCCCTCTCAAGTATATTTAGTCTTAAATAGATTTTTCCCCATTCAACTATTAATTAATTCAGAATTAATAAGGAAAAATTAAATTATACCCTAAAGTAAGGGTTGAATCACTTGAGACCTTAAACTAAGCATTGTATCTTTTTTCTTTAAAAGAAACATAACTTTTCATTGATGTAATGAAAATAGACTAATGCTCCAAAATACAGGATGCAAGTAAATGAAAGATAATGGAAGTAGGACGACATTATCAAAACAATACAAGTCAAAGATCAAGCAGAGAATATAAAAGCTCTCAATTCAGACAAATATCTTGGATGGAAGAATTCGCGAAAAAATTAGACAAAGAACACCAGGAGGAAGAATTAAGTCTTGCTAGTTCACAATGTTTAGGCCACTGAAGATGCTTACCGAAAAATCCACGAAAATATTTGATTTCTATACACTTAACATCTATCCTCGTCAAATAAACCAAGAAGCAGCAAGATTATTAGAGCAGTTTTTCAGCAAGCTACTAAGGTTTTAGAGAATATTTTTGGTTCCCTTAATTCTTACTTTTATACTCCCAATGAAAGGCCTTCAAAAAAATGAACTATATTTATAAATTAACAAAAAGAAATAAAAGACCAAAAAGCCAATAGCTGTCCCTGTAATCATTAGAACTAAAGAAATCAATAACAAATGCAAACAATATTTTTATTGCTAAAAATCCATTTTTCAACTGAGTCACCACAAAACATACTCTATGATCCAGCTCAGAGACCACATGGCAGAGCCTAGTTCTTAGAAAGCCGCATTGATTACATCAAAAAAAGAATTAAGTAACAAGAAACCGGACAAGTAAGATCTATGGTCTCCTCCCTTCAACCCAGTGACTACGAGTTTTTTTTCATTTTTACCATAATGAAAATCAATGTTTCAATGGCGCCATTTAATGACTCACCACAAGCATAGTTGGTTCCACACTTCTTGTGGAAGCAGAACATAGTCACGACCTTCTAAAAGAGTATCATGTATTTCAATGCCCGCACTAGAGTCCTCTGATGCAGCATCATAAATTAGGTCAGAGTTATCGATACTAGCAGGTCTCTTTAACATGCTTGAACCAAATGAATCATGAATCTCTGCAAAAGAGGATCCATCATTTGCATTAATTGGTTGGTCTTGGTTGACATATTCAATCCAGTGTTGCCACCATCTGTTACAGTAATATTCAATCATGAGACTATGTTTGACAATTGCTTGGTTAAGTTAACGCTATGATATCTGAAAGTTAATGAAAATGCCGACTCTTAAAGACATTGCATAAAAAGCAAACCATGCAAAAACCACTTACTATAAGATTTTCTTAAACCAAAAAACAATATTCCTGTGAGAAGCAAGCTCTGAGTTAAACCGATTTCTTTTATCGCTCCAGCTTACTCCAACTATAACGCTAAACCAAAAATATCCCTTTTCACATTAAATGGTAAGCCTTTCACATTCGTTCCCCCAATGATTAGAGGAGAAAAAAAAAGATTGGGCCTAGATGGCTGCACAAGAAATCCTGTATAGAACATCATTAGGGGTGGGGGAAGAAGCAGAACAACAACAGATTGAGGGTTGATAGGAAAAACGTTTCAAACATAAATTGTCGAGAAATATAAGATTTCTCGGCTAATTACCCACTAGAGGAAATTTATCACAGAATCAATTGCATAATTTTCTATGGACAACAAGGGGCTTCTATAAGATTCGAGAGAAAGGTAACTCGTAACTCTGAATTAGTTATGGATTTAAGAAAAGTGGAGGAGGAAGAACCTTTGAGTAATTAAATAAAAGATGTCACCCTCTTTAGTATTAGCTTCAGCAGCCAAAGCAATGTCTCTAATCACAATCCTCTCTTCTTCGGGAGTAAGCTCCGTGCTGCCACTACTGCTACACATAGAGACTTCGGCCATCTTCCTGCCTCCTTTCCTCTGAGATCCAGAGAATAAATGCTCCGAAATAAAGTTAGAAAATCTTTAAATTCCCAAATGAATTTTACTAATATTTTCTGAGTAACCAAAAAGATGAAGAGGAGGAGTGTGCAAATTTTCTTTCATTTACGAAGAATATGAATTCAAGACTCAATCCATCTCGTGCTAGTTACACAAACCCTCGTTCGATGACAAACAAGTTCTGGGAAGAGCAAGCTGAATTGCCTTGACGATGGTTGAAGCAATTTTTAACTCGGACCGGGTTCGTACATTTTTTCCCTTCGAAACCGGGTCATACAAAATCAAGGCAAAGTGCATTTTTAGTTTACTAGTTGGTATAGCACTTTAATTTTTCATTTTACTTTGACTAGATAAAGAGAGTAATTGATAATACAAATAGTATAAAGCTATATTTATTTACTCATAATTTTTTTAAATATATTTTTTAGCTTCATTCTTAAAGGACTTCTTACTTAAGACTTGTTAAATGTGTGTGTATAATTCAAATGAGTTAAAAGATATAAAGAATTTGATAATGAAACAATCTATTCAATCAAACTTTAGATCGATGAATAATTTTTTTTTATATGTATCAATTACATATTGAGTGTTTAAATGGATTGAAATTTTGGACATCAACATTGACTTGATTATTATTTGGACATTTGTGCTTATTCTATATACTTTATGTATTTCTACCCTATTCAAAAAGTATAATTATTTAAAAGAATTTTCAATAATTATAATTAGTTATTGTTTTGAAATGAATAATTAAGTTTAAATGAAAATATATTATTAAAATAATACAAATAGAGAATACAATTTTTTTTCCTTCGATCCCTCCATTATAAGATCTATAAATACTATATTGGTAAGCACATCCTAATCTTTACATCAAAAGCATACTTAATTACAAAGAAATAATAAAAAAAAATAGAAAAACCTAGTTCTTTGGCATCTTCGCCACTTTGTTATTTGTTGAAAATTTGAAAATAACGCTTCTAACCGTTCTCTCATAGTCTCCCACTTTTATATTCTTCATTTTCGAATTCTCATCAATTTCTCTGCATCTTTTTTATTGGGTCGATTGCTTGCTCTTGGGCATCGCAAAAATCTATAAATAAGGAATGTACATAAACATATTTCTGTATAGAAAATAGGAAACAAAATAAAATTAAGAAAAAGAAAATTAGAAGAGAGTAAAAAGCATGATTTGATTCTTTTTTACATCTTTAACTTGTTGTTGTGACTTGTGAACATGATTACAAAATAATAAAAGGAATGAGATATTTATACCAAAAATTTGAAAAGGGAAAAGAAATAATTAGTAAGAGTATGGAATATGAATAGGTGGAAGATAGATGGATGTGAATAGTTTTATAAGATATTTAATTTTTAATTAATTTCTAAAATGCATGTAAAGGAAAAATCATTTACCTTTCAACTTTTCACATACTCATACTTTAATTACTTTAATTTCACTAAACTTAAATATAATTAATTCAAAAAGTAGTAGAAGAGAGTGAGTTTCATACTTAATTATCTTTAAAAAGACCAAATTAAATATGAATTTACCATAAAACCAAATAGTGATTTGGAGCAGAAAACTAAATTTAAGGGTATAAGGGAGAGAGAAAAATTTCTCGACATTGAGGCTTTTATATATACTATAGATTTTCAAGTAAAATAAGAGAGAGATTTGTTAAATTGTTACATAGAAGTCTTGGTTGGCCTAATGAGCTCAGAAGTTACGGTAAGAGAGTTGGAACTTCAAGTCTTCGTTGGTCCAAAAAAATTATGGATCTCACCGTTAAAAAATAAATTTTATATCTTATTAACTTCTTACGTTATATAGCTTAAAGAGTCCACAACTCTAAATTTTATGATCTAAACTCATGATTTACAGACGTGTAAATAAATTATTGATAATTAATAAAATGATTTGTCATTTTATTAAATGTTTTAACATGCATAACTCAATCTAATAAACAAAATCCAAGGTTATTTCATGAAACTTAAACGGCATGTAGTTGACATAGAGTAGATTGTGTTCAAGTAATAGGTTGATTGATCGTTTACCTGTATTGTGTAGTTAGTGAAAGAGATTTCAGTTATAAATTAAAGGAATTAAGGCCACGTGGCGTATATATATGGAGTTTAGGGTTTCTAGGTGAAAAGGGTAAATATGTATTTATTAACCTGTCAGCGAGTACAATGCAAAAAAAAAAAAAAAATCTCTTCCTTTAAAACCTCTTCTCACAAACCATTATATTTTAGGGTTTCCAAACTTTTCGTCAAAATTTTCCTCTCAAACTTTTAATCTCAAGCTTTTCACCGTTATCACAAAATGAAGTTCAAAATGCTGAGATTCAAAGTGCTTCTATTTGGACAAAGAACAACAAGGTCCAAAAGAAAAAGGAAAAAACGTGCAAGTTATGAATCTCCATAAAAGACTATGGTATGCTCTTATTAACTTCCTTCAAGAGAGAATCTCCTTCTTCTTTATCTTCAGCTGTATAGAAACTGTGATGGTGATTCCAAAGATATTTTCATCAAAAGTATGGCAAACAATCCAGTATGACATTGACATAGACATGATTACTGTAACAGATACTGTAACAGCTGTATAGAATCTCCTTCTCCTTTTTTAACTATATAGTTCGACGGGATCACCAGTCCAGTATGACATTGACATAGACATGATTACGAGTGATTCGATGGGGTCACTCATAACCCGATTGTCTTAGTATTTCCTTCGGGTACACTAAAGACCAGATTGTTCTAGGTGTTCCTTTGGGTTCATCGAAGACCAAATTTGTTCCTACGGGATCACAAATTGTACGTGTTTGGGAACGTGCTAGTTCAGGGGTACTTCTTTACAAGACTCTAATGGGAAGTTAACAGACACCTAGCGGGACTAGTAATGGGTCCCTTACTGAGTATATGTTTATACCCACTCTTTTTATGTTTAATATTTCAGGCAAAGGTAAAGGTAGAGGAAAGTTGGCGAGCGATAGAGAAGGATTCGTGACATGCCATATGAGGACTCAGTTTTGCTTCCGCGTATAAGTATCAATGTTTTAATATTCTGTTTTAAATGAAAATTTAGTTTCCCTCTTTTCAAGAAAGTGTCTATTGTTATTGTTTCTTTTAGTAATTGTTTCTTTTAGTAATGACCTCAGCTTAATATAAAGAGTTGGGTCGTTACACTTTCTTTTTCGTCCTTTCATCTTCCTTTAAAACTCTTGTCACATACCATTAAATTTAGGGTTTTTGAACTTTTCGTCTCAAACATTTTTCTCTCAAACTTCTCTTCATTCAGAGAAAATAAGTGTCTAAATGTTGCAATTCAAGATGCTGCTATTTGGACAAAGAAGGATAAAATCAAGAAGAAAAAGGAAAAGACGTGCAAGGTGCTTTCGAAAATGTCTGCAAAAGACAATGGTATTGTCACACTCCCTCCCGGACTACCTGCTAGCTTAGACCGAAAGACGGTGTGAAGCCAACCGACAACACTTTTCTTTACTTATATCTGTCAACTCTACTAAAATCTTTAACGTGATAAACTTGCTAATCTAGTATATAAACTATTTTACATGCAACATAACACAATGGATCCTAGACTAATCATATACATACATGAAATGTAGCCCGAAAATAACTGATTTCACGAGTAAACCTGGAGACACCTTAACCAAAACATAACCAACAAAGGTTTATACAACCGCAGCTCCTAAAACTTACACAAACTGTGGAGTATCTATATCATACAAAGATATATACATCACAACACAACACACTTTATGCACAACTCTAACCCCGTACTGGCAATCGATATCGAAGCTTTAGCAGACTAAGGTAGTATATCAGACACCGGGAACTCGATCTCTACCTGAAAAGTAGGTAAAACATTTTGGAAGGGTAAGCTATGAAACCTAGTGAGTGACAATACTTTAAAACTATAATTCAGAACTCATGATAATCATTGAAAACTTAATCTAACAAGCAAATCGTTAACTGTAAATATTTTCAGAAAACAGTTCCTTCAAACATTCAATACGTATATCTATAAAATCTAGCAAGACATTTCTTGTTTATAAACTATTTAGCTAACATGACTTCATTACGTTATGCAGGACACGCCTAGTACAACCAACGTTTACTAGTTCTACGATGTAGTGAGGCTCGTCCAACACTCCATTGTCTTTGTCGTAGTGGGGCTCGCCCAGTACTCACGACAGCATCGTTGTCACGGAGTGCACTCAATGTTAACAACGGAACGTAACCTATGTGCACACGATATCCTATAGCCTCAGGCTCAAGACCTCAGTCTTGTAGTTAATGAAAATATCATAAAGCATACGAAAACATTAAAACGTGTATGCTTATATTAATCTTGCATAAACTCAAACTTACTTAGCTTGTTTGTGGAAAAACTGAAAATCTTAAAGTAATTCTTGCTTAAACTATGTTTTGCTTAAACAAATACCATTTCAACTACTTTTTAGAACTCATTAATTATGTGCTAACATGTGGATTCCATTATGAAATCTAAGTTCGAAACTCATACTCGAAAACTAAACATAGAAATCATATATCATTTATAAACTCGTAGTCAAGTACGTTAAACATTTAGTTATAAGAAACAATTTTTTAAAAAAGTATCATTTGCAAAACTTGTTTTTGTCACTCACAGTCTTAGACTAGTTTTTCGGTGTGTAAATCCGACCAATTTCTCTTGGCTTATCAAACAACCAGAACCAAGTATTAAAAACCTAAATATTATGATCTTAAAATGTTATGCTTGATATGTCTCACTAAAGATTATGCTTAAGAAGTCTAATTTTAAGAAATAAAACCATATTTCACACATTTCTCAAAATTTCCAGATTCGCAACATGACATTCAAATGATCATAACTTTTCCAATACTTAATCAAAGTGAGAGTTCTTTATGTCAAATATTCACTTTGAGGTCCTTTAAAACTTACTTCAAGACATATAAATCTGATTCCCTATTTATAATCTCAGACATCCCTCGAAACAGAACTGCTCCAATAATGGCGTACACCACGACCCCTTTAACTTGTCCCTACAATTTAACTTATTTTCAGTTATTTTTAGTTCATAATTTCTTCATGAAAGTTGTAGTAAATGGAATAATCTTTCAAATCATACCAATATAGAGATTCTAACTCCATCGGTACACCCAGAAATACTAAAAAAACCAGAGATCTCTTGATTTCGCGTGAAAACAATCTGCCCTGTCTTCTCTGTCAAAATTCACCCAATGAACATCAGAATTTTTTCAAGCTTTCTTCATAAATTTTTTTCAAAAATGAACTAGCTTTCAGTAAATTTAAACCTCACCTCTTAGTTTGTTGTGTAGCTCAAACCGATCAGAACACCAGAGATGTGCTTAATGAACTATAGAGAAGTTTGTCTTGCAAACTCCTCGTCTTCTTCAACATACATCTTTTGAACTTCTTCTTCTTCCTTTCTCAGCCTTCTAACCTTTGAAACCCCTTTGAGATTTGGTGAAGAAATGATGAAAAAAATGGTGAAGAATGGAATTAAGATAGCTTGGCGGTGGAGGGAAAAAGACGAAGAAAAAGAAAATTGGAATTTCTCTTATTTTTTCCTTCCTTTTTATCCTTTCTTTTCTTTTTTTTTCTTTTTCTTTTTATAGAAAAAAACATTAATTATATACTTAATTTCCAATTTCTTTTATTCCTTTGATATTAAAAAAAAATCCAAAGAAAATATCGAATTTACAGGTATGCTTTTATCAACTTTCCTAGATTCCAAAGCATCGCCCCACCCAAATTGAAAGTGAGGGAAATTCTAGAAAGGTGTTGTTTAGCTCAAGAAGGGGAAGAAGAAGAAGAAGAACCTATAAAAAGAAGAAGAAGAAGTAGTCATGGAGGCAGCTAGTGTATGCTAGTGTGCCACAAGCAACAACTTCCAGTAATCATAGATATGGTGAATCAACTTTGCAAATATTTAATGTGAAAAGACTTGTTAAGCATGAAGACTTGTTAAGTGTCAAGACCTTCTTGTTGAAGGTTTTCAGTTTCTTGGGAAGGGAATGAATGCCTAAATGTTTATTGCAATGAATGGAAGCTTATGAAGCTTTGTGAAAATAATGTATAACATTATCGCTTACGTGATGTAAAACGATTGTTTAAAAGAACTAATATTATCGCTTATATGTTTTAAACGATGCTTTAAAGTAATAAACATTATCCATTGGATGTTATTAAACGAATGTTTACATCTAATTACCACATCGTGCACCTTAATAAACAACAATCGTTTACGGAAGAGTCTAATGTTAATCTTTTACACACATTCAAACAACGCTTTGACTTCAATAAACAATCACATAGATTAATCAGTATGATCATTTTGATATTATTGGGAGATCTTACTTGACGATCATTTTGAGCGTATCGTTTACATAGAATAATGCGGTCATTTACATCTTTTAAAAGATCGTTTTGACTTAATTATACAATTGTTTATATATATATATATATATATATATATATATATATTAAACTGTAAGCGTAACTTTATCATTTTTATGTTATTTAACCGATTGTTTACACTTATCATGTAATTAATGTATGTGATTTCAGTTATATAATTAAGGTATTATGTCCACGCATCAAGCATGTGTAGAGTTTAGGGTTTGTGGGTAAAAATGGTAAATACGTGTGTTGTAAGCAATAATTTTTGCATTTTTTAACCTCTCAACGTGTATAAAGCAAGAAAATATTTCATTTTCTATTATAACCTTCTCACAAACAATTAGATTTATCAACTTTTCGATTCAATCTTTTCCTCTAAAAATTTTTCTCCTTCTATCAAAATAAGGTTGTGTTGAGATTCAAGATGCTGTTATTTGGACAAAAGACGATGAGATCAAGAAGAAAAAAGAAACAACGTGCAAGGTGCTTCAGAAAACACCTGTAAAAGACTATGGTATGCTATTAAAAACTTTTTAGATTGCGAAGACTCTTTCGGTCTGATTTGGAAGAGTATGGGATTCATAAGGGAAGATGACATCGATGTTTGGTGCACGGTTCTGGCGAAGTTGTGCAAGAGCTTGGTGAAGTGGATAACCCATCGAAGCTATGAATGTATTACCAAACATCGACGAAGACCTTCTTTTTGTCTTTAACCACTTACGAAGCAGGTGGTTGAGGACAAAGTAATTCGTTGTAGAACTGGTAGACAGGAAAGGAATAAATGCCTAAATGTTTAATGCAATAAATGCAAGCTTACGAAGCTTTGTGAAAATAATGTATAACATTATCGCTTACGTGATGAAAAACGATCGTTTAAAAGAATTAATATTATCGCTTATATGTTTTAAACGATGCTTTAAAGTAATAAACATTATCCATTGGATGTTATTAAATGAATGTTTACATCTAATTACCACATCGTGCACCTTAATAAACAACAATCCTTTACGGAAGAACAAAACCATTTACCATTAAGGGTCTAATGTTAATCTTTTACACGTATTCAAACAACGTTTTGACTTCAATAAACAATCGTGTAGATTAATCAGTATGATCATTTTGATATTATTAGAAGATCTTACTTGATGATCATTTTGAGTGTATCATTTACATAGAACAATGAGATTATTTACATCTCTTAAAAGATCATTTTAATTTAATTACACGATCGTTTATATATATTAAACAATAAACATAAATAATGGTTTACATATATCATTAAAAGATATGCGTTAACATGTTAATGAATGAGAATCGACATTTTAAAAAAGCACACAAATTTACAATATTGCCTCTTTGGTAAAAACCAATAATATTGTACCACCTTCTTCGTTTTCGGTCACTTCATTTGGAACGCACTGATCACTTAGCTTCAAGTCTGGAACATTTCCTATTCTCTTACTCTTTTCCTCTCAAACGTCTATTTTTCTCTTCAATGTCAAAAGGTGTGTTTCAATATAACTCTAAATTTTTGTTGCTGAACTATGTTATCACTGTCGTACTATAATTCTACGTTTTGTATTCTTCATATTTCAAACGTTTCCCCTTTCGTCTTGAACATGATCATTCTGTTGTTAAATTCTTACTCTCAAATATTTCCAATTAGATTAAACTTTTATTCTCGAGATTGTTAAACGCTTCAATTTATCATTACTTACCGATTAATTGTATTACAAATGTCTTTCTACTTGGATTAAACGATATATTACGTCAAGTACACGATCCTTTAACCTAGACTAGATGATTGTGTATATTGAACTGAACAGTACAATATATAAACTAAATGATATTTAGCGCTTACATATTAATTTTAGTTTTTAGGATTTAGTACTTTATAAACTATAAAAAATATATTATGATCATTATTTTTAGGATGGCTGTATCTGGCAACAAATACTTTTATCCCACTGATTAACACTCTTATTAAAGAAAAACTGACTAAGGAACAGCTGCAAATATTCTAAAATAATTTTTGGTCCATTACTAAATGTCAACATGGCTAGTTGATCCAACATTTCTTACTGAGGCAGATACTTGAAGAAGCCAACGCAAATGGAATCTATTTTTCTGTTTTGGGGAAAGATGTCCGTTTTACCCAAAACGAATTCAACATCATAACTGGTTTGTGGCCACCAATGTAACATTGGATAAAAATTACAACAATAAACGCCTACAAAGCCTCCTATTTGGATCACAAAACAAGATGATAATAACGTGCTTGAAAGTTGAGGAACTTTTCAAAAATTTTGACTTTATGAATGATGATGATGCTGTGAAGGTTGCCTTGGCCATTTTTATTGAAATTGTGATGATCAGGAAGGATAAAAAAACACAGTTTGATATGGATGTTTTGGGAAGAGTTGATGATGAAGAAGTTTTTAAGAACTTTGATTGGTCAACTTTCTTCTACACTCGTTTGCTCAATAGTTTAAAGACGATTCTACAAGGAAAAAAGAAGTATACGAGTTAAAGAAGGCAAAAAATTCCAAAGCAGTGGCATACTACAACATCAAAGGCTATGTACTCGCTTTTCAGGTGATTTTTATTTGTTGATACACTTTAATTGAATACAAACTAAACATCAAAGATTAACATATTTGTTTAAACGTTTTAGGTGTGGGCTTATGAAACACTGAGCACCTGGCCACAAAAAACAGTAAGGGATCAATCCCTAGAATTTTAAGATGGAATTGTACACAAGCTCCATCTTACAAAATGTTGTAGAAGAACATATTCGACAACAAAAATGTAAGTACAACTTGTCAGTGATTGTTTAAAACAATTGCATGATCGTTTACATTGGAACAGATCGATCTTGTATCATTTTATATAAGATCATTTAGCTTAATGCAATATCGTTTATATTGAATACCATATCGAGTATCATATTATTTTATAAACGATTGTTTAGTAGCTTAGTTTGATATACAACGTATTAATAATTCTTTGATTACAACATTGTCGACTGTTGTTCAACCTAAACTGAAGCTATCAACCCAACAGAAAGCTTTCATGGGGAGTCGAATTTGAGGAGACGATAACATGGAAATGGAGGATGATGAATCCATGTTAGATATTAACAACAATGATACTAATACTTCTACTGATATAATGAACAATCAATCATCGGATCACAATGACTTGAATAACTTGCGATCAACCTCATCTCCATTGCTTCAGTATAATGAAAATGTTGGTGGGCTTAATTATGATGTGCAACTGTCACCACGGAGAAAACAAAGACAAACAGTGGTTGACCAATCTGAAATGCATCCAATAACCAACAAGAAACGTTCCAGATCCAATGACGAAGCACAACGAAGTCATTCAAAATCCTACAAAAAACTAAAAAATGACATCAACGAAGTTCATAAGGATCTATCCACATTAAGTTCTATAGTTTGTAGGATGGATGACAAAATTAGAAAGTAGTCCTTGGAGTTGTTTGAAATGAAGAACATGTTGGAGAGATTGGTCCAGGTAAACTTTGGTTTAATTCGACCCCAAAATTTAGGTTGAAACTAATTCAACCTGATAGAAAATTCATCATTTAAATCTTCAAGGTTTGTCAAAGGGACCTTTCAAAGGCATCCAACCAAAATCAATTCAATTAATAACTTAGTTTAGAGTCTTAATTAATTAACCTTTAATGAGTATTAAAATTTCACAATAAAGTTTCAAAACAATCACCTAAGTCATCAATCTTAACCAAAACTGGTAAACGGCGGCAGAGGGTTATCTTAGTGAAGAAGATAAATAACTTTTTTTTTCCTTTTCTTTTCAATTTAAGGGACTATTTTCAGAAATATAGTGATTTTGGAAAATAATGACAAAAATAGGGCACTGTGTGAAGAAATGATAGAAATGGGGTGGATGGGCAAACTATTGACAAAAATAAAGTAGCTTTGTGAAACAAAGGAAGTCGTATACCCTGATAGACAACTTCCATTAATCCACATTATCCTACTTTGACCAAGGTTGACCACAGTTTGACCTTAGTGAGACCTGACTGGATAAGAAAATCGTGTACCTGGTACACAACTTCCTTAAAGAAAAGGAAAATTATGGTTTAATTTCTTAAATTTAAGGCTCATTTACCGTTTAGGTTAAGATGTGTATTTTAAAATTTTAAAATATTTCATCATTTCGGGTTGAAATTGCATTGACGTTAAAATAGGAGAGATAATTTTTTTATTCTTCATTAATTGTAATTTTTCATTTTAAATTAATAATTCAGAATTTTTTACTTCTAAACATTAACTATTATGGAAAATATCTAATAAAATTTGACAATTTTGTAGGGATTATTAATTGTTCCTCATTCCAAATAGGTTTGTTGACTTAAATTTTGGTGAATCATTTTTTATTTTAACACATTTAATATGATTACTTTTTTCCTTAATGCTAAGGTTTCTTTCTTCTCATTTAACACATTTAATACGATAAAATTTGGCAATTTTGGTAATTTTGCATAAAATTTGGCAATTTTGTAGGATTTTTTTCGTAATGCTAAGGTTTTTTTCTTCCCATTTAATACATTTAATGCGATTATTTTAACACTTTTTTTGAACGACGCACTTTCCACGAAAATTTCTAATATATATATATATATATATCATAATTTTTGTAATAATATTATTTTAAAAAACTAATGTCAAAAATAGGGTAAAAGAAAAAGTATCCACAAAAATAGGGTAGTGAAATCGTGGACCTTATAGAAGAACATGAAAATAAGGTATTAAATATTCTAATTCTTATACATTTCCATTACTATCATCCCTTCCAGGTAGAAGAAAATGAAAATTAGGATATATTAAATATCCTAATTATTAAAATTAAAAAATAAAAAATCGTATGTGTGCACGTAGGTGAAGAAAATGAACAAAAAGTTTGTTAATAAGAAAATAATCAAAATTAAATAGGAAAGGTGAATTTAATAAAGAAAATTAAAAATTGGAGATTTGGATATTTAATATATTTAAGTTTAATTTTCATAAATGTAACAAAACACCAAACTATTTACGGCCCGTGTAACAAAGACCATAAAGTTAGCCATTTTTTAAATATCTTAGGTTTGTCCTTCCATCTTTCTTCTCCTCCTCACTGTGATTTCTTTCCTCGTCTTTCTTCTTTTCCTCTTCTTTTTTTCCGCTGTGATTTCTTTCCATCGTTTTTCTTCTTTTCCTCTTCTTTTTTTACATTGTTTAAATTTGGGTAACCAAATCTAAACGACTGTGTACAAAAATAGCAAAATCTAAAAGATCGTGTATAAAGAATCTTGAAAAAAATCATTTAGATTGGAGCAGCCAAACGTAAACGATCGTGTAAAAAACAATCATCGTGTAGACAAATCTAAACGATCGTGTACTAAAGAATCTTGAAAAAATAAACGATCGTGTAAACAAATCTAAATAATCGTGCAAAAAAAAAAATAAACGATCGTGTACCAAAAGAATTAAAAAAAATCGTTTAGCCAAATCTAAATGATCGTGTACGAAATTTTGAAAAAAAATCGTTTAGATTTGGGTCCAAATCTAAACAATCAAATCTAAACGATCGTGTAACTAGATTCAAACATAACCAAATTAAACGATCGTGTAACAAAATTAAACGATAGAATTGAAAAAATAAATTGTAGCCAAATTTAAACTACCAAATCTAAATGATCGTGTACCAAATATATTACACGCGCGTTGTTGATGGGACATTTTTGGTATTTTCCACGCACTAGTAGAAAAAGGGCCTACAATGACAGTTAAATGCTGTCATAAAAAGATTTCGTGACAGTTGTTTGCAGTCATTGATGTGACAATCATGGAAAGTATTTTATGACAGTTCTACAAAACTGTCACAAAATGTGTTTTTCATGACAGAGAATAAATGTCACGAATTCTTTATTTTATGACAGATTATAAATGTCATTATTTAGATTTTATGACAAATAATAACTGTCATTGTTTATATTTTATTACAGAGAATAACTGTCATTATTTATATTTTATGACAAATAATAAGTGTCATTGCTAATCTTGTTTGATAGATATTAAATGTCATTATTTATCATTTATGGCTTTTATTAACTATCATCATTTCACCTACCATTCTTGCCCTATTTTTAATTGAATCCCTATTTTTCTTGCCACCTTGCCATTACACACACCAATACAATCAAAAAGTACTATACAACACACCCATATGGAAAGAAATGTTGAATGCTTTAATATATATATTTTAATATATGTACAAATGTTCATAAAATGTTTGTATAACGAAGCAATGAACAAGTTATTTAAATAAGTACATTTGAACCAAAATTTGGCTATCAAACCTACAAAAAGCCCTATAAATCAATCAATTGTCACAAATATGGCTTCACTGCTCCAATGGATTCTTGCAAATTAAAACCTAGTAAGAAAAGAAAATCATGACTGTAGCTCAGAATAAGACTTGTTATAAAGACAAGAAATAGCACAAACACCTACAACATACAAAGCAACAGTCAAACATTTCTGATTCAAAAACCAATAACAACTAGAGCTTAGAATAAAGATAAATGACATGGCATAAATATCCACAAAGCAACAGTCGTTAGTCCTAATTAATCATAAACCAATAACAACGAGGATGACAAGAATGAGTATGCAGTTCCTATATTGGAACAAAAATAACCAGAAAAATAACAACTTTAAGTAGTAATACTGTAATATAAGCTTCTACCAAATATATCGTGATATATTGAAAATATTAAATGACCTTAATAACTCAAACGTTTACATTTGATGATGATTCAACATGTAGTAAGAAATTGAAAGTGCAACCACTGGTATCAGAAGCTAGTAAGAAAGATATGTATACGTTCCAAGCTTACTAAGAAATAAGAGCATCCTAAAGCCAAATCCAAGGAATGCAAGTTAATATTCTACAATACATAAAAGAAAGAAAAGGCATACCTCTCTTTCATGATCAACTTTGTTAATATTATACAATACACAAACAAATCAGCTACTAGTCAAGCCACAACACAAAGGAAACTCTCTCTAAATTGATGTCAAAATAAAATAAAAATACATCTTCCTCGTAATTGAAATTTATACAATAGACAAGAAAAATACATACCAAAACTTATAGTTAATATATAAGAGAAGCATTGTTAGAATAATACACTCCACGACACAAAAACTAAAAGAAATTGTCAAATAATAAAAATGTATAGATGACAAGAATAGGACAACAAAGAACATATTGGTGATTTGAGTTTTTAACAAAATTACCAAATCTGGGTGAGAATTTGTGGCACCAAGGACAGCATGATGGTTAGGTTGAAAGCTTATAAACATACTTTAAGAATTAGTGGATGGTTGCTCACATAGTTATCAAAAGAATAAGAGAGAACACATGGGACAGTTGCTCACATACCTATCAAAACAGTTTAACTTCTTAACCGCAGTTCGAATGATAGAAGAAATAACTGTTATACTCAGCAGCACACCTCCGAGGGACGTCCAACCATCCATCCCTCACCTTCTAAAATAGCGAACAATATACACAAGAGGCCATTGTTATGCTAAACATGAATTGAAAAACAAACTAAAGAAAAGTAGCTAATTAAGTCTTGCAGACCAAAAACCATGTGATGCATAAATCCATTCCTAAAATGAAGTTTTAAACTCACAAGAATTTTCGAACACAGAGTAAACACAACCTATAACATAAGTAAAAGATTTAGTAGAATTAAAATACCGCCAGTTTGTTACCATCAATCTCAACTTTCACAAACTGCACACCTAAAGAATAAACAAAAATAAAAAACCTATTTCTTGAAGCCCTTGAAAGACTGCACACCTGATACATTGAGCCCTACTAAACCAAAAAGGAACCTATTCCATAGTTCAAAAGAAATTAAACTTCATTGGGCACGAAACTGATAAGAAACTTTTTGAAATAAACTAAAACTTTAAGAATAATAAGTCAAAATTTGTTTTCAATATCAATGTAGCTATCAGGTAAGACCCAACGAACCTTAGGCAGCTCTGAGAAGGAATAGTTACAACTTTAGAGAATCAACAATACAAGAGACAGAAAAATAGGCACAACCATGGTATATATATATATTTTCCTTTGATTTTGTAAGGAACTTCTTTAGAAACAAGGCAACCAAATGACACCCAAATGAAAAGTAGAATTTGGTTGAAACAGAGTACATCTCATCATAGCTTCTTCCTCACTGTATGAAGTAGAAAATCGAAGGCACAAATGATTACCAATGCCATTTATCACATAAGGACCAAGTTGTTACCAATTGTGACCTGGAAAAAAACTAAAACTTGAAAAATCACTGAACCCTTTGTTTCCTTTCTGCACATTTTTCTTTAGCAACAACTAAAAATGAACCAATTCATTGCCACTCTATTCTAAATGTCAAATTATAATCACTACAACACCAAATGAGAAACATTAAAAGGAGAATAAATACAATAACAATAATAATAAAAAAGCGAGAGAGATTTATGGTGAAGACAAATACAAGGATTGATGAACATATGTGATAGATTTTCAATTAGGGATGTATTGCAAAAGTGGTTTTATGAACGAAGTAAATCTACTTCCACAATGAACAATCGTTTGACTTCTTGGGCTGAGAACGTTATGAGTTTAAAACATGAAAAATCAAGAAGATTATTGGTAAGATTTTTTTTATCTCGAATAGCTAGAGATAAACTGCTATCTCTAGCTGTCCGATAGATAAAGATAGCAATTTATCTTTTCCTGTCTGAGATAGGCACAGATAGATTGCTATCTATATATATCTGATCTATACAGAGATTAAAAACTATTTTTTATTATTTTATTAATTGTCCTTATTTGTCTTATGTATTAGGTTGATCCAATTAGTACGATTGAATACCAAGTAACGGATGGAAATTAATAGTTTATTATGAAGTTAAATGTGGGATGTTGTAGTTGTCGAGTATGGGATGTTGAAGAAATTTCTTGTGCACATGCTTTTGCGATTCTACGAATGCTTAATTTAGATACCTATTCTTATGTATCTAAGTTTTATTATAGAGAAACACTATCAGCAACATACAGTGGTTGTATTCAACCTTTTGCATCTTATTTCGATTGGAGAGTTATAGATTCTGTGATGAAAATATTACCTCCAGTCTTTATGTAACGACCCAACTTTCCGGACTAAGCTGAGGTCACTACGTAATACTAAGACTCGACAGTAAAACACACAAGCTCATATAAGACTAGTTACGATTCATTAAAAACGTTTAAAATATCACAAAAGCAGTTTCAGGCCCTATTTTAAATCACATTCACGAGAGTTCCAAAATACAGTGCTCAAATCATCAAACAAAAAACCACAAAACCAAATGTTCTAACCATGACTCGATCTGACCCTGAAAATAACGGGTAACAAAATACATCAGCAGAAGCATAAAGAAAACCAGACGCGTCCATATGGCCTTCACGCATCCTTCTTGCCCCTCGTTGGTCAGCCCCTCGCTGTACCCTTACCTGAAAAGTTAAAGAGAAAAAAAGGGTGAGTATAAGATATACCCAGTAAAGGACCCACTACTGGGCCTGTTAGGGTAATAACAGTTTACTTCCTATTTAGGGGTACCCTACATAAACAGTCTAGTGGTTTCGTAGAACGCACACATCAGTCTCGTGATCCCGAAGGGTGCACGTATCAGTCTAGTGATCTCGAAGGATACACCTATCAGTCTAGTGATCCCGAAGGATACACATATCAGTCTAGTGATCCCGAAGGATGCACATATCAGTCTAGTGATCCCGAAGGATGCACATATCAGTAAGGTACACTACCCCATAGATGAAGCTAACCGTTACCCCACAACCTATACAAAACCATCTACCACAGTCACACTCTGACAACGTTCATACTAACAGTTCAGTCATAGGCTTCGCCATTAAGACAATATAGGTTTAAACAACTATATCCTCAGTTGCTATATGCATATCCCATTTCACACATCATTGTGACATTCTTTAAACCCAGTCAACTAGTCAAATCAGAATCGGACTCTTAGTCCTTCCACGACACAACTCCATAACCAATATCCGGACAACAGACTTCCACATACCTAACATTAAGACTTTATAGTCCATCGACATACAATTCCAGTTCACAACGTAGCCCGCCAACATAACTACAATACACAGAACACCCGGGCATCGGTGTCTATCCATAAGCAACTCATTACACATGATGGTGCACAAGCTACAAGTAGCGGTCACGATACCTTTAATCAGGCAAGAGCATATAAGTGATATGTATTAGTCAAACATACGTTAATTCATTCAATACAGTTACTAACGTATAGTCCCCTGTGGGTTACTACGTTTCCAGCCTCGATCCGAGGTCCAGTAGTAAGAAATCCCTTACCTGAAACTTGGCTATGCCCCTTGATCGAGTCCACGCCTAACGAATCCACCTAAACAAATCATAAGGGTTTAAACGATGACACTAGTAAAAGTCATTTTTAAATGGTCCTAAGCAACATCCATTGACTTACCCGAGTAAAGGAGAGCTAACTCCAATTAAGACTGCCGTGAAACCCAAGAACTCGAGCGTCAACTCTCTAACACCTTCAAGGGAAGAAAGGAAATTCCATGTTTTATTCCAATATCTAAGCTAGAATCGGTTATAGCAACATTATGAACTCGCTGAATGATTCTTACCATAGGCTCACGTGACCCGAAGTGGAGGGAAGAAGGCTTAGGTGGCTCGGTGAACAGGGAGCTCGACTTGGCTTAGAGGTGATCGGCTCGGCTCGGCTCAGATCGCTGCTTGGCTCGGCTTGGATCGCTACTCGGCTCAGCTTGCGGCTCGCGGCTCGACTCGGCGCAGCTCGCGGTTCGGCTCGACTCAGCTCGCGGCTCGGCTCGACTTGGATTCGTGGATCAGATTGGTAGAGGATGGCTCAGGTTGGGTCAGCTTGGTTGGCTCGGTTTGAATCGCTTGAAGACGGGGCAACCACGATCGACTGGTTTTTTGGCGAATGACGGCGATGGTGTTCCGCGGACGACGCACGGAGGAGCGACGACCGACTGCTTTGTAGAGAGACGACAAGCGGCGGCAGATCTAGCCCCGCGTCTCCGTGGTTGTCGCGGCTTTGGCAGATCTGAAGGCCGACCAAAGTCGAAAAGGGGCAGAGGGAGAGGAAGCTGCCGCACGCCGCTGACGACGTTCGGCTGAGACGGAGACGGCTGCTGGCGCTGACGGAGAAAACGGTGGGGCTGTGGCAGGCGACGGTCGAGCGAGGAAGGAAGAGGGAGAACGAGGCGACGGATGCGGAAGAGGAAGAAGAAGGATCGGGGGGGGGGGGGGGGGGGGGGGGCGGCGCGCGCGCGTTTAGGGTTTTTAAGTTTTTTTATTATATATATATATATTAAATAATAATAATAATAATATAATTTATATTATATTATTATTATATTAATTTATACCATATTATATTATTAAAAATTCATACCCTTCGATTTCTTTTTCTTCTTTCTTCAAAACCAACCAAAAAATTTAACACCAAAATTTTAAATTCTCGAAAAATTACATAAAATGATAAAATTTACCTAAAAAATTTTGGGACGTTACACTTTAAATGACGAGCTAGAAGACTAAGAAAACAAAGAATTCCATTTGTTGGTAAATTTATAGTTCAACAAGATGTTCCAATTGTAATCGTAAAGGACATAATAGTAGTAGGACTTGTAAGCAAGGTTTGAACTATTAATGACAATGTGTAATCTATTTCTTTCATTATCATGTATATTTTTATATTACAGTTGATGGAGATTTAATATCGTTTATACATTAGTTTGGTATATATAAACGATCATTTAATATCATTTACATGTATTAAGATCATTTAGACTTTACTATATGATCGTTTATGCTTGATAATTGTATGTTTACATATAGTTTACGAAATCAGTTTGACTTAAGTATGTGGTGGTGTATTATGTCTTAAATGATCATTTAGATTAATCGAAAAATATGCGATCCTTTAGACATTAGTGTGGTATATAAACGATCACTTAATATTGTTTACATGTATTAAGAAGATCACTTAGACTTTACTATATGATCGTTTATGCTTGATAATTGTACGTTTACATATAGTTTACGAAATCAGTTTGACTTAAGTACGTGGTGGTGTATTATGTCTTAGATGATTGTTTAGATAAACCGGAAAAAATACGCACTCCTTTAGACATTAGTGTGGTATATATAAACGATCGATTAATATCGTTTACATGTATTAAGAAGATCATTTAGACTTTATTATATGATCGGTTTATGTTTGATAATTGTACATTTACATATAGTTTACGAAATCGGTTTGACATAAGTACGTGGTGGTGTATTATGTCTTAGATGATCGTTTAGATTAATCGAAAAATACGCAATCCTTTAGACATTACTATGGTATATATAAACGATCGCTTAATATTGTTTACATGTATTAAGAAGATCATTTACTTTACTATATGACCATTTATGCTTGATAATTATACGTTTACATATAGTTTACGAAATCGATTTGACTTAAGTACGTGGTAGTGTACTGTGTCTGAGATTATCGTTTAGATTAATTGGAAAATACGCGATCCTTTTAGACATTAATGTAGTATGTATAAATGATCGTTTAATATCGTTTACATGTATTAAGAAGATCGTTTAGACTTTACTATATGATCTTGTGATTTGCATCGCCTGATCGTTTATGCTATATAATTGTACATTTGCATATATACTTTACTAAATCATCGTTTAGACTAATTGGAAAATACGCGATCCTTTAGACATTGGTGTGGTATATATAAACAATCGTTTAAAGCTATATGTGTCACACCCCCTCCCGAACCACCTGCTGTTTTAGCCCGAAAGACGGCGTGAAGCCAACAAACATCGTCTCCTCTAACGATCCCTGTTGACCCTACTGAAACGTTAAACCTGATAAACATACCAATCTTAGATATAGAATATTCAACATGGAACACCACACAGCGAATCCACAGAAACCTTCCCAACATTCACGAGATGCAGTCCTGATATCACTTGGTTTGTAAAATAACCTGATATAAATATCACGACCAAAACCTATACAACTAGAGTTTTACAACCACGACCTCTAGGACGATATTATACAAACCTTACAAAACATTTCAACATGAACAGACTTAAAATAAAACTCCAACCACATACTGGAGTTTGATCCGAAACTTTCAGCAGATGTTGGCAGTGTATCAGGCACCAGGAGCTCAATCTCTACCTGAAAAGTGGGAAACATTTTGAAAAGAATGAGCTACAAGGCCCAGTGAGTGACTAAATTTAAAACTCTAAATACGAACGTCAAAACATGTGATAAACCTTTAGATGTATAAATATGCTCAATCAAGCATTTAACATAAACGTGTAATGAATAAGGCTGTCTAAAATATCTTCCAAGTTCGTCATAAAAAAAATCTAGCAAGGCATAACAAGTACATCAAACATTTTAACTAACATGACCGATCTACATGGTGTAGGACACGCCCAGTACAACCAACGTTTAGTAGTCCTACGATGTAGTGGGGCCCGCTCGACACTCTCATCGTCTTTGTCGTAGTGGAGCCCGCCCAGCACTCACGACAGCATCGTTTTCACGGAGTACACTCAACGTCGACAATGGAAATATAACCTGTGTGCACACGGTACCATATAGCCTCAGGCTCAATATCTCAGTCATGTAGTCAATGGAAATCTCACACGAAGTCACATGGAAACATTTAAACATGCCTATTTATCGTTATCTTTTGTAAAACTCAAGTTTATTCAGCTTGCTCGTGAAAACCTTTAAATCACTATACAATATTTGCTAACACATGCTTTACTTTAAAAGATATCGTTTCAACTACTTTTCATAAAGCCATTAGCCACGTGCTCAAATATAACCCTCTTTAGAAAATCTAAGCTCAAAACTCATGTTTGAAACCGTTCACAAAAACCATGTATCATTCATAGAAAAACATGAAAAACAAATAACTCGACAACCCAGACTACCCAACCCATATTATATGGGTTAGGTTAGTTTAAATGTAGGTTGGGTTGGGTTGAAAATTTTGGTCTTTTTCGGGTTGGGGGTTGAAAAATTCGGTTCAACCCAACCGAACAAGAATTAATAATATATATATATATATATATATATATATTATTTAATAAAAGTAAAGTTAGTATTAGGGTTTAGGTCAGTCTCCTCTCAGTCTCCCTCTAATTTGAATGATTTGTTCAAAATCATCATCATTATATTTTTATCAAGTTTTGAAAGAGTATTTCGTTAAATGATTGTGTAGGAAGTTAAACAATCGTATGGAAACTTAGCCGATCGTGTAAGAAGTAAATAACCGTTTGTAGGTAGAAAATTAGACGATCGTATAGAAAGCTAAACGATCGTGTAAGAGGTTGTAGGATTGAGAAATGAAAAAAAAATAACAATAGAACCCGATAACCCAACCTAACCCATTTAAACTCCTAGTTGTTAGCAATACTAGCGACTTTATTATCGCAAAGAGCTCCAATGGAGTCTCACATTCCTGATGAAGATCAGACATGACTTTCTAGAGCCAAATTTCATCACATATTCCCAAATTCATGGCTCGGTATTCGGTCTCAGCACTGCTTCTAGCCACAACACTTTGTTTCTTACTCCTTCAAGTTGCAAGATTGCCCCAAACAAAGGTACAATAACCGAACGTAGACTTTATGTCAACAACAGATCCTACCCAATCTGAGTTGGTATATGTCTCAATAGTCTTTCCGTCTATCTTTCCAAACAACAATCCTTTACCAAATGTTGTTTTCAAGTATCTCAAAATTATATTGACAACGTTCATGTGTTCTTCATAAGGAGCATGCATAAACTGGTTAACAACACTGATAGCAAAGGAAATATCAAGACGAGTATGGGATAAGTAAATTAATTTACCAACAAGGTGCTGATATTGTTCTTTATCAACTAGAACTTGACCATCAGAGTTTCCTAGTTTACAGTTTAACTCAACAGGAGTTTCAGCAAGACAATATCCCAACATACCTATCTCGGTTAGCAAATCAAGCGTGTATTTTCTTTAAGACACGGAGATGCCTTCTTTAGGCCTAGACACCTCCATTCCAAGGAAATATTTTCATTTTTCCAAATCCTTAATTTCAAACTCAAACCTCATCTTCTTCTTTAGTTGAAGGATCTCATCAGTATCATCCTCAGATAGCATAATGTCATCGACATAGAGAATCAATATTGCAATTTTTCCTGACATGGAGACTTTGGTGAACAAGATGCGATCGAAGTGTCCTAATTGTACCCTTGAGACTTGATGAGAATGGAAAATCTGTCAAATCATGCTGTTGGTGATTGTTTCAACTCGTATAAGGATTTTCAAAGCTTGCAAACCTGATTATTAAATTGAGCTTCAAACCTTAGAGGCAGACTCATATATACTTCCTCTTTAAGATCCCCATTCCAAGAATGCATTCTTAACATCAAGTTGATATATGGCTCAATCTTTATTCACTACAACAGAAAACAAAACTTTAATAGTTTTCAACTTTGCAACATGAGAAAAAGTCTTAGAATAGTTAATCTCATAGGTCTTAGTGAACCCTTTTGCAACTAGCCCGACCTTATGTCTATCAATTGTACCATCTGCATTGTATTTGAGAGTGAACACCAATATCCCTTAGGTAGGGCGTAGATCTCCCAAGTCTTGTTATTCTCAAATACTCTAATCTTTTTCATGACAATATTCTTTCACTTAGGACAATCTAAACCAATGTGGATATTTTTTGGTATCACAATAGAGTCAAAGTTGGCTGTGAAGGCTCTAGTTAGCAATACAGTGCTTAATGCAAAACATGGTACCCTTCCTTAGTGCAATAGGCAGATTAAAAGAGGGATAAAACTTATTGATATTTTATGAACGATCCTCCTTAATTTCATTTTTAGTAACTCTTGAACTGACCTCATTTTCATCATTGTTGTCCTTTCCATCTAGGAATACCTCAATATCAACATTACCCTATTCACCTATATTGTTAGGAATAGTTGTTTCGGACTTGTCACTTTGACTAATTTTACTGTCAATATAGAGTCAATAGAATCAGTCATACCTTGATCTCTTAAAGGTTCAGAATCTTGTACTGGAGTCGGCTGATTAGTAGAATACTCGACTTCCTTTCTAAGATTCTTCCCATAGTGGGTTTTTCAAGGAACTTGGTTCGTAGGTAAGACTATGTAGTGAGGATCTAGGCAAAGTATGATAACGAGAATAGGACTGGTAGACTCTAAGAATATCATCTAGTTAGAGTTAGACTCTTCACTCTTACTCTTCCCCTAAAGAAAGCTTATAAGAAAGAAAGGAAAATCTTAGAGAAAGATAACATCTATGGAGACAAAGTACTTACAAGAAGACAGATGAAAGAATTTATAACCTTGTTGATTCAGAGGGTAACCAACAAAAACACATTCCTGATCCCTAGAAGTAAACTCAGATAGGTCAGGGCCATGGTTATGAACATAGGTTGTGCACCCGAATACGAAAAGAGGAACATAAGAGATGAGGCAGGTAAAGGGATATGACTCTTTAAGACACTCTAAGGGGGTCTGGAGATGTAGGACATGAGAAGATTTAAACAGGGAAAGGATAGGGGAAGGCCTTTCTTGAAGAACTATTAAGCTAGGGAAGATTATATCAATTTCATCTTGCCTGATAAAGCAATAATTAGCCTTTGGCTGGGTCTAGTTATTATCTCGATATAAAGGAAGGATTGAGTGGGATAGGAATACCATATTGGATAGGAGTTCTACCCGGAGATATGAAGCGAGCTTTCCTCAATAAGAATTGTGTAGATTGAGTCAGCCTCAGGGGAATGAGAAGGATCAAAAGAAGTACTCTAAGAAAGGATCAAGACCGGGAAATATGCGTTGCACCTTGACTGAGGTGATCATAGCCCCAAGTTTTACGGATGATTAGGAGCTATAGTAGGGCAAATACAACCACCCACAAAGCGATCTTGTTTTCAGTGGCTTGGAGCCATAAGATATGCAGACAATAGAAATCGAAGAATTTCAGAGGTTAGATCTCTGTTATACCAATCCTAAAGAGCGAACTCATCCTTACGAAGTTACATGTATTTCGATATTATAGAAAAAGTGCTTTCTCTGCACATTTGGTCTATCAAATACATAGAAAGTCTCGCTGCTTAGTAATTCTATTCTACAACTCTGTCTTTTCTTTCTCATTTGAATTTTAAGAGGAGAGCTACCTGTCCGAAGGACACATTCATTCCACTAAGCAAGGGTCGAGCAAATTCCACTTAATCAACTCGTAAACTTAGGAAAGCTGTTCCATTACTACTACTCAATTGGGTAAATCAGGCAGCCAACCTCCGGGGAAGAAAGTTGGCAAAAACTCGACAAAGCACTGTAAGCAGGCATAGTTAGATAAGGGTTTACGCTCGCTGTAGCCTCTTTCATGGAAAGTATATGTTTGAGTCCCCAAAGTAGCAGATCTGGGAGTTTCTTAGTTGAAAAGTGGCAGATTCTTTTTGGCTATTGTACTATGAATGAACGAGTAGGATAGCTAGGTCTAAGGATGGAAGTTCAGACAGATGAAAGAAACTCCCAAACAGAAGGGAGCTCCCCAAGACCATCATTCTTGGATCTATCGTAACGAGAAGGTTTAGCCTCAAGCACTCTGATTTTTTCAGTTGGAGGGAGGCAAGCACGCTGGCTCTATTTCAATCTCCATTTTCATTTCTTACTTTAGGAATTCGAGAAAGGGAAGTTACTGATCGAGTGAGTTCTAGGTCTTGTAGCCTTGTTCATTGAGGTAGTGGTTCATATAGTGCTTCTTGCCCTTTCTTTTAGTTCTTCTTCTTCGACCTCCGCTTGCTTCTTCTTGCATTACCACTCCGTGGGTAGCCAATTGGCTTTAAACAATAAAGAATGGGATAAAATAGGCATCTTTCTGACAATCCAAGGAAAATCAGTGATAAGCCAGACGTTAAGCTTTCTAGAATCGATCTCATTTCTTCAATGCTTACAGATCTAGAGTCAATGAATTTGAGAAGCAACTGAAGCAGCAACTTCTTAAAGAAGAATGTGGCAGATGAAGTAGAGAATGGGACAGCGTCCTCATCAAGAAAAAAGATCTAATTCTCAAATTCTTTGAGCCTTTGAGCGTGCCTTTGGGTCAAGTCATCCACTTTCACTTTCTTCTCTTTCCTAATGGAGGACAACTCCTTCTATGGTGTAGTGCTTTCTTTATTTGAGATGGAGATGAATGATATGAGAGTTATATTCATGAACAATCTTCTAAGATTTTGCTTGAACAAGATAAACGAGAAAAGCAAGTTTCCACAACAACTTCAAGGGCAGTAGTTTTAGTCCCACTTGTACCTCCCCGTAGGAAAGCTACCCCCGGAGTCAAGGTGCGAAGCGAAGCGACAACCTAAAAAATACTGATCAATGAACTAAAAAAGTTGAAGACGAGACTTTCTTTTTTCTCAAATTCTTTGAGCCTCCGTTATCAATTCAATGGATAAACAAGTCAAAAGGACTCCGAAAATATGATGAATAGTCCTTCAGACCCTCCCACTCTTTAAGACTCTGAGCTACGACTCCTTTCCTTCACAAATTCTTTGGTCCTCTCTAGTTTAATTTAATCGAGCCTCTCCTTCGCAAATTCTTTGCTCCTACTCCGCCTCTCTCGCTTCAAACCTCCAAATTTCCAAATAAACTACGAGTTTTTTTTATTGTTTGTTGGTTGGTTGGTTCTTCCTCTCGGGATAGCACTATAGGAAGTTGAGCCTTTGTCTAAACCCTATAAGGAGTCTGCAATAATCAGTTGTAGGCTCAGTTTATTTGACATTCATGGTGGATAAGGGAAAAGGCTCAGTCTGTAAGAATCTTTTCACGTAGTTACGAAAAGAGATGAGTCTACCTTGACTTTAGGGAAGAGGGATGAGATGACCCCGCTGAGAAACTCGTCCTTTTTCGATAGGTTTAGTACAAATATCTTTCTTCACGTAAAAAGGATAATCCAAGTTTTTGTCGTCTTTTTTATTTCATTATATCATCGAAGTATAATATTGAGTGAAAATCGTAGAAGACAAAAAATTGGGCCTCATCTTTGAATGTCGCAAAAGTGTGTGCATTTTATTAACACATGTGTTTAGATTAAAGGAAGTGAAAGGAAAGCCAACGACGACTTCAAGAAGATGAACTAGGACAACTACGACAATGACAACCTTTGCAGAGTAGACTATGGCTCCAACCCATGAATGAAATGCCCCAAACTCCAGCTTCCTCCGCCCACGCAGGTACACTTTCCATTTCCCCTTCCTCTTCCATAGCTGACTCATTCCATTTATTTTCTAGCTTCCTCGATAAAAGACGCTTTTTATGAGTTTTAATAAGGAAAGGTCGTTTAGGGTCTCCCTTAATCTCCTAGTCGCCCATGTAGCTGTTGGAGCTTCAGCGACTTAGCTTCTCTTCTTCAACGAATCCTTTCCTTACAATATAGGATAATAAAAGAATGAAAGAACAAATGCTTTCAGTTACGTTCCCTTTTTCTCTCAGATGGAAGTGAATATATATGGAAGATAGTCCTCCTCTTCGCAAATTTTGCACCTTGACTAAATTAAGCCAGTGAGGACTAGCTTAATTAGTCCAAAGGCGCGAAGCGAATTCAATGGAAAGGTGTGAAGTAGCTCGACTAAGAAGGAGAGGCGTAAAGAATTTGTGGCCAAGAAATCTACCATATTCATCTTCTTGGAGGATTAGGATGGATCGGCGATCTGTTGCAGCGTAGGTAAAGGCAACATGAGCTTTTCTTCTTGGTTAAGAATCAGTGGCTATTCCGATTCTTGAAGAAAGCGTAGCTCTATCTTTACTCGGGTACGGAGCTATTTCTCTTTCCCAACGTTTGTTGCTAGATTTAATTTCTGAAATCATTTTTAGGGTAGAGGTGTGAAGTGTGAACCTACTGAAGAGGTTATAGAATATCTCGACCTATGGGAGAGGGGCGAAGCCTACTTAAAGGCACAAAGCGAAGGGCATTCAAAGAAGAGAGAAAGAAAGAGAAGAATTCACCCATTATTATGGGGATTGGTAGGGAAGTAAAAGTAGCTCGATTGAAAGAGATAAAGATGCCTCCGATAGAACTCAAGACTTAGAGGTGTGGCTGTCTCACTATACTCATCTCTTCGTAGACTGGCCAACCCATGTAGCGGTGTTTTTCATATCTCGACCTAGAAAGAGCAGTTGTCCACTACGCGGTTGAAGAAGTAACTCCACAAAGCCCACGTAGCAGTAAGATCTCAAATTGAAAGAGAAATTCAACTCATCTGGAGCTTTCTTTTCTTGTCGTGATCGATATGGTGCGGCAAGGGAGAGTCAGTTTACAACGTTTCTCAGAGCTAAACTAGTTGTAGAGTCCCAAATCTTGAATGATAAGGCATCAAAATAGATCAATGAATGAGTGCTTCAGCCTTGTGCAATATCTTTGACTTAGTGGATCAAAGAGGTCCTTCGGACTTCTCCAATTCCACTAAAAGACTAGTCACCTGGACCTTTTAAATTAAACCAGTGAGGACTAGCTTAATTAGTCCTCTCTTTTCAGTCAAGACCTCTACCATACGTTGAACTTGTTAATGTGAATATGGTAGATTCAATCAATAAACTAAGAAGGACTGGTATGGAGTCCTTTTTAAATTCTTCTAGTTCCATCTTTCACTTAGTGGATCAAATCAAATATGGAAACTCCTCGGAATGATAAAAGGAAAACTTTCAGTCGCTTCGCTTTGAGCCCAATGAAGTTTCCTCCTCTTACGGAGCCTTCTACGCAACTCATATTGCATTGAGCCTCCGCTAGGAGCAAAGAATTTACAAAAAACCATATTCACTTTTGATTGAGCTTTCTTCTATATTATTGTTTTAGATATTATGATCTTTTGATAGAGATGCGGATGACTCAAACTTGTTGATTTATTCCACTAAATTCTGAAGTATCTCCTACCATGAGAACAACTAGAAGAACTTATGTTATTGAGCGATGACCTTCCACTTATGAAACTAAACAAGGGAAAATCTTTGTCTCGCCTATCTTCTTTCCTTGATTACAAAGATATCCTAACCTCAAGCACACAGGCTACTACCCCAACCTCAAGTGCCCTCCTCTGTTCTTAGTCTCATAGCGTCCGAACCAAGGGGTTTAGATGTGAAGGACTCAAAATCCACCTTTTGCCAGCCAGTGGGGGGAAGGAAGGTCAAGGCCATTGGTGAGGTCTAAGAGGAATTCTATCTAAGAAAAGGGCTAGTATTTTCCCAAGGCCTATTTACTTACAGATTTACCTATTTTCATCTTTGTACCGAACCCTCTTCTTGTATTGGACATCAAGATCTTTTTATATAGGAAAGTAGTGATACCAGGGCACCTAGCCTGCTGCACCTTTCTTTTGATTTCTTCACTTTTCTATGATAAATCCTAATTTTCACTCCTCACTTTAGAAAGAGAGAATCCCATCAAAGAAGAAAGGAGCCACCCAAACGATCGAAGCTAGAATCAAGGGAAGTAACAAGTGGCTGCTGCTATTTAACAATAGCTCTTCAGCTAGAGCGAATATCCCAAGAGTGGAAAGGGAAGAAGTCAAAAGAGATCAAGGCAATAAATCTTCAGATTGAGTAGCTTAGGCCTGGGTCGGCTGAAAAGGAAAAGATCTTTCGACAAGAGGAAATGAGGAAATCCGTCTAAATCTAATGGTTCTTTTTTGCACTTCTGTCTGAAAAATTGTTCATTGATTCAACTTGAATCTTGGACTTCTTCAGTCGAACCTCCATCTGCGACTTTGAGTGGAATGAATGAGTCCTCCGGACCAACTGGGGCTAACAACTCTTTTTATTGAGACATTTCAAGAGTTTTTTGGGCTTGACTTTGAATCTGTACTATGTGAAGAAGTCGCTATACGATTGGCCAGGCCATTGAACCGGGCCTAAGTAAGAGGGAGAGGTTTCTCATAGTCTTGCAAAAGAGGTATCATACTCAAAGGTGAGGTCTCTTTCCCATACAGTTTCACCTTAAAGAAGGAAAGACAATGAACAAGGGATCTGTCAGTGTCTAAGGTTGGGTCAAGAGTAGAGGTTCTTTTGGTGGTTGCTCTTTTAGTTCTTAGTATGAAAGAAGAAAGGAAATACCGAAGTACCAATTTCAAGATCAGTTTAGGAAGAGTAGGATGATCTTCCTTGGTCTTATCAAAAAGCATTTTATATCCACCCACATCCACTCAGATGAGTGGCTTCAAGCAGAAGTAGTCTCGATCGAATAGAAGGATAGAAAGAAAGAAGATTGAAATCCAAGATAAATAGTTAAGTTGAGTTTCTTCAGTGGCCTTTGTTGTTCTTGTTTCAGATGCCTCATCTCTTTTAGGAGAAGTTTCATAGTCTGAGGCAGAAGGAATTAGTCTCAGTTTCGTAAGGTAAATTCTGAATCAAATGGATTAAAAAACCAAGCAGGAAGGTAGTAAGGAGATATTGAAAGAAATAGGCCCCACGTAGCGCTAGGATCTCTTTCCAACCAGACCTACGAAAGGTTCAAAGAATATTAACAGATCACCTAAGTCAAAGAGGAAGAATTGATAGATTCTAGCAAAAAAGAAGAAAGAAGCTATTCTCTTTCAATAGATCAATCTTCATGGAAGTTAGCTATAGGGGGATTGCAAGATAGAGAAGAGGCCTATTTGATCTTCTCATCTTTGACATTTCAAGGGCCAGTCACGAACTGCCTCAAAGATGAAACCATGGCAAGGTTATGCATATGAAATTGTGGTTACTCTATCAGTTTGGTTTTGTCGTGAAACTCTGTCTTTAGCACCTCCAATCATGCTAATTGAAGAACCTTTACTTCAATCGATTAAACATTCTAGGGCTTTAGGTTGGATTTATGGACGTTCTTCCCTTCCATTGAGTCAAAGGGCAGAGGAGTCCCACAACAAGCTCTGGTTCAGGGTAATTGCCCAAATGTCTGGAACATAAGGATCTTAAAACCTTTTAGTGTAATTTTTGACTTTACACGTCAAATAGTAAGTACATCTGATCCTATTTTCTTTACTATCAATCGGTCATAGAGCAAAAGTCCTTTTATCTGCTTTCTTTGTGATGATTAGAATGATCTTCTTAATGAATGCTAAAGAAAGAAAGATTAAATTAGACCAAATTTCATATCTCCCTTCCTTATTCATTTTCCTTTGAAAGGAGGGAATGTAATGATTCGAGGATAAGCAGAATCCCCAAGGGGATTGAGGGAGGAGGATATAGACAGGAAGTAGTGATGGCTCTTTCTTTTCACCACCGTACGCGCCTGTTGAAGACAAGATGAACATTACTTTAATAAAATAAATAGAAAGGGCAATTCAACATTCCACACTCAAATTAGTACATCTCGTACTCAGAACTCTCTAGCAATTTCTCCTTAGTCAACGTATACGTTTGAATAGGGAGATTGACAGATGCCCCTCAAACCTCTATTTTAGAAAGTTATGTCCCACTGCATAGGACGCTTTTCAAAGAGTTGAATAGTCCTTCCATGATCAACCTTCTAACTGCGAGATCGGTATGACCATCTCCTTGCCTCAGAACTCACTTGGCCTAGAACCTCTCCTAGCTTGCCTTAGATTAGAGTAGTAATTGTCTAAAAGGAAATTCCAACTAAAGAAGGGCTGATATCAAAGCGACTAGGTAAAGTATCCCGTATTGGCTCCTATCTACCCACTACGCAGTAGCATAATAAGAAAAGCAAAGGTGAGCCTTGAAACGGAGAAGCGATTCTCAAAGAGCAGGTCAGGTCCTAATCCTTCCCTTCAAACATGAAGTTTGGATCTGACTCCAAAAGAAAGAGACTCAAAACAAAGGTCTCAACTGAAAGGAGACGACTAATTAAGCTAGTCCTCATTGGTGTAATTTAAAAGGCTCAATTGATAAGGTGAGAGTCCTTACCCTTTTAATTTGAAGGAGTGCAACTCAGAATGGAACTTAAAGATTGTGTTCAAAGAATATTGAGAAGCGACTATCAGAGACGAGAGTAGGCCATAGTGATCCAAGAGTTTCGTGTGGAAGGGCTCTCGCTCAACGGATCAAAGGTACGTCGGGGATAACAGGCTAATGACTTCTAAGAACTCTTATTGATGGAGTCATTTGGCACATTGATGTTGACTCATCACATCCTAGGGTTGAAGAAGGTCCCAAGGGTTTAGTTGTTTGTCGTTGAAAGTGGTACATGAGTTGGGTTTATAATGTCGTGAGATAGTTCAGTTCCTATCAACCATTGGTGTGAAAGGGAGGTTCCTATCTACCATTGGTGCGAAAAGGAGAACTGTGAGGAGCCAACCCTAGTATGAGAGGATTGGGTTAGGCCAACTTATGGTGTACTGATTGTTATGCCAATACCAGCCCTAGTCAGCTAAGTTGGTATGGAAGAACCGCTGTGTTGCGGGAAATCCTTATTTATACAAGTTCTCAGATGGGGTTTTTAAACATCACTTCGATAGGCGAGAGGTGTAAGCACCACATAGTGTTTAGTGATCTCGTACTAAACGAAAGGACTTGTACTTTCACCATAACCAAAATGAAAGAAAGTCAACCTATTCATGCAATTACGATCAGTCTCACTAACTCTTTAGTTGTCGCCCCCTACTTGCTCATTCGAATACCACAAGAAAGTAGCTTCTATCTCTAAGGGGGCTTATGCACTCCATGACTTTCTTATGCTATGGGCTCTCAAAGACTGAATTTAGCTGCTAGTTCAAAAGTCCATTCTCTCTAATAATCATGTCCACTTTGAAGCTCCAACCTATACAAGGGGCCTTGGCCTAGCTAAGCGCTGGAATCAAGAGGTCCAATAATAGAAGCAGAAGGTCTAAGGAAGCGGAAGAAGAAAAAGAAAACAAGACTACTCTACTTCAGAAGTTTTGGAATTCATGAGCCCAACCTATCCATAGGTTCATATGGATCAAAAAAGTCATTCTGTCTCATCAGACTTGTTCATTTCGAATCCACTCCAATTATGGCTCCGCAATTTTCATTGAAAGGAAGAAAAAGCAGAATGAAACGAAGGAAAGCCATCCTTACTCCGTCCTCAGGCATTGAATGAGTGGGATTCGAAAAGAATTTGAGACTCTGATATTAGATTGAGCCTCTCCTTCTTAGTCGAGTTTCTTATCACACCTTACTTTCGGTAAGACATTTAGAAGGCAGTGGCTTCTCTTATGGCTCACATCTATGAGCCTGTGGTATTTATCCTTGGATGCCCATTTTCTTTCAAATGTCACGATGGAATTCTCTCCCAAACCAAAACTAACAACTTTCTTAGAAGGTAGAATTACGAACTTCAAAACGTCTTTGAAAGTTGATGAAATGGGTTGAGTCCTATCTATAGGAGATGGAATTGCGTGAGTTTATGGATTGAAGGAGATTCAAGCTAGGGAAATGGTAGAATTTGTCAAAGGTGTCAAAGGAATAACATTAAATCTTGAGAATGAGAATGTAGGGATTGTTGTATTTGGTAGTGATACCGCTATTAAAGAAGGAGAACTTGTCAAGCGCACTAGATCGATCATGGATATTCCAGCAAGAAAGGTTATGCTCGAGCGTATGGTCGGTGCCTTGGGAGCACCCATTGATGGAAGAGGGGCTTTCAACGATCATGAGCGAAGACGTATCAAACTGAAAGCCCTTGGGATTATTGAATGTAAATCAGTGCACGAGCCTATGAAAATAGGGTTAAAAGTAGTGGATAGCCTGTTCCAATAGGTAGGGGCCAACGAGAACTGATAATCAAGGAGCGATAAACTAGAAAAACTGCTATAGCTATTGATACCATATTAAACCAAAAGCAAATCAACTCCACTCAATTCAAATGCTTTGTTTTGAACCTCTATTTTTTTTTGTTCGGATTATGCCTCCTATTATCATTTTTTTTTGTATTGGAGCAAAAGACAGAGAACAAATCAGAGGAGGGATAGGTTGGGTGGTTTCCATACCCATCTTTTTCATACTTTTGAGTATGATCCTATTTCTGAATATTAGAAAAGGATCTTTTTGAAAACGAAAAAGAGGAAAAATCTTTTTTTGGATCCTTTATGTAAGCCTTCTCTTTGACCTTAATCTGCCTCTACTTTCTACGTTTTTAATTTCATACTCGTTTTTCTACTATCTGCGTCGGCTTTATGATCACTTTTTTCTCTAATTATTTTCTCTAATTCTTTAGAGAATTGATCTTCTTCTTTGAATGATTCCTTTGCCCTCTAAGTCTGCTCGAAACGTTGGCCCATGACTCCAAATATGGTTGAGGAAATCTCAATTTTTAATTGAATCTGAAGATTAGAGAGGGAGAACTGTATTTTTCTTTTGGGAAAGGAGTCAAGGCTCTTCTAGCGAGAGTCTTTGAAAGAACCTTTGGATTCTTTTACAACCCAAAAGGACTACGATTGGTTCATAAAGTTCTCCAAACGAGATCTAGAGATTCGAGAACTCAAACACTCCTATTTTCTCTATTTCTTCAAATTATAGAGAACAAGACCGACCTCATCCAGAATGCAACCTGCGATCCCAAAAGTTGCTTTGTCTATTACTTGGAAGAGCACTGTAAGAAGCTAGACTCATTTGAGGATGAGTTGAACGAACAAGAATGTGACAAGGAGAAAATTTATTTTTTACTTGATTTCCTGAAAGATCTCCTCAAACATGGACATCAATCCTATTACGTCTGGAAGATCTTGAGGGCTCCTCCCTGGCGCGATTTTTTAGATTAATTAAAAGTCTATTGTCCATTTTTTTTGAAATTGAAAGGAGAGAAGGCAAGGTTCTGTTTTCGTTCTTGTCTGCATAAGATCATCTATTCCATTAAAATGTTGCTTTTATGGTTGGGGGTCCCAAATAAAATCGTCCTTGCAATTCTTCCTTCTTTTTTTGTTTTGAGTGTAGTATAACAACCTTAACTGCACAAGCCTGGGATTGGCCTACCTCCATTCCTAGAGGAGTTGTATGAGGTAGAAGCTCAACGTACGGTTTTGAAGCCGAGCCTTTTAGTAATGGGGCTTAGGGACTGATATGATGATTGGTTTAGGTAGGGCGGTCGGCCTATTACGGGCTCCTGTAGAGATTAGTGCGTGAGATCGCAATCCACAAACTGATGCATGGGATTGACCCTTGACTTGGGAATGAAGAGGGGAAAGATAGCATGTCACAAGAGTGAGGTTTGGAACCTTATTGCAGAAGGGCCACCAAACCTTGCACATTATGAGAAGGCTCTATAGACTAAAGGAAAGCGTGTACGTTGTCACATTCCTTACCTTCCAAAGGTACCTAGAGGACGGGTCAGACGTAGTAGAGTGAGGACCCGAGAGTGAATTCCCTACTGACAAGGGGACAGGAGAAGGCAATCTCGAGGCATAGACCTGAGAGGGAAAGCTGATTGGGAGTCAGAGGATCCATTTTACCTACAGACCCACGGACTGAATATTCATGATTTTTGAAAGAGGGGGGAAGGGATCTCTTTTCTGCAACGAAAAAAAGGAGCTGATTTGACTCGACACAACCTAATGATGCATCTAATACCACTGTGCCTAGAATGCCTTGGTATGTCTCTGCTTCTTAAAGCTATACAGGCAGGAAGCGCTTTCTTTGATTGGGAGCTTGCATTCAATATAAGACAAGATCAGATTCCAGGGAGAAAGGTGTTAACACATGACTGGTGACTGCAATTCATTTCAATCCTTGGGCTCGTTTTCTTTAGTTACTCTTTGTTTCATTCAGAATAGCATAAATTTTCAAAAAAGAAAGGAGAAAGGTTCTCAAATTCTTTTAGCGTCTCATTGATAAGGACATATTAACCTATTCCATGAATGAGTCACCTGGACCTTTGTCTTTTGTTCTACGTAGCTTAATTTCCTCCATATGAACCTTTTTTTTTTCTTCATTCATCCGCCTTAATAGATCAGGATAGGTTTCTTTAGTTGGTTCTTAACTCCTTTTAGTTTCTAGTCGAACCTCTAAATTCCACTAACCCGCTTCGTGGGCATTGACTATACTATAGTCAAAAGGATTTCACATCAATTCCATTGGCCCTCTCAAACCTTTTTATAGCCACTTCTCCACCAAACCCAAAAGTCCTTTTTTTCCACAAAGAAAGAATGTTCACTTTTGAGACCTATCTAGAGAAAGCAAGGTGCATTCATTCTGGTCAATCTGGGTAAGAGGAATGTTTAGCCTCTCATAATTAAGGCGAGTATCCGATTCACACACCTAGTTTCATTGCATCTCTGTACTCAATCCCCTTATCTATCTCCCAGAACTGACCTTATCTGGGGTCATTCATTGCTATGAAATTCGAGACCTCGCTGTTTAAGGGTATATAAGCTTGGGGCCCTTATTCCCCTCAGGAATGGGTCCGAGCCAACAACTCTAGCTTCATTAGAAGATATATCACGCCAGGATCCATTGCTCAAATAGAATCACACCAATGTTACGAAAGTTCCTGGATCATCTTCAATGAGAGTCATGCCAAAGGAACCCTATGATTTTAGGAGAAAAAATGGAAAATTGGCTATGAAGATTCTGCGTAGTTAGAAATTGATACGGACAAGGGGTTCGATAGGAAAGTCCTTTCGATCCAATCAATTTTTTGAGTCAAATAAAGATAAAGGATATGTTAGTGATCTAGCACGAGAAAGCACTCTCTGAGGGCATGAAATGTCTAATTTTTCTTTCAAAGTCATTATAGGAATAGTAATGTCTTTCTTAAATTCTCCGACCGAAATACAAGAAAAATCCATTCAATTCTCGATGGAATCGGAGTTTTTCGAATTTTTCCTAGAACTAACAGATCATTTCGAGATCTTCTCTAAGACTCTAAGGTTCAATGTGACTATTGTCACTTTTGCCAAGACAAAAGATGAGACTTTACCACTGTAAAGCGGCTTTTTGAAAAAAAAAAATCGAATTTGAGAAAAAAGAAAAGATTGAAGCCGAAATCCAACTTCTTGAAATAAAGAACTTGCAATCACTAGATTTCTTAGATTCTAAAAAAAATCAATACACCTTAGTACTTCGTCCACCCAGCTCGCTTCCTGACCTATACTTTGTGTAAATGTGTGAGGGCCAGTGCCAAGAATGTAGATTGAAGTCCTCAAAGTATGAGTCTCAAAGCTCAAAACACTTATGACCAATACAAAACAAAGGAACCGTTGAAGGATAGCTTTTTGCCTCGAGATACAAAAACTTAGTCAGAGGCATTCTCGTTCGAATTTTCTTGGGAACAACACAAGAAGTTATAGAGCTTAGCCCGTTTCCTTCGTTGAATTGCATTTTTAGTAGTTTCTCACACCGGATGAGCATTAGCCACTCGTTGGAAGAGCATTGACCATCTTTTCCATCGTTTCGGATTGCACCTTAGTTCTTCCTACAACGAGCTCGATTCCCGACCTATACTTTGGGAAAATGTGTGAGGGACGATGCCAGCAATATAGACTGAAGCTCGAAACACTTATAACCAATACAAAACAAAGAAATTGTTCAAGGACTGCTTTTTATCCCGAGATAGAAAAATTGAGTCTGGGGCATTCTCGTTTGTATTTTCTTGGGACGAACACTAGAAGGCCTTAAGCTTAGCCCGTTCCTATTGCTAAAATGCATTTTCAGTGGTTTCTGACACCAGACGAGCGTTCGCCACTCATTGGAAGAGCATTGGTGGCCATCTTTTTGATCGTTTTGGGTTGTACCTTAGTTCTTCGTCCAACGAGCTCGCTTCCCGACCTATTGTTTGGGTAAATGTGTAAAGAATGTGATGCTAGGAATGTAGACTGAAGTCCTTAGAGTATGAGTCCCGAAGTTTGAAACACTTGTGCCCACTACAAAATAAAGAAGCCGTTGAAGGAACGCTTTTTAATCCGAGATAGAAAAACTGAGTTCGGGGTATTCTCGTTCACATTTCCTTGAGACGAACACCAGAAGTTCTTTAGCTTAGCTCGTTTCCTTCGCTGAAATGCATTTTCAGTGGTTTCTGAAACTAAACGAGCATTTGCCACTCGTTGGAAGAGCATTGGCCATCGTTTTGATCGTTTCGGGTTGCATCTTAGTTCTTCATCCAACGAGCTCGCTTCCCAACCTATACTTAGGGAAAATGTGTGAAGGACGATGCCAGGAATGTAAACTGAAGTCCTTGGAGTATCAGTTTAGAAGGTCGAAACACTTATGACCAATAAAAAATAAAGACATCGTTGAAGGACCAGTTTTACCCCGAGGTAAAAAAACTGAGATTGGAGCATTCTTGTTCGCATTTTCTTTGAACGAACACTAGAAGTTCTTGAGCTCAACCTGTTTCCTTCGCTCAAATTCATTTTCAGTGGTTTTTGACATCAGACGAGCATTTGCCACTCATTGGAAAAGCATTGACCATCTTTTCAATCGTTTTGGGTTGGACCTTAGTTCACCTCCAACGAGCTTGATTCCCGACCTATACTTTGCGACAATATGTGACTGGCGATGCTAGGAATATAGACTAAAGTCCTCGGAGTATGAGTCCCGAAGCTCGAAACACTTATGAGCAATATAAAACAAAGTAACCGTTGAAGGACTGCTTTCTACCTCGAGATAGAAAAACTATGTTTGGGGCATTCTCGGTTCGCATGTTCTTAGGAAAAACTCTAGAAGTTCTTGAACTTAGCCTGTTTCCTTCACTAGAATGCATTTTCAATGGTTTATGACCCCGGACGAGCGTTCGCGACTCGTTGAAAGAGCATGGCCATCTTTTCAATAATTTTAGGTAGCATTTTAGTTCTTTGTCCAACGAGGTCGCTTCCTGACCTATACTTTGGGAAAATGTGTGAGGAACGATATCAAGAATATAGACTAGTGTCCTTGGAATATGGGTCACGAAGCTTGAAACACTTATGGCCAATGAAATACAAAAAAAACCGTTGAAGGACCACTTTTTACACCGAGTTAGAAAAACTGAGTCCTAGGCATTCTTGTTCTCATTTTTCTAGGACGAACACCAGAAGTTCTTGAGCTTAGCCTGTTTCATTCGTCGGAAGTGAATTCTTAGTGGTTTCTGACACCGAATGAGCGTTCACGACTATGTCAGAAATGTAGACTGAAGTTCTTGGAGTATGAGAGTAGAAGCTCGAAACACTTATGACCCACAAAAAAAAAAACCGTTGAAGGACCGCTTTTTACGGCGAGAATGAAAAGCTGAGTTCGGGGCATTCTCGTTTGCATTTTCTTGGGACAAACACCAGAAGTTCTTGAGCTTAGCATGTTTCTTTTGCTGAGATGCATTCTCAGTGGTTTCTAAAACCCCACCAACATTCGCCACTCGTTGGAAGAGCATTGGCCATCTTTTCGATTGTTTTGGGTTGTACCATAGTTCTCCCTCCAACTAGCTTGCTTCTCGAGCTATTTTTTGGGAAAATGTGTGAGGAACGATGCAAGAGATGTAGACTAAAGTCCTCGGAGTATGAGTCTCGAAGCTCTAAACACTTATGACCAATGCAAAACAAAGAAACCGTTGAAGAACCGCTTTTTATCCTAAGATCGAAAAATTAAGTCTGGGGAATTCTCGTTCGCAGTTTCTTTGGACGAACACCAGAATTTCTGAAGCTTAGCCCATTTGCTTCGCTGAAATTCATTTTTAGTAGTTTTTGACACCGAACGAGCATTCGACACTCGTTGGAGGAGCATTGGCCATATTTTCGATCATTCTAGGTTGCACCTTAGTTCTCCCTCCAATAAGCTCGGTTCTTGAGCCATACTTTATGAAAATGTGTGAAGGAGGATTCCAGGAATGTAGACTGATGTCCTTGAAGTATGAGTACTGAAGCACTGAACACTTATAACCAATACAAAACAAAGAAACCGTTGAAGAACCGCGTTTTACCCCGAGATAGAAAAACTGATTCTGGGGCTTTCTCGTTCGCATTTTCTTGGGACGAACACCAGAACTTCTTAAGCTTAGCCCGTTTCTTTTGCTGAAATGCAATTTCAAAGTTGTGAAAAATCAAAATGTTAACTTTTGACTTTTGAATTTGAAAAGTCAAACTTTGACCGACTTTATATTCAAATGTGATTGAATTTCAGAAAAAATGAATGCAGATTCATACTTGGGTGGTCGAAATTAGTCAAGACGAACAAAATGATAAAAAGTCAAAATGTTGACTTTTGACTTTAACTAGAATTGTCAAATGATCATTTTGCCCTTTAACCAAAATTAGTGGAAAAATCCAACATTTTGGTGGATAATCCCACTAACTCTTAGTGGGCTATATGGAAGCTCATGGTGATGACGCCAAGTCCACTAAGAGAAAATGGAATGGTGAATCAATCCACTAATGGTTAGTGGATTGTGAAGTGTTGGGCTTTGGTGATCCAATTTCATGCAAATTTTGCATGTAATTAGTCTATTTAAGGGGCAATTTTCATTTTGAAGAAGAATTTTGCCATTTTTTGTAATTTTGAATTACAAAAAATGAACCTTTTTCTTTCCCAAATCTCACACAAAAGTGTACCACCAAATTCAATCTCTTTCTCAAATTTCCTACTTTGAACAGGTCCCACAACCCGATTCCAAGTCTAGAGAATAGCGGGTAAACTCAAGTGTGGTCCGGTTCGAGTTCGGGAGAAGTTTTCGAGATTTCAAAAAGCTACAAGGTATGTTTTCTTTTTAACACTAATTTAATGTAATTAGGGTTGTGTTTTATACATGCTAATCTCTAGGTGTTTAGATGCTATTATACTAAAATTCGATCCTTTTATCTGCTGCACACCTTTCGTATCCTTCAGCCACGAATGTAAACTTAAGTCCTCAGAGTATGAGTCCCCAAGCTCGAAACACTAATGATCAATACAAAACAAAGAAACCTAGAAGAACTACTTTTAACCACGAGTTTGAAAAACTGAGTCCAGGGCATTCTCGTTCGTATTTTCTTTGAAGGAACACCAGAAGTTCTTGAGCCTAGCCCATTTCCTTCACTGAAGTGCATTTTTAGTGGTTTCTTGCACCGAACGATCGTTCGCCACTCGTTGGAAGAGCATTGGCAAACTTTTTTATCGTTTCAGGTTGCACCTTAGTTCTCCCTCCAACGAGCTCACTTCCCAACCTATACTTTGAGAAAATGTGTGAGGGACAATGCTAGGATTGTAGACTAAAGTCCACGGAGTATGAGTCCCAAAGCTCGAAACACTTCTGACCAAGACAAACCAAAGAAACCATTGAATGACCGCTTTATACCCCGAGAAAGAAAAATTGAGTCCGAGACAATCTCGTTTGCATTTTCATGGTACGAACACCAGAAGTTCTTGAGCTTAGCCCGTTTTCTTTGTTGAAATCATTTACAGTGGTTTCTGGCACCAGACGAGCATTCGCCACTCGTTGAAAGTGCATTGACCAACTTTTATATCCTTTCGGACTGCACCTTAGTTCTCCCTCCAACGAGCTCGCTTCCCAACCTATACTTTGGGAAAACTGAGTCTGGGGTATTCTCGTTCGCATTTTCTTAGAACGAACACCAGAAGTTCTTGAGCTTAGCCCGTTTCCTTCACTTGAAGTGCATTTTCCGTCGTTTCTAAGACCTGACAATTTTTGCCACTCGTTGGAAGAGCATTAGCCATCGTTTCGATCATTTGGGGTACACCTTAGTTCTCCCTCCAACGAGCTCGCTTGTCGTGTTATACTTAAGAAAAATGTGCGACGGACGATGCTAGGAATGTAAACCGAAGTCCTCGGAGGATGAGTCCTAAAGCTCGAAACACTTATGACCGATACAAAACAAAGAAACTATTGTAGAAGCGCATTTTACCCCGAGATAGAAAAACTGAGTCCAGGGCATTCTCGTTTGCATTTTCTTGGGATAAACACCAGAAGTTCTTGAGCTTAGCCCATTTCCTTCGTTGAAATGCATTTTTAGTGGTTTCTGACACCAAATGAGCGTTCGCCACTCGTTAGAAAAGCATTAGCCATCTTTTTGATCAATTCGAGTTACAACTTAGTTCTTCCTCCAATGAGCTCGCTTACCGACCTATACTTTGGGAAAATATGTGAGGGATGATGGAAGGAATGTAAAATAAAGCTCTCTAACTATGAGTCCCAAAGCTCGAAACACTTATAACCAATACAAAACAAAGAAACCGTTGCAGGAGCGATTTTAACAACGAGATAGAAAAACTGAGTATCAGACATTATTTTTCGCATTTTCTTGGGATGAACACTGGATGTTCGTGAGCTTAGCACCTTTCCTTCATCGGAGGTGCATTTTTAGTGGTTTCTGACAACGGGCAAGTATTCACCACTGGTTGAAAGCGCATTTGCCATCTTTTCCATTGTTTTCGGGTTGCACTTTAGATCTCCCTCCAACGAGCTTGCTTCTCGACCTATACTTTGGGAAAATGTGTGAAGGACGATGCCAGGAATGTAGATTGAAGTCCTTGGAGTATGAGTCCGAAAGCTCGAAACACTTATGACCAATACAAAACAAAGAAATCGTTGAAGGTTCGCTTTCTACCCCAAGATACAAAAACTGAGCCCGTGGCATTCTTGTTCGCATTTTCTTGGGACAAATACTAGATGTTCTTGAGCCTAGCTCTTTTCCTTCGTAGAGATGCATTTTTAGTGGTTTTTGACACTAGACGAGCATTTGCCACTCGTACGAAGAGCATTGGCCATCTTTTCAATCGTTTCGGGTTGCACATTAGTTCTCCTTCCAAGAGCTCGCTTCCCGACCTATACTCTGGGAAAATTTGTAAAGGACGATGCAAGGAATGTAGACTATAGTCCTCGGAGTATGAGCCCCGAAGCTCGAAACACTTATGACCAATACAAAACAAAAAATCGTTAAAGGACTGCTTTTTACCTCGAGATAAAAAACAGAGTCTGGGGCATTCTCGTTTCCATTTTCTTGGGATGAACACCAAATGTTCTTGAGCCTAACCGATTTTCTTTACTTCAAGTGCATTTCTGTGGTTTCTAATACTGGACGAACATTCACCACTCGTTGGAAGACCATTGTCCATATTTTCTATCGTTTGGGGTTACACCTTCGTTCTCCCTCCAACGAGCTCGCTTTCCAACCTATACATTTGAAATATATGTGAGGGACGATGTCAGGAATCTAGACTAAAGTCTTCAGGGTATGAGTCCCGAAGCTCGAAACACTTATGACCAATACAAAGGAAAGAAACCGTTGAAGGATCACCTTTTACACCAAGATAGAAAAACTGAGTCTGAGGCATTCTCTTACGCATCTGCTTGAGACGAACACCAGAAGTTCTTGAGCTTAGCCAACTTCCTTCACTAAAGTCCATTTTCAGTGGTTTCTAATACCGAACGAGCGTTCACCACTCGTTGGAAGTGCATTGGCAATCTTTTTTATCGTTTCGGGTTGAACTTAGTTCTCCCTCAAACGAGCCCACTTCACGATCTATACTTTGGGAAAATGTGTGAGGGATGATTCTTGGAATAAGCTTGAAGTCCTCGGTGTATGAGACCTGAAGATCAAAACACTTATGACAAAAAAAAGCATATAAACTATTGAAGAACCACTTTTTTCTCTGAGATAGAAAAACTGAGTCATGGGCATTCTCGTTCGCGTTTTCTTGAGATGCTCTTTAGAAGTTCTTGAGCCTAGCCCGTTTCCTTTGCTTAAAGTGTATTTTCTGTGGTTTCTAACACCTTACAAGCATTCTTCACTCGTTGGAAGTGCATTGGCCATCTTTTCGACCGTTTTGGGTTGCAACTCGTTGAGCTCGTTTCCTGACCTATACTTTTGGGAAAATGTGTGAGGGACAATGCAAGGAAAATAAACTGAAGTCCTCAGAGTATGAGTCCGAAAGCTCGAAACAATTATGACCAATACAAAACAAAGAAACTGTTAAAAGACCGTCTTTTACCCCAAGATAGAAAAACTGAGTTTGAGGCATTCTTGTTTGCATTTTCTTGGTACGAACACCAGAATTTCTTGAGCTTAGCCCATTTGTTTTGATTGAGGTGCATTTTCCATTGTTTCTAACATCGAACGAGCATTCGTCACTCGTTGGGAGAGCATTGTCCATCTTTTCGATCGTTTTATGTTCCACCTTAGTTGTCCCCCCAACGAGCTCGCTTCCCGACCTATACTTTGGATAAATGTGTGAAGGACGATGCCAGGAGTAAAGACTAAAGTCCTCAGAGTATGAGTGTACAAACTTGAAACACTTATGACCAATACAAAACAAAGAAACCGTTGAGGGACTGCTTTTTACCGCAAGAGAGAAAAACTGAGCTCGAGGCATTCTCTTTCGCATCTTCTTAGGACGAACACCTGAAGTTCTTAAGCTTCACCAACTTTCTTTGTTGAAATGCATTTTTAGTTATTTCTAACACCGAACAAGCATTCACCACTCGTTGAAAGAGCATTGTCCATCTTTTCTATCATTACGGGTTACACCTTAGTTCTCCCTCCACGAGCTCAGTTCCCGATCTATACTTTGGGAAAATGTGTGAGGGACGATGTCAGGAATGTACACTGAAGTCCTCGGAGTATAAGTCCTGAAGCGTGAAACACTTATGACAAATACAAAATAAAGAAACCGTTGAAGGACCGATTTTTACCTCGAGATAGAAAAACTGAGTCCAAGGTATTCTCGTTCGCATTTCCTTGGGACGAACAACAGAAGTTCTTGAGCTTAGCTTGTTTCCTTCGCTGGAAGTGCATTTTTAGTGGTTTTTGACATCGAACGAGCCTTTACCACTTGTTGGAAGAGCATTGACCATCTTTTCGATCCTTTCGTGTTGCACCTTAGTTGTCCCTCCAACGAGCTTGCTTCCCCGACCTATACTTTGGGTTAATATATGAGGGACGATGCCAGGAATGTATACTGAAGTTCTCAGAGTATGAGTCTCAAAACTCGAACATTTATGACTAATACAAAACAAAGAAACAGTTGAAGGACCGATCTTTACCTCAAGATAGAAAAACTAAGTTCAGGGCATTCTCATTCACATTTTCTTGTGACGAACACCAGAAGTTTTTGAGCTTAGCTTGTTTCCTTCTTCGGAAGTTCATTTTCAGTGGTTTATGGCATCGAACAAGTGTTCGCCACTCATTGGAAGAGCATTGACCATCTTTTCAATCGTTTTGTGTTGCACCTTAGTTGTACCTCCAACGAGCTCGCTTCTCGACCTATACTTTGGGTAAATGTGTGAGGGACGATGCTAGGAATGTAGACTGAAGTCCTCAGAGTATGAGTCTTAAAACTCGAAACACTTATGACCAAAATAAAACAAAGAAATCGTCGAAGGATCGCTTTTTACCTCGAGACAAAAAACTGAGTCTAGGGCATTCTCGTTCGCATTTTCTTGGGACGAATAATAGAAGTTCTTGAGCTTAGCCCGTTTCCTTCCCTGGAAGTGCATTTTTAGTGTTTTCTAACACCGAACGAACATTCACCACTCGTTCAAAGGGCATTGGCCATCTTTTCGATCGTTCTAGGTTACACCTTATATCTCCCACCAACGAGCTTGCTTCTCGACCTATACTTTGTGAAAATGTGTGAGGGACGATGCCATGAATGTAGACTGAAGTCCTCGGAATATGAGTCCCAAAATCGAAAAACTTACGACCAATACAAAATAAAAAAAACCATTGAAGGACCGCTTTTTATGCCAGAATTGAAAAACTGACCTCGGGGCATTCTCGTTCGCATTTTCATGGGACAAACAACAAAAGTTCTTGAGCTTAGTGCATTTCCTTTGCCGATATGCATTTTCAGTGGTTTCTGTCACCGGATGAGCATTTGCAACTCGTTAAAAGAGCATTGACTTTTTTTTCGATGGTTCCAGGTTGCACCTTAGCTCTCCCTTCCACGAGCTCGCTTCCCGACCTATACTTGTGGAAAATCTGTGGGAGACGATGCGAGGAATGTAGACTGAAGTCCTCGAAGTATGAGTCCTAAAGATTGAAACATTTGTGCACAATACAAAACAAAGAAACCGTTGAAAGACCGTTTTTTACCCCGGAATTGAAAAACTGAGTCCGGGTCATTTTCGTTCGCATTTTCTTGGGATGAACACCAGAAGCTCTTGAGATTACCCTATTTCCTTTGCTGAAATGCATTTTCATTTGTATCTGACACTGGAGGAGCATTTGCAACTCGTTTGAAGAGCATTGGTCATCTTTTCGATCGTGTTGGTTTGCATCTTAGTTCTCCCTCCTATGAGCTCGCTTCCCGACCTATACTTTGAGAAAATATGTGAGAGACGATGCTAGGAATGTAAACTTAAGTCCTCGGAGTATGAGTCCTGAAGCTCAAAACAGTTATGACCAATACAAAACAAATGAACCGTTGGAGGATCGGTTTTTATCTTGTCATAGAAAACTAAAGTCTGGGGTATTCTCGTTGGCATTTTCTTGGAACGAACATAAGAAGTTCTTGAGCTTAGCACGTTTCCTTTGTTGAAATGCATTTTCAGTAGTTTCTTACACCGGATGAGCATTTGCAACTCGTTGGAAATACATTGGCCATCTTTTCGATCGTTTTGGGTTGTACCTTAGTTCTCCGTCCCACGAGCACGCTTTTTGACCTAGACTTTGGGAAAATGTGTGAGGGACGATGCCAGAAATGTAGACTGAAGTCCTCGGATTATGAGTCCGAAGCTTGAAACACTTATGACCAATACAAAACAATGACACCGTTGAAGGACCGTTTTTACCCCGAGATAGAAAAACTAAGTCTCAGATTTTCTCATATGCAATTTCTTGGGACGAACACCTAAAGTTCTTGAGCTTAGCCCATTTCCTTCATTGAAATGCACTTTCAGTGGTTTCTAACACTAGAAGAGCGTTCGCCCACTTGTTGGAAGAGCATTGGCTATCATTTCGATCGTTTAGGGTTGCACATTAGTTTTTTGCCAACGTGCTCGCTTCCCGACCTATCCTTGAGGTAAATGTGGGAGGGGTGATGCCAAGAATGTAGACTGAAGTCCTTAGAGTATGAGTCTCAAAACTCGAAACACTTTTAACCAATACAAAAGAAAGAAACCATTGAAGGACCGCTTTTTATCCCGTTATAGAAAAACTGAGCCCATGAAATTCTCGTTCGCATATTCTTGGGACGAACACCAGAAGTTCTTGAGCTTAGATTGAAGTCCTCAGAGAATGAGTCCCAAAATATAATGATTTGTTCAAAATCATCTGAGTCTCCCTCTAATTTGAATGATTTGTTCAAAACCATCATCATTATGTTTCTATCAAGTTTTGAAAGAGTATTTCATTAAATGATTGTGTAGGATGTTCAACAATCGTATGGAAAGTTAGCCGATCGTGTAAGAAGTAAACAACCGTTTGAAGGTAGAAAATTAAAAGATCGTATAGAAAGCTAAACGATCGTGTAAGAGGTTGTAGGATTGAGAAATAAAAAATAACAATAGAACCCGCTAACCCAACCTAACCTGTTTACACTCCTAGTTATTAGCAATATACTAATAGCGACTTTATTATCGCAAAGAGCTCCAATGGAGTCTCACATTCTTGATGAAGATCATACATGACTTTCTGGAGCCAAATTTCATCACATATTCCCAAACTAATGGCTCGGTATTCGGCCTCAACATTGCTTCTAGCCACAACACTTTGCTTTTTACTCCTTCAAATTACAAGATTCCCCCAAACAAAGGTACAATAACGGGAGGTAGACTTTATGTCAACAATAGATCCAACCCAATCTGAGTTAGTATATGTCTCAATGGTCTTTCTGTCTATCTTTCCAAACAACAATCCTTTACCAAGTGTTGTTTTCAAGTATCTCAAAATTATATTGACAACTTTCATGTGCTCTTCATAAGGAGCATGCATAAACTGGTTGACAACACTTATAGCAAAGAAAATATCAAGACGAGTATGGGATAAGTAAATTAATTTACCAACAAGGTGCTGATATTGATCTTTATCAACCAGAACTTGACCATCAGCAGGACAATATCCCAACATACCTATCTCGGTTAGCAAATCGAGCGTGTATTTTCTCTAAGACACGAAGATGCCTTTTTTAGGCATGGTCACCTCCATTCCAAGGAAATATTTTCGTTTTTTCAAATCCTTAATTTCAAACTCAAACCCCATCTTCTTCTTTAGTTGAAGGATCTCATCAGTATCATCCCTAGATAGCACAATGTCATTGACATAGACAATCAATATTGCAATTTTCCCTGAGTTGAAGACTTTGGTGAACAAGATGCCATCGAAGTGCCCTGATTGTACCCTTGAGAGTTGATGAAAGTGGAAAATCTATCAAATCATGCTCTTGGTGATTGTTTGATTAACTCATATAAAGATTTTCATAGCTTGAAAACCTGATTTTTAAATTGAGCTTCAAACCCTAGAAGCAGACTCATATATAGTTCCTCTTTAAGATCTCCATTCCATGAATGCATTCTTAACATCAAGTTGATATATGGCTTAATCTTTATTCACTAGAATAGAAAACAAAGCTCTAATAGTGTTCAACTTTGCAACATGAGAAAAAGTCTTAGAATAGTTAATCCCATAGGTCTCAGTGAACCCTTTTGCAACTAGCTTGACCTTATGCCTATCAATTGTACCATCTGCATTGTATTTGAGAGTGAACACCCATTTTCATCCCACAATTTTATATCCCTTAGGTAAGGCACAGATCTCCAAAGTCTAGTTATTCTCAAATACCTTAATTTTTTTCATGACAATATTCTTTCACTTAGGACAAATTAAACCAATGTGGATATTTTTTGGTATCACAATAGAGTCAAAGTTGGCTGTGAAGGCTCTGAATTGAGAAGATAGGTTCTCATAAAAAACATAATTAGCAATAAAGAGCTTAATGCAGAACATGGTACCCTTTCTTAGTCCAATAGGCAGATTAAAAGAGGGATGAAACTTACTGATATTTTATGAACAATCCTCCTTAATTTCAGTTTTAGTAACTCTTGCACTGACCTCATTTTCATCATTGTTGTCCTTTCCATCTAAGAAGACCTCAATATCAACATTACCTTATTCACCAATATTTTCTAGAATAGTTGTTCCCGACCTGTCACTTTAAGTAATTTTACAGTCAGTATAAAGTTAATAGAATCAGTCATACAATGATCTCTTAAAGGTGCAGAATCTTGTACTGGAGCCGGCTGATTAGTAAAAGACCCAACTTCCTTTCTAAGATTCCTACCATAGTAGGTTTTTCAAGGAACTTGGTTTGTAGGTAGGACTGTGTAGTGAGGATCTAGGTTAAGTATGGTAACGAGAGTAGGACTGGTAGACTCTAAAGAATATCATCTAGTTAAAGTAGATTCTTCACTCTCACTCTTCCCCTCTTCCCCTAAAGAAGGCTTACGGGAAAGAAAGGACGATCTTAAAGAAAGATAACATCCATGGAGACAAAGTACTTAGGAGAAGATAGATGAAAGCATTTATAACCTTGTTGATTCGGAGGGTAACCAACAAAAACACATGCCTGAGACCTAGAAGTAAACTTAGATAGGTTAGGGCCATGGTTATGAACATAGGTTGTATACCTGAATACTAAAAGAGGAACATAAGAGATGAGGCAGGTAAATGGATATGACTCTTTAAGACACTCTAAGGGGGTTTGGAGATGTAGGACATGAGAAGACATTCAGTAGATAAGATAGGTTGCAGTGAGAACATCATCTCCCTAGAGATAGAAAGGAAGGAAAGTAGACAACATAAGAGAACGAGCGACTTCCAAAAGGTGATGGTTTTTTCATTTGGCTACCCCATTTTGTTGGTGGTATAGGCGCAAGAACTTTGGTGACAGTGTCTTTAGAAGACAAAAACTCATTGAGGGTGTGGTTTTGGAACTCTCGACCATTGTCACTTTGTAAAATAGCAATCTTTATATTGAACTGCGTTTCTATGGTATTATAGAAGTCTCGAAAGACAGAGTTGGCCTGAGATTTAATGGAGACAAGAAAGACCCAGGTAAGACAGGTATGGTCATCAATAAAGGTTACAAACCATCTTTTCCCAAATGAGGTTGTTATCTTGGATGGTTTCTAAATAGCATTATGAACAAGAGCGAAATGGTGGGTTAGCCTGTATGGTTGTGAAGGAAAAGAAACCTGATGTTATTTAATCTGAATGTATACATCACAATATAAGGTAATCACATCAATTTTAGAGAAGAGATGAGGAAATAAATATTTCTTATATTGAAAATTACGGTGGCCTAAATGAAAATGCCACAACATACAATCTTGTTGAAAAGTAGTAAAATAGAAAGATAGAAGACTAGTCCTAGAAATGCTAGTAAAAGAGGTGTTGTTGTCATCAAGGAGGTAGAGTCTCCTACTATGCTAGGAAGTGATCATCATCTCCTCGGAGTTTAAGTCCTGAAGAGAGATAGAATAAAATAAGAATATTGCTTTATAGTTTAACTCATGAGTAATCTTACTCATAAAAAAAAAATTATAAGAAATTATGAGCATATACAAAATATTATGTAAGGAGAGCCCTACACACGAAGAAACCTTCTTCTTTCCAGCAATGGGAGTCAAGGAGCCATCTGCAATTCTAATTGTTTCGTTGTGAGCAGAAGAAATATAAGACACAAAATGTTCAGAGGACTAAACCAAATGATATGTGGTGCTAGAATCAAGAATCTAAGGGTTCTTCCCATCATCAACCCTAATAAGACCGAAGGACTGAGGTATACCTAATTGGACAAGGGCATTGACAGTAGTGGGACTGGGATCGATCTGGTTCCCATGTGGATTAGGTGGTTGAGAAGGTCTAGTAGACTTACTCACATACGCTCACCTTATACTCTATTTTTCGTTGGAAGGGCATTTATTACCTTTTAGGGAACGACCATGTAACTTCCAACAATTTTTTTTGGTATGCCATTGTTTTTTGTAACCATAAATAGGAATTGGTTTTCCATTATACCTGTCACTGCCACTGGTAGAGGATCACAGAGGGATTATAAGATAGAAGAGAGGCCCACAGAGTGGGAAAAAAAGAAGTATATTGTTAGGCGTGCAAGACATCTCCTTTATTTAGCCAATACGTTGATGTCCCCTTGGAGAAAACGATCATTAGGAAAGTAATAGAGAAAATAGGATTCCTTTGCTTACAGGCATCCTAATGAAGAGAGAGAAAAAGAGCTATTGGCAGTAGCCATAATCGAGCGAAGTCAGTAAATCAAATAAGATTGGAAAGCATTGCCTAGGGGGTAGGGGAGGAGGGATTTGTTGCCAGCTTTGATGGAATTAATGACCGAGAGTGCCTTTAGCCAACCATGCCTTGAAGCAGTTGCTTACTTTAGGTCCATTTGCTTGAGAGCTTTCATGCCCGGAGTTGATCTGGGCATAGAGGGATGACAGATTGATGCAATGGCCCACCCTTCTTACACAAGCACTTTTAAGAGACCACTCTTCTGCATTGAAAGCGTAAGAGCTAAGTGGATGGTGGCTTTTAGGCGAAAGGCTGCTTGCCTGTGAAGTAGGAAGGCACTGAAAGTAAGGGCAATTTTGTGAGAGTAGGCTTGCTTATTCATTCTTTCCTTTTCCTTCTAATCAATTCCTTGCTTCTTTCCTTTTGTGAACTAGAGCTGAGCTATTACGGAGTGGGCATAGTCACGATGTTTATTTACTCCCGCCTCAGCCGTTGGATGTAAAGAAAGTAGATATAGAGGAACTTCTACATGCCTCTAGATATCTAGATTCATATGCCTTAGTTTTCATTGATATGGCTTGGACCGGTGGGACGATAGAGCTCAAATCAATTTCATATTATTTTTGCCTTACTAGAAGTTATGTGATTGTTTAGGCTTTTCAAACTTCTGGCACATCAAGGCAAGGATAAGGAAGATAGCTAACTACATCAAGTCATTTGGAATGCCCAAGCCTGAATGAACGCTTGCTTTTATGAACATATAGGACAACAGTCCCATATTAGATAGAAAATAATCATTTGATAACTAAGAAAGTTGCTGCTAGCAGATGAGATTGGTCCTATAGACGATACACCAAAGCAAGAAGGAGGCAAGACATATACAGCCAAAACCCGATCTAAGAATGTATACTTTACAACCTGTACTAGAACTTCTGGTTGCGGAGTGAGATCATGCACAATGAGGTCTTTATATTCTTGGAGGAGGGCCTCTTTCCTGTCTTCTAGAGCGTTAATACGGTTTCGGATCCGTTGCATGGCTACCACCCACAAGCGCTGGTGGGAGGCAGGTGCTCCCAAAAGGCATCCCAGGTTTGCTGTTGTCGGTATCGATGTTTTGGATTTCTTGTTCTATTTTAGAAAGTCTTGAAGTTGTCTTATTACTAGCCATTTCTCCCCTACTACTTCTCTACAAGTGCCTTCCCCTAAATGGAGACTATTGCATTTCGATGTTCAATTGAAGTGGGCGTTTTTGTGCTTATTTGATTTTCTCATCTTTAACATTTTAGGGATCAATCACGAACTTCCTGAAAGATAAAACCATGGCTAGGTTATGCATATGCAAATGTGGTTACTCTATCAGTTTGGTTTTATCATGAAACTCTTTCTTTAGCACCTCCAATCATGCTAACCGAAGAACCTTTACTTCAATCGATTAAACATCCTAGGGCTTTAGGCTGGATTTATGGACGTTCTTCCCTTGCATTGAGTCAAATGGTAGAGGAGTCCCACGACAAACTCTGATTCAGGGTAATAGCCCGAATGCCTGGAACATAATGATCTCACAACCCTTTATTGTAATATTTGACTTTACACGTTAAATAGTAAGTACATCTGATCCTATGCTCTTTCCTCTCAATCGATCATAAAGCGTAAGGTCCTTCTATCTGCTTTCTTTGTGATGATGAATGATCTTCTTAATGAATGCTAAAGAAAGAAAGATTAAGTTAGACCAAATTTCATATCTCCCTTCCTTATTAGTTTTCCTATGAAAGGAGGGAATCGAATGATTCGAGGATAAGCAGAATCCCCAGGGGATTGAGGGAGACAAATATAGACAAGAAGTAGCGATGGCTCTTTCTTATCACCACCGTACGCGCCTGTTGAAGACAAGATGAACATTGCTTTAATAAAAGAAACAGAAAGGGCAATTCAACATTCCACACTCAAATTAGTACATCTCGTACTCAGAACTGTCTAGTAATTTCTCCTTCGTCAACCTATACGTTTGAATAGGGAGATTGATAGATGCCCATCAAACCTCTATTTTAGAAAGTTATACCCCACTGGATAGGACGCTTTTCAAAGAGTTGAATAGTCCTTCAATGATCAATATTTTGACTGTAGGATCGGTATGACCATCTCCTTGCCTCAGAACTCACTTGGCCTAGAACCTCTCCACTTGCTTTCCTTAGATTAGAGTAGCAATTGGCTAAAAGGTAATTCTAACTAAAGCAAGGGCTGATATCAAAGCGACCAGGGAAAGTATCCCGTATTGGCTCCTATCTACCCACTATGCGGTAGAATAGTAAGAAAAGCGAAGGTGAGCCCTAGAACGGAGAAGCGATTCTCAAAGAGCAGGTTAGGTCCTAACCCTTCCCTTCAAGCATGAAGTTAGGATCTGACTCCAAAAGAAAGAGACTCAAAAAAAAAATCTCAACTGAAAGGAAAGGACTAATGAAGCTAGTTCTCATTGGTTTAATTTAAAAGATTTGACAGATAAGGTGAGAGTCCTTATCCTTTTAATCTGAGGAACTTAAAGACTATGTTCGAAGAATATTGAGAAGCAACTATCAGAGAAAAGAGTCGGCCATAGTGATCCAGGAGTTTCATGTGGAAGGTCTCTCGCCCAACGAATCAAAGGCACATCGGGGATAACTGGCTGATGAATTTTAAGAGCTCTTATTGATGGAGTCATTTGGCACATTGATGTTGACTCATTACATCTAGGGTTAAAGAAGGTCCCAAGGGTTCAGTTGTTCACTGATGAAAGTGGTACATGAGTTGGGTTTAATACGTCGTGAGATAGTTCTGTTCCTATCTACCATTGGTGTGAAAGGGAGAACTACGAGGAGCCAACCCTAGTACGAGAGGATTGGGTTGAGCCAACTTATGGTGTACCAATTGTTATGCCAATAGCAGTGCTGGTTAGCTAAGTTGGTATGGAAGAACCGCTATTCTAAGGGAAATCATTCTGTATACAAGTTCTCATACGAGGTTTTTGAACATCACTTCAATAGGCGAGAGGTGTAAGCACTGTGAGGTGTTTATTGATCTCGTATAAAACGAATGGACTTGCATTTTCACCATAACCAAAATGAAAGAATGTCAACCTATTCCTGCAATTACGATCGGTCTCGCTACCTTTTTAGTTTTCACCCCTTGCTTGCTCATTCAAATACCCCAAGAAAGTAGCTATTATCTCTAAGGGGGCTTATGCACTCCATGACTTTCTTATGTTATGGGCTCTCAAAGACTGAATTTAGCTGCTAGTTCAAAAGCCCTTTCTCTCTAATAATTATGTTCGCTCTGAAGCTCCAATCTATACAAGGGGCCTTGGCCTACCTTACTAAGCGCTGGAATCAAGAGGTATAATAATAGAAGCAGAAGGTCTAAGGAAGCGAAAGAAGAAAAAGAAGACAAGATTACTCTGCTCCAGAAGTTTTGGAATTCATGGGTCTGACCTATCCATAGATTCATATGGATCAAAGAGGTCATTCTGACCCGTCGGACTTTGTTCATTTTGAATCCACTCCAATTATGGCTCCTTAATTTTCATTGAAAGGAAGAAAAAGCAGAATGAAATGAAGGAAAGCCATCCTACGTCCGTCCTTAGGCATTGAATGAGTGGAATTCTTCTCAAAGTGGGATTCGAAAAGAATTTGAGACCCTCATATTACATTGATCCTTTCCTTCTTAGTTGAGTTGCTTATCACACCTTGCTCTCGGTAAGACGTTTAGAAGGCAGTGGCTTCTTTTATGGCTAAGATCTATGAGCCTGTGGTATTTCTCCCTAGATCCTCTTTTCTTTCAAATGTCACAGTGGAATTCTCTCCCAAACAAAAACTAATAACTTTCTTAGAAAGTAGAATTACAAACTTCAAAACGTCTTTGAAAGTGGATGAAATGGCTTGAGTCCTATCTATAGGAGATGGAATTGCTTATGTTTATGGATTGAAGGAGATTCAAACTAGGGAAATGGTAGAATTTGTCAACGTTGTCAAAGGAATAGCCTTAAATCTTGAGAATGAGAATGTATGGATTGTTGTCTTTGGTAGTGATACCGCTATTAAAGAAGGAGATCTTGTCAAGCGTATTGGATCGATTATGGATATTCCAGCAAGAAAGGTTATGCTTGGGCGTATGGTCGGTGCCTTGGAAGCACCTATTGATGGAAGAGGGGTTTTCAGCGATCATAAGCGAAGACATATCAAAGTGAAAGCCTTTGGGATTATTGAACGTAAATTAGGGTATAAGCCTATGAAAATAGGGTTAACAGTGGTGGATAGCCTGGTTTCTATAGGTAGGAGCCAACAAGAACTGATAATCAAGGAGTGAAAAACTAGAAAAATTGCTATAGCTATTAATACCATATTAAACCAAAAGCAAATCAACTCCATTCAATTCAAATGCTTTGCTGTGAACCTCTATTTTTTTTCTTGTTCGGATTATGCCTTCTATTATAATTTTTTTTTTCTTTCGGAGCAAAAGACAGAGAACAAATCAGAGAAGGGATAGGTTGGGCAATTCTCCTACCCACCTTTTTCATACTTTTGAGTATGATCCTATTTCTGAATATTAGAAAAGGATCTTTCTTAAAATGAAAAAGAGGGAAAATATTTTTTGGATCCTCTATTTAAGCCTTCTCTTTGACCTTAATCTGCCTCTACTTTCTACGTTTTCAATTTCATAGTCTTTTTTCTACTATTTGCGCCAAGTTTATGATTGATTTTTTCTCTAATTATTCTCTCTAATTCTTTAGAGAATTAATCTTCTCCTTTGGAGGATTCCTTTGCCCTACAGGTCCTCTCGAAACCTTGGCCCGTGACTCCAAATATGGTGGAGGAAACCTCCCTTTTTAATTGAATCCGAAGATTAGAGAGGGAGAACTGTATTTTTCTTCTAGGAAAGGAGTCAGGGCTCTTCTGGCGAGAATCTTTGAAACAACCTTTGGATTCTTTTACAACCCAAAAGGACTAATATTGGTTCGTAGAATTCTCAAAACGAGATTTGAAGATTCAAGAACTCAAACATTCCTGTTTTCTCTATTTCTTCAAATTATAAAGAACAGGACCGACCTCATCCAGAACGCAACCTGCGATCCTAAAAGTTGCTTTGTCTATTACTTGGAAGAGCACTGTAAGAAGCTAGACTCATTTGAGGATGAGTTGAACGAACAAGAATGAGACAAGGAGGAAATTTCTTTTTTAGTTGATTTCCTAAAAGATCTTGTCAAACATGGACATCAATCCTATTACGTTTGGAAGATCTTGAGGGCTCCTCACTAGCGCGATTTTTTAGATTAATTAGAAGTCTATTGTCCATTTTTTTTAAATTAAAAGGAGGGAAGGCAAGGTTCTATTCTCGTTCTTGTTTGCATAAGATCATCTATTCCACAAAAATGTTTCTTTTATGGTTGGGGGTCTCAAATCAAATCGTCCTTGCAATTCTTCCTTCTTTTTTTGTTTTGAGTGTAGTATAACAACCTTAACTACACAAGCCTGGGCTTGGCCTACCTCCATTCCTAGAGGAGCTGTATGAGGCAAAAGCTCAACGTACGATTTTGAAGCCAAGCCTTTCTAGTAGTGAGGCTTAGGGACTGATATGATGATTGGTTTAGGTAGGGCGGTCGGCCTACTACGGGCTCCTGTAGAGATTAGTGCATGGGATCGCGATCCACAAACTGACGCATGGGACTGACCTTTGACTTGGGAATTAAGAGAGGAAAGATAGCATGTCAAAAGAGCGAGGTGTGGAACCCTACTGTGGAAGGGATGCCTCGTGAGCTGGGCTTAACGAGTGAGGCCTTTTGGCGAAGACAAGTCAATTTTGGGCCACTTAACCCTACAGATGAGAAGGCCCTATAGACTAAAGGAAAGCATGTATGTTGTCACACTCTCTAGCTTTCAAAGGAACCACTCAACGACTGCCTTTTACCCCGAGATAGAAAAACTGAGTTCGGGGCATTCTCGTTCACATTTTCTTGAGACGAAAACTAGAAGTTCTTGAGCTTAGCCCATTTTCCTTTGCTTAAATGCATTTTTAGTGGTTTCTGACATAGAACGAGCGTTCCCCACTAATTGGAAGAGCATTGGCCATCTTTCTTATTGTTTAGGGTTTCACCTTAGTTCTTCTTCCAATGAGCTCACATTTCGACCTATACATTGGGAAAATGTGTGGGGTGCGATGCAAGGATTTTAAAATGAAGTCCTTGAAGTGTGAGTCCCAAAACTTGAAACACTTATGACTAATACAAAACAAAGAAACCGTCGAAAGATTGCTTTTTACACCGAGATAGAAAAACTGAGGTCGAGGCATTCTCGTTTACTTTTTCTTGGGACCAACAGTAAAAGTTCTTGAGCTAGCCCATTTACTTTGCTGAAATGCATTTTCACAGGTTTCTGACACCGGACGAGCATTCTCCACTCGTTGGAAGAGCATTGGTCATCTTTTTGATCGTTTTGGGTTGGAAATTAGTTCTACCACCAACGAGTTCTTTTCCCGACCTATACTTTGAGAAAATGGGTGAAGGACGATGTTAGAAATGCACATTAAAGTCCTCGAAGAATGAGTCCTGAAGCTCGAACCACTTATGACTAATAGAAAAAAAAGAAACCACTGAAGGACAACTTTTTACCCGAGATAAAAAACTGGGTCCGGGGCATAAAAGTTGAGTCCGGGGCATTCTCGTTCGCATTTTCTTGGGACTAACACAAGAAGTTCTTGAGCCTAGCCTGTTTCCTCTGCTGATATATATTTTCAGTTGTTTCTGATACTGGACAAGCGTACCCCTTTTGTTGGAAGAGGAATGACCATCTAATCGATTGTTTCGGGTTGCAATTTAGTTCTCCCACCAACATGCTCGCTTCCCGGCCTATACTGTAGGAAAATATGTGAGGGATGATGCACAAAATGTAGATTGAAGTCCTCGGAGAATGAGTCTTGAAGCTCGAACCACTTATAACCAATACAAAAAAAAAAAAAAAAGAAACCACTAAATGACCACTTTTTACCTCAAGATAGAAAAACTGAGTCCAGGGCATTCTCGTTCGTATTTGCTTGTGACGAAAACTAGAATTTCTTGAGCTTAGCCCGTTTTTCTTCGCTTAATTGCATTTTCGTGGTTTTCTGACACAGAACGAGTGTTCCCCACTAGTTGGAAGAGCATTGGCCATCTTTCTTATTGTTTTGGGTTGCACCTTTGTTCTTCCTCCAACGAGCTCGCTTCCCAACCTATACATTGGGAAAATGTGTGGGGTGCGATGCCAGGATTTTAAATTGAAGTCCTTGAAGTGTGAGTCCAAAAACTTGAAACACTTATGACTAATACAAAACAAAGAAACGTCAAAAAATCGCTTTTTATACCGAGATAGAAAAACTGAGTCTGGGGCATTCTCGTTCACTTTTTCTTGGGATCAACAGCATAAGTTCTTGAGCTTAGCCCATTTCCTTTGCTGAAATACATTTTCACTAGTTTATGACACTAGATGAGCGTTTGCCACTCGTTGGAAAAGCATTGGCCATTTTTTCCATCGTTTCGGGTTGGACATTAGTTCTACCACCAACGAGCTCTTTTCCCGACCTATACTTTGGGAAAATGGGTGAGGGACAATGCTAGAAACGTACACTAAAGTCTTCGAAGAATAAGTCCCAAAGCTCGAACCAATTATGACCAATACCAAAAAAAAGAAACCTCGAAGGACTGCTTTTTACCCTGAGATAGAAAAACTGAGTCCGGGGGGTTCTCCATCGCATTTTCTTGGTACTAATACTAGATGGTTTTTAGTCTAGTCTGTTTCCTTCCTTGAAATATATTTTCAGTTGTTTCTAACACCGGAAACGCGTATCCCATTCCTTGGAAGAGCAATGACCATCTTTTCGATTGTTTCGGGTTGCACCTTAGTTCTCCCTCCAACGAGCTCGCTTCCCGACCTATACTTTGGGAAAATGTGTGAGGAACAATGCAATGAATGTAGAATGAAATCCTCGTAGAATGAGTCTCGAAGCTCGAACCACTTATAACCAATACAAAAAAAGGAACCACTGAATGACTACTTTTTACCCTGAGATAGAAAAACTGAGTTCGGGGCATTCTCGTTCGCATTTGCTTGAGACGAAAACTAGAAGTTCTTGAGCTTAGCCTGTTTTCAGTAGTTTCTGACATAGAACGAGTGTTCGCCACTAGTTGGAAGAGCATTGGCCATCTTTCTTATTGGTTCGGGTTGCACGTTAGTTCTTCCTCCAATGAGCTCGCTTTCCGACCTATACATTGGAAAAATGTGTGGGGTGCGAAGCAAGGATTTTAAACTGAAGTCGTTGAAGTGTGAGTCCCAAAACTTGAAACACTTATGACGAATGCAAAACAAAGAAACCGTCGAAAGATCGCTTTTTACATCGAGATAGAAAAATTGAGTCCGAGGCATTCTCGTTTGCTTTTTCTTGGGACAACAACAGAAGTTCTTGAGCTTAGCACATTTCCTTTGAAAAAAATGAATTTTCACGGGTTTCTGACACCGGACGAGCATTCTCCACTCGTTGGAAAAGCATTGGTCATCTTTTCAATCGTTTCAGATTGGAAATTAGTTCTACAGCCAACGAGCTCGTTTCCCGACATATACTTTTAGAAAGTGGGTGAAGGACGATGTTAGCAATGTACATTAAAGTCCTTGGAGAATGCATCCCGAAGCTCGAACCACTTATGACCAATAGAAAAAAAGAAGCCACTGAAGGACAACTTTTTACCCCGAGATAGAAAAACTGAGTCCAGCGCATTCTCCTTTGCATTTTCTTGGGACTAACACCAAAAGTTCTTGAGCCTAACCTGTTTCCTTTGCTGATATATATTTTCAGTTGTTTCTGACACCGGACAAGCGTACGACATTCGTTGGAAAAGCAATGACCATCTGTTCGATTGTTTTGGGTTGCACCTTAGTTCTCCCTCCAACGAGCTCGCTTCCTGACCTATACTTTGGGAAAATGTGTGAGGGATGATGCACGGAATGTAGACTGAAGTCCTCGGAGAATGAGTTATGAAGCTTGAACCACTTGTAACCAATACAAAAGAGGAAAAAAAACCACTTAATGACCACCTTTTACCCCGACATAGAAAAATTGAGTCCGGGGCATTCTCGTTCACATTTTCTTGAGACGAAAACTATAATTTCTTGAGCTTAGCCCGTTTTTCTTTGCTTAATTGCATTTTCAACGGTTTCTGACACAGAACAAGCGTTCCCCACTAGTTAGAAGAGCATTGGCCATCTTTCTTATTGTTTCGAGTTGCACCTTAGTTCTTCCTCTAACGAGCTCGCTTCCCGACCTATACACTGAGAAAATGTGTGGGGTGCGATGCTAGGATTTTAAATTGAAGTCCTTGAAGTGTGAGTCCCAAAACTTAAAACACTTATGACTAATATAAAACAAAGAAACCGTCGAAAGATTTCTTTTTACACCGAGATAAAAAACTGAGCCTGGGACATTCTCGTTCGCTTTTTCTTGGTACCAACAGCAGAAGTTCTTGAGTTAAAATGCATTTTCACTAGTTTGTAACACCAGACGAGCGTTTGCCACTCGTTGGAAGAGCATTGACCATCTTTTCGATCGTTTCGGGTTGGACATTTGTTCTACTGTCAACGAGCTCGTTTCTCGACCTATAATTTTGGAAAATGGGTGAGGGACAATGCTAGAAATGTACACTAAAGTCTTCGAAGAATGAGTCCCGAAGCTTGAACCACTTATGACCAATACAAAAGAAAGAAACCACTGAAGGACCACTTTTAACCCTGAGATAGAAAAACATAGTCTGAGGCATTCTCCTTCACATTTTTTTTGGACTAACATCGGAAGTTTTTGAGCCTAGTCTGTTTCCTTCGCTGAAATATATTTTTGGTTGTTTCTGACACCGAATAAGCATATGCCATTTGTTGGAAGAGCAATGACCATCTTTTCGATTGTTTCGGGTTGGACCTTAGTTCTCTCTCCAACGAGCTCACTTCCCAACCTATACTTTGGGAAAATGTGTGAGGGATGATGCAAGAAATGTAGACTGAAGTCCTCGGAGAATGAGTCTTGAAGCTCAAACCACTTATAACAAATACAAAAAAAGAAAAAGAAAAAACCACCGAATGACCGCTTTTTACATCGAGATAGAAAAACTGAGTCTAGGGCATTCTCGTTCGCATTTTCTTGGGACTAACACAAGAAGTTCTTGAACCTAGTCTATTTCCTTCGCCAAAATACATTTTTAGTTGTTTCTAACACTGGACAAGCGTATGCCATTCGTTGGAAGAGCATTGGTCATATTTTCGATTGTTGCGGGTTGCACCTTAGTTCACCTTCCAAAGAGCTCGCTTCCCGACCTATTCTTTGGGAAATTTTGTGAGGGATGATGCAAGGAATGTAGATTGAAGTCCTCTGAGTATAAGTCCCGAAGCTTGAAAGTCTTATGATCAATACAAAACAAAGAAATCGTTGAAGAACTACTTTTTACCCCAAGATAGAAACACTAAGTGCAGGGCATTCTCGTTCACATTTTCTTAGGATGAACACCAGAAGTTCTTGAGCTTAGTATGTTTTCTTCGTTTAAATGCATTTTCAGCAGTTTCTAACACCGAATGAGCATTTTCCACTAATTGGAAGAGCATTGGTCATCTTATCGATCGTTTCAGGTTGCACCTTAGTTCTCCTTCCAACAAGCTCGCTTCCTGACCTATACTTTGGGAAAATGTGTGAGGGAAGATGCTAGGAATATTGACTAAAGTCCTCGAAGTATGAGTCCTGAATCTCGAAACACTTATAACTAATACAAAACAAAGAAACTGTTGTAGGAGCACTTTTTAGCCCGAGATAAAAAACTGAGTCCGGTACATTCTCGTTTGCATTTTCTTGGGACGAACAGTAGAATTTCTAAAGCTTAGCACCATTCCTTCAACGGAGGTGCATTTTCAGTGGTTTCTAACATCGGACAAGCATTCGCCACTCTTTTTAAGATCATTGGCTATCTTTTCGATTGTTTCGGGTTGCACCTTAATTCTATCTCTAAAGAGCTCAGTCTCCGACCTATACTTTGGAAAAATGTGTGAGGGATGATGCAAGTAATGTAGACTGAAGTCCTTAGAGTATGAGTCTTGATGCTCGAAACACTTATGACCAATACAAAACAAAGAAACCGTTGAAGGTTCGCTTTTTACCCCATAATAGAAAAACTGAGTCTGAGGCATTCTCGTTGGCATTTTTTGGGATGAACACCAGAAGTTATTGAGCTAAGCCCGGTTGCCTTTGCTGAAATGCATTTTTAGTGGTTTCTGACACCAGACGAGCGTTCGCCACTCGTTGGAAGACCATTTGTCATCTTTTCGGTTGTTGGGGGTTGCACCTTAGTTATCCCTCCAGCAAGCATGTTTCCCGATCTATACTTTGGGAAAATTTGTAAGGGATGATGTGAGGAATGTGGACTGATGTCCTCAGAGTACGAGTCTCGAATCCCAAAACTCTTACGACCAATACTAAACAAAGAAACCTTTAAAGGACCTCTTTTTACCCCTAGATAGAAAAACTGAGTCTGAGGAATTCTCGTTCGCATTTTCTTGGGACCAAAAGTAGATGTTCTTGAGCTTAGCCTGATTCCTTTGCTTGAAGTGCATTTTTCTTGGTTTCTGACACCAGAGGAGCATTTGCCACTCGTTAGAAAAGCATTGGCAAAATTTTCGATCGTTTTGGGTTGCACCTTAGATCTCCCTCCGACGAGCTCGCTTCACAACCTATACTTTGGAAAAATGTGTGAGGGACGATTGCTGGAATGAGCCTGAAGTTCTCAGAGAATGACTCCCAAAGCTCGAAACACTTATGACCAATACAAAACATATAAACCGTTGAAGGACCGCTTTTTTCCCTGAGATAGAAAAACTGAGTCGGGGCCATTCTTGTTCACATTTTCTTGGGACGAACACCGAAATTTCTTGAGCCTAGCCCATTTCTTTTGCCGAAATGCATTTTCAGTGGTTTCTAACACTGGACAAGCATTCGCCACTCGTTGGAGAAGCATTGGCCATGTTTTCGACCGTTTCAGATTGCACCTTAGTTCTCTTACCAACAAGCTCGCTTCTCGACCAATACTTTCAAAAAATGTATGAGAAACGATGCAAGGAATGTAGACTAAAGACCTCGGAGTAAAAGTCCTGAAGCTCGAAACACTTATGACTAATAGAAAACAAAGAAACCGTCAAAGGATCACATTTTACCCCGAGATAGAAAAACTTAGTCTGGAACATTCTCTTTTGTACTTTCTTAGAACAAACACCAGAAGTTCTTGAGCCTAGCTCATTTCCTTCGCTTGAAGTGTATTTTCTGAGGTTTTTAACACCGGACAAGCATTCGCCACTCGGTTGAAGAGCATTGTCCATCTTTTCTATCGTTTTGGGTTACACCTTAGTTCTCCCTTGAACGAGCTCCCTTTCCGTCCTATAGTTTTGAAAAATGTGTGAGGGACAATGTTTGGAATGTAGAATGAAATCCTCGAAGTATGAGTCCCAAAGCTCGAAACATTTATGACTAATACAAAACAAAGAAACCGTTAAACGACCACTTTTTACCCCAAGATAGAAAAGCTTAGTCCAGGGCATTCTTGTTTGTATTTTCTTTGGACGAACACAAGAAGTTCTTGAGCTTAGCACGTTTCCTTTGGTGAAATGCATTTTCAATGCTTTCTGACACCAAACGAGCATTCGACATTTGTTGGAAGAGCATTGGCCATCTTTTTTATAGTTTCGGGTTGCACCTTAGTTCTCTTTCCAACGAGCTTGCTTCTCGACCTATACTTTGGAAAAATTTGTAAGGGACGATGTAGGGAATGTAGAATGAAGTCCTTGGAGTTTGAGTCCCGAAGCCCGAAAGACTTATGACTAATACTAAACAAAGAAACCTTTAAAGGACAACTTTTTACCCCTAGATAGAAAAACTGATTCTGGGGCATTCTCGTTCACATTTTCTTGGGACGAAAAGTAGTTCTTGTTGGAAAGCATTGGCAATGTGTGAGGGATGCAAAATAGCAGTTCTTGTTGGAAAAGCATTCGCTTGAAGTGTAGTTTTTGTGCTTTTTGACACCGGACAAGTGTTCGCGACTCGTTGGAAAAGCATTGGCAATCTTTTCGATCATTTCGGGTTGCACCTTAGTTCTCCCACCAACGAGCTCGCTTCACAACCTATACTTTGGGAAAATGTTTGAGGGACGATTCCTAGAATGACCCTAAAGTCCTCGGAGTATGAGTCCTGAAGCTCGAAACACTTATGACCAATAGAAATCATAGAAATCGTTGAAGGATCACTTTTTACCCCAAGATAGAAAAACTGAGACCGAGGCATTCTCGTTCGCATTTTCTAGAAGTTCGTGAGCTTAGCCAGCTTCCTTTGCTAAAATGTATTTTCAGTGGTTTCTGACACCGGAGGAGTGTTGCCACTCGTGGAAAGAGCATTGGCCATCTTTTCAATCGTTTCGGGTTACATCCTAGTTCACCCTCCAACGAACTCACTTCACGACCTATACTTTGAGAAAATGTGTAAGGAACAATTCGTAGAATGAGCCTGAAGTCCTCGGAGTATGAATCTCGAAGCTCGAAACACTTATGACCAATACAAATAATAGAAACCGTTGAAGAACTGCTTTTTTCCCTAAGATAGGAAAACTAAGTCTGAGACACACACTAGAAATTCTTGAGCCCAGCCCATTTCCTTCGCTTGAATTTTATTTTATGTGGTTTCTAACACCGAACGAGCATTCGCCACTAGTAGGAAGCGCATTGGCCATCTTTTCGATCATTTGAGGTTACACCTTAGTTTTCCTTCCAACGAGCACGCTAGCCGACCTATACTTTGGGATAAAGTGCGAGGCACAATGCCAGGAATGTACACTAAAGTCCTTGGAGTATCAGTTCTGAAGCTCAAAACACTTATGACAAAGACAAAACAAAGAAACCATTGAAGGAGTGCTTTTTAGCTCGAGATAGAAAAATTGAGTCCAGGGCATTCTCGTTTGCATTTTCTTTGGACGAACACCAGAAGTTCTTAAGCTTAACCCGTTTCATTCACTTGAAGTGCATTTTAACTGGCTTCTGACACCGGACGACCATTCACCACTCGTTGGAAAAGCATTGGTCATCTTTTCGATCGTTTCAGGTTGCACCTTATTTCTCTCTCCAAAGAGCTTGCTTCTCGCCTTATACTTTGGGAAAATGTGTGAGGGACGATGCTAGGAAGAAAGCCTAAAGTCCTCGGAGTATGAGTCCCAAAGCTCAAAATACTTATGAGCAATACAAAACAAAGAAACCATCGAAGGACCGCTTTTTACCACAAGATAGAAAAACTTTGTCCGGAGCATTTTCATTCGCAATTTCTTGGGACAAACACAAAAAGTTCTTGAGCTTAGCTTGTTTCCTTCACTAAAAATGCATTTTCAGTGGTTTGACACCGGACGAGCGTTCGTCACTCATTGGAAGAGTATTGACAATCTTTTTGATAGTTTCGCGTTGCACCTTAGTTCATCGTCCAATGAGCTGGCTTCCCAACATATACGTTGGGAAAACTGAGGTGCACGTGTTACTGTCACCAGAAACCTCTGAACTTGCCATTCTCGTTCAGAAGGTGCTGACCAACCCATTCCTGCCACCCTTGCCTTCATCTATTGCCGTTAATGCCTCCCGCACACTTCTTTATGTTCTACCATATACTTCCGTCGAGCCACCGCCACTTCTACAGTCCAACTATATGCCTTGCCATCCATTGACTCTGTTCCAAACCCTAGCAATCATCTCATGGTTGGCCATCCTCAAATCTACTCAAAATTTGAAGTTGGAGAGTCTTCGACACATTTCAACACTAACGTGTCAACCTCTTCTTCTTTAACTATAGCTCACCAGCAACTAGAAAGGCGTCAACAACAGATTACGACAATTGAGGCTACATTAGAGGTAACATCCAATACTCTTGGTCGTGGTCTTCATGCATCTTTACCGATATATTATGAGAATCCAATAACCTTGTTCCTCTCTCTATCCTCTCCTTAATGACTAATATAGTGGCACAATCTACAGGATATTTTTCAGGAGAAAAATTGAATTGCAATGACTATTTCTTTCGACCTTAGTCAGTGAAATGGTTCTTGAAGGGCAGCATAAATTCGGTTTTCTGACAAGGAAAATACTTCGCCCTCCACCGGAGACCCTCAAGAGTAGTATTGGAAGGGAGAGGATTCTCTTCTTCGATCTACATTGATTAATAGCATTGAGCAACAAATTGGATAACCTTTACTCTACGCTGCAACTACTAAAGATATTTAGGACAACCCTAAAATTGTATTCCAAATGTCAAAATGCCTCTTGTTTATGTACAGTACTCTAGATTTGAAGAGATTGACAGGATTTAAGATTTTTCTTGTTGATCTTAACTCTAAGTTTGATATAGTTCGTGGGTGTCCACTGAGCTAGAGACTGATTCCCTCCTTGATGGAAGTCTTTTCTGAAATTTGTCTTGAGGAGGATCAAACAAATGCTATGAATATTTTGACCATCTCGATTATTAACTCCGCTGCTTTTCACGCAAGATCCTCTACCAGTGGCAGTGAGACGCACAATGGGAAACCAGCTCCTTTGTGATCATTGTAAAAAGCAATGGCATATCAAAGAGCAAGATTGGAAGTTACATGGTCGTCCCCCAAGAGGTAAGAAACGACCTCCCAATAACAAACAGAACATTGAACGGGTATATGTGAGCGAGTTTGGTGGATCTTCTCAACCACCTGATCTACATGAGAGTCAGGTCAATCCCAGTCCTACTATTGTAGGTGCCATTATGCAATTAGGTATTCCTTAGTCCTCCAGTCTTATTAGTATTAATGGGAAGAAACCATGGATTCTGGATTCTTGAGCCACAAACCATTTGACTAGTTCCTCTAAATTGTTTGTGTCCTATATTCCACGTGTTAGTAATGAAACGATTAAGATTGCATATGGCTCCTTGGACCCCATTATTGGGAAGGGGAAGATTTCTCTTTGTGCAGGGCTCTCCTTACATCATGTGTTGCATGTGTCTGAAATTTCTTATAATCTGTTGTCTATAAGCAAGATTACTCGTGATCTAAACTGCAAAGCAACATTCTTACCTGATTGTCTCTATTTAGGACTTGAGCTCGGGGAGGATGATTGGCACTGCCTGACATAGTAGAGGACTTTACCTTCTTGATGACATCTCTTCTTGTAGTATTCCTAGGACTAGTCTTTTATCTTCTTATTTTACTACTTTCAAACAAAATTGTATGCTGTGGCATTTCTGTCTAGGCCAGCCTAATTTTCAATATATCAAACATTTATTTCATCATTTTCGTCTAGCCCACCCTAATTTTCAATAGTGAAAAGATGAGTTTTCTTTTACATTTATGGCTCAACTTGAAGGGAAGTGTTAGAATTAGCGAGCTTATTGTATGTTAAAAGCCTGAGGGTTTGTTGAGATTTTATAGTGCCCTAATTATTGAGATTTTATAGTGCCCTAATTATCTTTCATTATTTTATTTTGGCTTTTACAGCCTATAAATAAATGTTCCCTGTTTCATTATGAGATATAGAAAAATAATAAGAAAATAACATTGTGGTTTTTCTACGTGTTCTAGGGTTTCCAATTAAAACCAATGTTTGTTGGTTTCCACGTAAAACCGATGTTTATTCTTCTCTTTTCTTTTCTCAATAAAAGCTAATACAAAGACAAATAATTGATTACAACCAGTAATACAAAACGAAACCAGACCCATCTAAACAAGTCTATGAAGGAGGAAAAATGAATGCCTTCCATCACCGTATCAAAACTTATAAGTTTAAAATTGTCCCATAATGACCGTATTAACCTTCTTTGTTTTCCATAAAGGAAAGGCCTATTAATTGTGGTAGTATGATGCACATTTCACAAAGACAAAGGTCCAATAAAGGCCAAAACAAAAGTAAAAGGTTCATAAGAAAATTTCCCCATCCATTTGTCCACTAAAAAATGAGAAACTGTGCTCCCATTTTCCTAAAGGACTACAAAAAAGAAAGCAAGGGGTAAACAAGATAGTTTATTTAAAGAACCCATGAAACTAACTACACAAAAAAGGGTTCCAACTTAAATAATAAGACTTTGAAAGTAATTACAAGATTCTTTCGAAACTTAACTGACATCCAAAATAGAAGCATTAACCTTAGCGATTGGCTAAACCTCCTCCTAAGATCTCTCCATATCACTAAAACTCTATTATTTCTCTCCAACAAAGGCCCCAAAAGCTGTGAAGAAACCAACCATCCACAAAATTCAACCATTATAGGCATATGCAAAAGAACCTTCTTTTTAATGATGGGAGGTCTACTTGATCTAATTGCAAGGCATCATAAGTAGATAAGTTTCTGCTTTATAGAAAGTGGACACGTTCCTTTTATTGAAGGTAGACTTTCCTTCAAGCGAAGGTTCTCCTCTAACCAATGGTCAGTTTATTTAGTCTCGGGTGCTCCTAAGTGGGGACCTGCTCATTTAGGTTTGAGATTATATCTTTAAGGCTTCCTTACCTTCCTAGTTGTCAGTTGGAAGGTTTCTGGTTTATGGTAAGTTGTGGTCCCAACGGACACCCTAAAAACTTGGAATAGGTCTTTCTTTGGCGATATCAGATTAAGAAACAAGATCTCTTAGGAAGAAGAAATTCTTAGATGGGCTTGAAGAAGCTAGGCCTCCAAGTGAAGTTATTATGCAGGAGTTAGAGAGATCAGCTTTTTACTATCCTTATACAAGGAACACATCAAAATAGTCGTACAAAAGGACCTTGTAGAAAAAATCAAACCCAAGGTAATTAACTCTTTAATGCATAATCTGCCAAACAAAAAGATTAAATTTCTTGGGAATTTTAAAGATAGTCATTTGATGAACAGGAACTAGAGAGAAAACGAATAGAGAACCTGCAGGAGAAGCCTTCGAAGGGCAAGGAATCCAAAGGCAGTTTTAACCCCTAAAGGGGTTGATGCAATAGTCCACAAGAAAAGATAACAAAGCGATGACATTGTGTTTCCCAAATTGTCACTAGATGATGGAAACCCAAGGAAGGCGAGAAGGTGCACTTAACAGGGTGAAGCCCATACTTGGTAATAATAACCCTGTACCATAACGTGTCATAATCATGATAGATTTCCTTAAGCCATTTAACCAAAAAGGCCTTATTTCTCGCTCTTACATTGTTTATGCCTAATCCTAGGTCCAACAACCCAAACACCACCTCCAAATTAATGTGATGTGGGCCTTTCCTCTTGTCAACCCTTTCCCACAAGAAATCCCTTATCAACTTCTCCAAAATCTTGCTAACTGCATTGGTGATTAGCGGGTAAGTCTCTAAAGCTCAGGGAAGACCTAAATAGGAATGGTGCCAAACTATTTTATTATTATATCTTATTGGGCTTTTTTTTCTCTTTTTAGAAAAGGATACAAATTGTTTCATTAAAGAAATGAAAAGAGACTACTACTTAAAGATACAAAAAGAAACAAAAATGGAACAAACCAGAGAAATAACAAAATAGGAACATGTTCAAAGAAAATTATTAAGAAACAAAGATACAATACTTAAGATTATTCTAAAAAACAAATCCATCAACAATAAATATCTTGAATTGTAAGCCTATTAAACGATTTAAAGAGACAACACGAAGAGGCTGCCTTAAATGGACCGAACCAAACCAAACAACAAGACTTTGGAAGAACTTTCGAAGATAAGTTGATTTATTCCCAGTGACTGTCTCCAAGAATGGACATAAATCATGAGTGAACATAACTAACATATTATAAGTCAAGCTATCACCCTTGTTCAATCCTATTGGTAGAGACTGAGTAAAGTATTTTGCTTGTTCTCGGGAAAGGTTAACAGTACTCATACACCATGTTGGTTCCCTCATTTTCCACCCTTATAGCTGAAGATAAGCAAACAATTTGTGAAGTCACGTCAATCCAAAAATCAACCTTGAAGAAGATCAGATCGAAAAGTACAGGCGAAAGGATCAGAGAGAGAGTGACAAGGAATATATCCAACCTAAATGCCATTTTTAGTTTCCTCCTCGATCCTTCAGAAGACGAACTCACTTTGGATCAGGAAGAGATCGTACCATAGGGCAAAGACAACATGGAATTAGAAAAATTGAGTTCAGGGTATTGTCATTCTAATTTTTCTTGTACAAACACTAGAAGTTCTTGAGCTTAGCCCGTTTCCTTCATTAAAATGCATTTTCATTGGTTTTTGACACCGAACGAGCATTCGCCACTCGTTGGAAGAGCATTGGTCATATTTTCGATCATTACGAGTTGTACCTTAGTTCTCTCTCCAACGAGCTCGCTTCTTAACCTATACTTTGAGAAAGTGCGTGAGGGACGATGCCTGGAATGTAGAGTGAAGTCCAGAGTATAAGTCCTGAAGCTTGAAATATTTATGACCAATACAAAATAGAGAAACCATTGAAGAATCACTTTTTACCCCGAGATAGAAAAATAGAGTACGGGGCATTCTCGTTTGCATTTTTTTGGGACTAACAATAGAAGTTATTGAGCTTACCATGTTTCCATTGCTAGAAGTGCATTTTTAGGTGTTTCTGACACTGGACGAGTGTTCGTCACTCGTTGGAGGAGCATTGGCCATTATTTCGATCATTTTGGGTAAAACCTTAGTTGTTCCTCCAACGAGCTCGCTTTTCGACCTATGGTTTGGGAAAATGTTTGAGGGACGATGCCAGGAATGTAGATTGAAGTCCTTGGAGTATAATTCTCAAAGCTTGAAACACTTATGACCAATACAAAACAGAGGAACCATCGAAGGATCGCTTTTTACCCCGAGATAGAAAAACTGAGTCTAAGGGCATTCTCGTTCGCATTTTCTAGGGACCAACACCAGAAGTTCTTGAGCTTAGTTCGTTTCCTTCGCTGGAAGTGCATTTTCATTGGGTCCTGAAATCGAACAAGTGTTTGCCACTCGTCGGAAGAGCATTGGGCATGTTTTCGATCGTTTCAGGTTGCACCTTAGTTCTCCCTCCAACGAGCTCGCTTCCCGACCTATACCTTAGGGAAAATTTCAGGGAGCATGCCATGAGTGTGGGTTCAAGTCCTCGGAGAATGAGTCTCGAAGATCGAAAGACTTATGACCAATATAGAGCAAAGGGAAGAATCCGTAGGGGACCGCTTTTTACCTCTGGATAAGAAAACTGAGTCCGAGGCATTGTCGCTCGCGTTTTCATGGGACGAGCACCAGCAGTCCTCCTACTCGACTCGTGTCCTTCGCTGTAAGTGCATTTCCAGAGGTTTTTGACACCGGACGAGCGTTCAACACTCGTTGGAAGCACTACCATCTTTTGGACAGTTTTGGGTCGCACCACAGTTCTCCCTCCAACGAGCTCGTTTCCCTACCTATACATTGGGAAAACGTGTCAGGGAGCATGCAAGGACTGTGGATTGAAGTCCTTGGAGCATGAGCCGCGAAGATCAAAATACTCATTACCAATTCGGAGCAAAGGGAAGAAACCATCGGGGGACCGCTTTCTACCCTAGGACGAGAAAATTGAGTTCGGGGCATTACCGCTTGTGTTTTCTTGGGACGAGCATCTAAATCCTCGAGCTCAGTTTGTTTCCTTCGCTGCAAGTGCATTTCCAGTCGTTTCTGACACCGGACGAGCGTTCGCCAGTCGTTGGACGCATTGGCCATCTTTTGGACCGTTTTGGGTCGCCCCACAATTCTCCCACCAACGAGTTCGATTCCCTATCTATACCTTGGGAAATCATGTCAGGTAGATGCCAGGAGTGTGGGTTGAAGTCCTCGGAGCACGAGTCCCGAAGATCGAAAGACCTATGACCAATACGAAGCAAAAGAAGAAACCGTCGACGGACCGCTTTTTAACCCAGGACGAGAAAACTAAGTCTGGGGCATTCTCGCTCGCGTTTTCTTGGGACGAGCAGCGGAAGTCCACGAGCTCAGCCCGTTTCCTTCGCTCCAAGTGCATTTCCAGTGGTTTCTGACACCGTAGTTCTCCCTCAAACGAGCTCGCTTCCTGACCTATACCTTGGGAAAACGTGTCAGGGAGCATGCCGGGAGTGTGGGTTGAAGTCCTTGGTGTACGAGCCCTGAAGATCGAAAGACTTATGACCAATACGGAGCAAAGGGAAGAAACTGTCAGGGGACCGCTTTTTACCCCAGGACGAGAAAACTAAGTCCGTGGCATTCTCGCTCGGGTTTTCTTGGGACGATCACTTGAAGTCCTCGAGCTCAGCCCGTTTCCTTCACTACAAGTGCATTTCAAGTTGTTTCTACACCGGACGAGCGTTCGCCACTCGATGGAAGCATTGGACATCTTTGGAATGTTCTAGGTCGCACCACAGTTCTCCCTCCAACGAACTCGCTTACCGACCTATACCTTGGGAAAACGTGTCAGTGAGCATGTCAGAAGTGTGGGTTGTAGTCCTCGGAGCACGAGCCCTAAAGATCGAAAGACTTATGACCAATACGAAGCAAAGGAAAAAAACCGTCGGGGGAACGCTTTTTAACCCAGGACGAGAAAACTGAGTCCGGGGTATTCTCGCTCGCGTTTTCTTTGGACGAGCACCGAAATTCCTCGATCTCAGCCTGTTTCCTTCACTGCAAGTGCATATTTAGTGGTTTCTGACACCGGACGAGCGTTCGCCACTCGTTGGAAGCATTGGCCATCTTTGGACCGTTCTGGGTCGCACCATAGTTCTCCCTCCAACGAGCTCGCTTCCCGAACAATAGCTTGGGAAAACGTGACAGGGAGCATGCCAGGAGTGTGGGTTCAAGTCCTCGAAGCACGAGCCCCAAAGATCGAAAGACTTATGACCAATACGGAGCAAAGGGATGAAATCGCCGGGGGACCGCTTTTTGCTCCAGGACGACAACAATGAGTCTGGGGCATTCTTGCTTGTGTTTTCTTGGGACGAGCACCGGAAGTCCTCGAGCTCATCCTGTTTCCTTCGCTACAAGTGCATTTCCAGTGGTTTTTTACACCGAAACGAGCGTTCGCCACTCGTTTGAAGCATTGACCATCTTTTGGACCGTTTTGCGTCGTTCCACAGTTCTCCCTCCAACGAGCTCGCTTCTCGACCTATACTTTGGGAAAACGTGTCAGGGAGCATGCCTGGAGTGTGGGTTGAAGTCCTCGGAGCACGAGCCCCAAAGATCGAAAGACTTATGACCAATACGGAGCAAAGGAAAGAGACCGTCGGGGGACAGCTTCTTACCCCAGAACAAGAAAACTGAGTCCAGGGCATTCTCGCTCGTGTTTTCTTAGGACGTGCACCGGAATTCCTCGAGCTCATCTCGATTCCTTTGCTACAAGTGCATTTCCAGTGGTTTCTGACACCGAAACGAGTGTTCGCCACTCGTTGGAAGCATTGGCCATCTTTTGGATCGTTTTACGTCGCACCACAGTTCTCCCACCAACGAGCTAGCTTCCCGACCTATACCTTAGGAAAACATGTCAGGGAGCATGCCAGAAGTGTGGGTTGAAGTCCTCAGAGCACGAGCTTCGAAGATCGAAAGACTTATGACCAATACGGAGCAAAGGGTAGAAACCGTCGGGGGACCGCTTTTTACCCCAGGACGAGAAAACTGAGTTCGGTGCATTCTCGCTCGTGGTTTCTTGGGACGAACTCCGGAAGTCCCCGAGCTCAGCCCGTTCCCTTCACTGCAATGGCATTTTCAGTGGTTTCTGACACCAAACGAGCGTTCGCCACTCCTTGCAGGCATTGGCCATCTTTTCTACCGTTTTGGGTCGCACCACAGATCTCCTTCCAACAAGTTCGCTTCCCTATCTATACCTTGGAAAAATGTGTCAGGGACAATGCCAGGAGTGTGGGTTGAAGTCCTCGGAGCACGAGCCCCGAAAATCGAAAAACTTATGACTAATACGGAGCAAAGGGCAGAAACCGTCGGGGGACCGCTTTTTACCCCAAGACGAGAGAACAGAGTCCGAGGCATTCTCGCTTGCATTTTCTTGGAACGAGCACCAGAATTCCTCGAGCTCATCCCGTTTCCTTCGCTGCAATGGCATTTCCAGTGGTTTCTGACATCGAACGAGCGTTCACCACTCGTTGGAAGCATTGGCCATCTTTTGGACCGTTTTGGGTCACACTACAGTTCTTCCTCCAACGAGCTCGCTTCCCGACCTATACCTTGGGAAAATGTGACAGGGAGCATGCGAGGAGTGTGGGTGGTAGTCCTCGGAGCAGAAGCCCCGAAGATCGAAAGACTTATGACCAATACGGAGTAGAGGGAAGAAACCATCGGGGGACTGCTTTTTACCCAAGAACGAGAAAACTGAATCCGGGGCATTCTCGCTCGCGTTTTCTTGGGACGAGCACCGGAAGTATTCGAGCTCGGCTCGTTTCGTTTGGTGAAAATGCATTTCCAGTGGTTTCTGACACCAGAGGAGCGTTTGCCACTCGTTGGATGCATTGGCCATCTTTTGGACCGTTTTGGATCGCACCACAGTTCTCCCTCCAACGAGCTCGCTTCCTGACCTATACCTTGGAAAATGTGTCAGGGAGCATGCCTAGAGTGTGGGTTGAAGCCCTTGAAGCACGAGCCCCGAATATCGAAAGACTTATGACCAATACGGAGCGAAGGGAAGAAACCGTCGGGGGACAGCTTCTTACCCTAGAACGAGAAAACTGAGTCCGGGTCGTTCTCGCTCGTGTTTTCTTAGGACGAGCACCGAAAGACCTCGAGGTCAGCCCGTTTCCTTTGCTGCAATTGCAATTGCAGTGGTTTCTAACATCGGACGAGCGTTCGCCGCTCGTTGGAAGCATTGGCCATCTTTTGGACCGTTTTGGGTCGCACCACATTTCTCCCTCCAACGAGCTCGCTTTCCGATTTATTCCTTGGGAAAACGTGTCAGGGAGGATGCCATGAGTGTGGGTTGAAGTCCTTGGAGTACGAGCTTCGAAGATCAAATACTTATGACCAATACGGAGTAAACGGAAGAAAACGTCGCGATACCAGATGAACGTTTGCCACTCGCTGGAAGAGCATTAACCATCTTTTCGGTCTTTTCGGGTTGCACCTTTGTTCTCCTTCCAACGAGTTCGCTTTTTGACATATACTTTGGAAAAATGCGTGAGGGACGATGCAAGGAATGTAAACTAAAGTCTTCAGAATATGAGTCTCAAAGCTCAAAACACTTATGACCAATACAAAACAAAGAAATCGTTGAAGGCCTGCTTTTTACCCTAAGATAGAAAACTGAATCCTGAGCATTCTCGTTCGCATTTACTTGGGAGGAACACCAGAAGTTCTTGAGCTTAGCAGCTTCCTACGCTGAAATGCATTTCCAGTGGTTTCTGACATTGGATTAGGGTTCGCCACTCGTGGAAGAGCATTGGCCATCTTTTCGATCATTTCGTATTTCACCATAGTTCTCCCTCCAACGAGCTCACTTATCGTCCTATACTTTAGAAAAATGCCCGAGGGACGATGCTAGGAATGTAGGCTAAAGTTCTCGGAGTATAAAGACATTAAGCCCACTAATTGTTAGTGAGTTGTGTGTTATTGGCCCATATGAATTCTATATAAAATGGGCTCTTGAGGTCTTAAGGTTGGGGCTTTACTTTTTTTTTAAAAGAAAAGATTGGGCTGCTGCTGTTTTTATAAACATTTTAAAAAAATAATAATAACCCAACCCTTATTTCTTTTTTTATTTTCCATCTTCTTTCTCTCTCTCGATTTCCTTCATCCAACGAGTCCCATAACCCGGTTCTGGGTTTGAAGGATAGTAGGTCAATCTTAGTGGTGGTTCAAGCATCAATCGGAGCTTCAAATGTAAGTTTTTCTTTAAGAACCCTATATTTAATCTTATTTCGGTTTAGGGTTTATTGTTAATTAATTGCAATTAGGGTAAGTTTTTGGTCTTTCTTTCGCCCTACTCTTTTAATCTCTATCATAATGATCAATACAAAACAAAGAAACCGTGGAAGAACTACTTTTTACCACGAGTTATAAAAACTGAGTCTGGGGCATTCTCGTTTGTATTTTCTTTGAACGAATACCATAAGTTCTTGAGCTTAGCCCGTTTCCTTCGTTGAAGTACATTTTTTGTGGTTTCTGACATCAGACAAGCGTTCGTCACTCGTTGGAAGAGGATTGGCCATCTTTTCGATCGTTTCGGTTTGCACCTTAATTCTCCCTCCAACGAGCTCACTTTATGACCTATACTTTGGGAATATGTGCTGGGGACGTTGTCAGAAATGTAGACGGAAATCCTCGAGCTTTAGGACTCATAATACAAGGACTTCACTCTACATTCCAGGCATCGTCCCTTACACATTTTCAGAAAGTATAGGTCGGCGAGCGACCTCGTTGAAGAGAAACTAATGTGCAACCATAAATGATCGAAAAGTAGGCCAATGCTCTTCCATAGAGTGACGAACATTCGTTTGGTGTCAGAAACCACTGAAAATGCACTTCAAGCAAAGGGAATAACCTAATCTCAAGAACTTCTGGTGTTTGTCCCAAGAAAATGAAATCGAGAATGCGCCGGACACAGTTTTTCTATCTCGTGGTAAAAAGTTGTCCTTCAACCGTTTCTTTGTTTTGTATTGGTCATAAGTGTTTTGAGCTTTACAACTAATACTCTGAGAACTTTAGGATACATTCCTCACATCGTCCCTTACATATTTTCCTAAGTATAGGTCAGGAAGCGAGCTCGTTGGAAGAAGAACTAAGGTGCTACCTAAAACAATTGAAAAAGATGGTCAATCCTCTTCCAACAATTGGTGAACGCTCGTCTGGTGTCAAAAACCACTCAAAAATGTAATTCCATCGAAGGAAACGAGCTAAGCTCAAGAACTTCTGGTGTTCGTCTCAAGAAGCGGACTAAGTTTTTCTATCTCGAGGTAAAAAGCGGTCGTTCAATGGTTTCTTTGTTTTGTATTAATCTTAAGTGTTTCGAGCTTCATGACTCATACTCCGAGGACTTCAGTTTACATTCCTGGCATCATCCCTCGCACATTTTCCCAAAGTATAAATCGGAAAGCAAGCTCGTTAGAGAGAGAACTACATGCAACCCGAAACGATCGAATAGTTGGCCAATGCTTTTCCAACTAATGGTGAACGCTCGTTCGGTGTCTGAAACCACTAAAAATGAACTTCAAGCAAAGGGAACGGGCTAAGCTTGAGAACTTCTACAGTTCTTTCCATGAAAATGTGAAGGAGAATGCCCCGGACTCAGTGTTTCTATCTAAGGGTAAAAAGCGATCCTTCAACGGTTTTTATTGTTTTGTATTAGTCATAACTTTTCCAAGCTTCGGAGTCATACTTCGAGGATGGCAGTCTACATTCTTGGCCTCGTCCCTAAAACATTTTCCCAAAGTATAGGTCAGGAAGCGAGCTCGTTGGAGGGAGAACTAAGGCACAACTCGAAATGATCGAAAAGTTGGCCAATGCTTTTCAAACGAGTGGCGAACACTTGTCTGACGTGTAAAACCACTGAAAATGCACTTCAAGTGAAGGAAACAGGCTAAGCTCAAGAACTTCTAAAGTTTCGGGTTGCACCTTTGGAAAATGTGTGAGGGACAATACCAGGAATGTAGACTGAAGCCGTCAGAGTATGAGTTTTGAAGCTCGAAACACTTATGACGAGAACAAAACAAAGAAATCGTTGAAGGATCGTTTTTACTGCTAGATCGAATAATTGTGTCCGGGGCATTCTCATTCGCATTTTAATGGGATGAACACTAGAAGTTCTTGAGCTTGGCCCATTTCCTTCTGTTAAATGTATTTTCAGGGGTTTCTGACGTCGAACGAGCGTTCGCCATTCGTTGGAAGAGCGTTGGCCATCTTTTCGATTGTTTCACGTTGCACTTTAGTTCTCTGTCAAATGAGCTCACTACTCGACCTATACTTTAGGAAAATATGTGAGGGACGATGCTAGGAATGTAGATTGATGTCCTTGGAGTATGAGTTCCGAAACTCGAAACACTTATGCTCGAAACACTTCTGACTAAGACAAACCAATGAAAGAAGATTGTGACCAAGACAATTTTCGAGTTGCATCTTAGTTTTCCCGCCAAAGAGCTCGCTTCTCGACTTATACTTTGAGAAAACTGTGAGGGACAATGCCATGAAAGAAGCCTAAAGTCCTCGAAGTATGAGTCTTGAAGCTCGAAAATCTTATGACCAATACAAAATAAAGAAACCGTTGAAGGACCGCTTTTTTTCCCGAGGTAGAAAAATTGAGTCAGGGGCATTCTCGTTCGCATTTTCTTGGGACGCATGCCAGAAGTTCTTGAGCCTAGCCTGTTTCCTTCTTTTGAAGTGCATTTTCCGTGGTTTCTAATACCGTATGAGCATTCGCCACTCATTGAAAGTGCATTGGTCATCTTTTTTATCGTTTCGGGTTACACCTTAGTTCTCCCTCTAACAAGCTCGCTTGTCAAACTATACTTTGGGAAAATGTGCGAGGGACAATGCCAGGAATGTATACTGAAATCCTCGGAGTATGAGTTTCAAAGCTCGAAACACTTATGACAAATACAAACCAAAAAAAAAACCGTTGAATGAGTGCTTTTTACCCCAAGATAGAAAAATTGATATGGGACATTCTCGTTCGCAATTTCTTAGGACGAACACTAGAAGCTCTTGAGCTTAGCCAGCTTCTGTTGCTGAAATGCATTTTCAGTGGTTTCTGACACTAGACGAGCGTTCGCCACTCATTGGAAGAGCATTAGCCATCTTTTCGATCATTTTGGGTTGCACCTTAGTTCTCCATCCAACGAGCTCGCTTCATGATCTATACTTTGGGAAAATGTGTGACGGACGATTCCTGGAATGAGCTTTAAGTCTTCGAAGTATGAGTCCCAAAGCTCAAAACACTTATGACCAATACAAAACATAGAAATTGTAGAAGGACCACTTTTTCTCCGAGATAGAAAAACTAAGTTCGGGACATTCTCGTTTGCACTTTCTTGGGACACATACTAGAAGTTCTTGAGCGTATCCCGTTTCCTTCGCTTGAAGTGCATTTTCCGTGGTTTCTAACACCGTATGAGCATTTGCCGCTCGTTAGAAGAGCATTGGCCAACTTTTCGATCGTTTCGAGTTACACCTTAGTTCTTCCACCAACGAGCTCCCTTGACAATCTATACCTTGAGAAAAAATGCAAGGGATAATGCCAGGAATGTTCATTCAAGTCCTCAAAGTATGAGTTCTGAAGCTCGAAACACTTATGACAAATACAAAACAAAAAAAAAAAACGTTGAAGGAGCGCTTTTTACCCTGAGATAGAAAAATTGAGTCTAGGGCATTCTCGATCGCAATTTCTTAGGACGAACACCAGAAGTTCTTGAGCTTAGCAAGCTTCCTTCGCTAAAATGCATTTTCAGTGGTTTCTGACACTGGACGAGCGTTCGCCACTAGTTGGAAGAGCATTAGCCATCTTTTCGATCATTTCGGGTTGCACCTTAGTTCTCCCTCCAACGAGCTCACTTCACGACCTATACTTTGGGAATATGTGTGAGGGACAATTCCTGAAATGAGCCTGAAGTCCTCGGAGTATGAGTTCCGAAGCTCAAAACATTTATGACCAATACAAAACATAGAAACTATTAAAGGTCCATTTTTCCCCCGAAATAGAAAAACTAAGTCCGGAGCATTCTCGTTCGCATTTTCTTGGGACACACACTAGAAGTTCTTGAGCCTAGCCCGTTTCCTTCACTTGAAATGCATTTTCCGTGGTTTCTAACACTCTACGAGCATTCCCGACTCGTTGGAAGCGCAATGGCCATCTTTTCGATCGTTTCGGGTTACACTTTAGTTCTTCCTCCAATGAGCTCGCTTGCCAACCTATACTTTGGGAAAATGTGCGAGGGACGATGCCAGGAATGTACACTGAAGTCCTCGGAGTATGAGTTCTGAAGCTCGTAACACTTCTGACAAATACAAAACAAAGAAGCCATTGAAGGAGCGCTTTTTACCTCGAGATAGAAAAATTGAGTCTGAGACATTCTCGTTCGCATTTTCTTGGGATGAACACCAGAATTTCTTAAGGTTAGCCCGTTTCATTTGCTTGAAGTGCATTTTCAGTGATTTATGACACCGGATGAGCGTTCACCACTCGTTAGAAGAGCATTGGCCATCTTTTCAATCCTTTCGGGTTGCACCTTAGTTCTCCCTCCAACGAACTCGCTTCACAACCTATACTTTGGGAAAATATGCGAAGGAAGCCTGAAGTCCTCAGAGTATGAGTCCCGAAGCTCAAAACACTTATGACCAATATAAAACAAAGAAATCATTGAAGGACCACTTTTTACCCCAAGATAGAAAAACTGAGTCCGGGGTATTCTCGTTCACAATTTCTTGAGACGAAGACCAAAAGTTCTTGAGCTTAGCCCGTTTCCTTCACTAGAAATGCATTTTTCGTGGTTTCTGACATCGAACGAGCATTCGCCACTCGTTGGAAGAGCATTGACCATCTTTTCGATAGTTTCGGGTTACACCTTAGTTTTTCGTCCAATGAGCTTGCTCCTAACCTATACTTTGGGAAAACTAAGGTGCACGTGTTGCTATCGCCGGAGACCTCTGAACCTGCCCATCTCGTTTAGAAGGCACCGACCAACCCATCCCTGCCACCCTTGCCTTCATCCACAGCTGTTAATGCCTCCCACACAACGCTTTATATTCTGCCATTTACCTCTGTCGAGCCACCGCCGCTTCTGCAGTCACACCTATATGCCTTGCCATCCACTCTGTTCCAAACCCTAGCAATCATCTCGGGGTTGGGCATCCTAAAATATACTCAACATTTAAAGTTGAAGAGTCTTCAGCATATTCCAACACTAACGTGTCAACCTTTTCTTCTTCAAGTATAGCTCCCCAGCAACTAGAAAGGCTACAACAGCAGATTGCAGCAATTGAGGCTACATTAAAAGCAACATCCAATACTTTTGGTCGTGATCTTCATGCATCTTTACCAGTATATTATGAGAATCCAATAACCTCGTTCCCCTCTCTATCCTCTCCTTATGTGACTAATACAGTGGCACAATCTACAACATATTTTTCAAAGGAAAAATTGAAGGACAATGACTATTTCTTCCGATCCCAGTCAATGAAAATAGTTCTTGAAGGGCGGCATCAATTCAGTTTTTTGACAGGGAAAATACTTCGTCCTTCGCCTGGAGACCCTTAGGAACGGTACTGGAAGGGAGAGGATTCTCTTATTTGATCTACATTGATCAATATCATGGACCTACAAATTGGCAAACCTTTACTCTATGTTGCAACTGCTAAAGATATTTAGGATACAACCCAAAAATTGTATTCCAAACGTCAAAATTCCTCTCGTCTATGTACAATACTCTAGATTTGAAGAGATTGACAGGATTTATGATTTTCTTGTTGGTCTTAACTTTAAGTTCGATATAGTTCGTGGGTGTCTACTGAGCCAGAGACCAATTCATTCTCTGATGGAGGTCTTTTCTGAAATTCGTCTTGAGCAGGATCGTACAAATTCTATGAATATTTTGACCATCTCGGCTATTGACTCCGTTACTTTTAGCGTAAGATCCTCTACCAGTGGTAGTGAAAAGAATACTCTGTGATCATTGCAAGAAACAATGGCATACCAAAGAGCAATATTGGAAGTTACATGGTCGTCCCCCATGAGGTAAAAAATGACATTCCAACGACAAACAGAACATTGGACAAGTATGTGTGAGCGAGTCTTGTGGATCTTCTCAACCACCTGATCTACACGAGAGTCAGGTCAATCTCAGTCCTACTACTCTAGGTTCCATTGTACAATTACGTATTCCTTAGTCCTCCAGTCTTATTAGTATTAATAGCAAGAAACCATGGATTCTAGATTCTGAAGCCACAAACCATTTGACTAGTTCCTTTGAATTGTTCGTGTCCTATGTTCCATGTGTTGGTAACGAAACAATTAAGATTGCAGATAGCTCCTTGGCCGCCCTTCTTGGGAAGGGGAAGATTTCTATTTGTGCAGGGCTCTCCTTACATCATGTGTTGCATGTGCCAAAATTTCTTATAATCTGTTATCTATAAGCAAATTTACTCTTAATATAAACTGCAAAGCAACATTCTTACCTGATTGTCTCTATTTAGGACTTGAGCTCGAGGATGATGATTGGCACTACCTGACATAGTAGAGGACTCTACCTTCTTGATGATGACATCTTTTCTAGTAACATTCCTGGGACTAGTCTTTTACCTTCTTATTTTACTACTTCTAAACAAAATTGTATGTTGTGGCATTTCCATCTAGGCCACCCTAATTTTCAATATATGAAACATTTATTTCCTCATTTTCTTTTAGGCCACCCTAATTTTCTAGAGTGAAAGGATGAGTCTTTTTTACATTTACGCCCCAACTTGAGGGGAAGTGTTAGAATTAGCGGGTTTATTGTATGTTGACAGCCCGAGGGTTTGTTGAAATTTTATAGTGCTCTAATTATCTTTTATTATTTTATTTTGGCTTCTACGGCCTATAAATAAATGTTCACTGTATCATTATGAGATATAGAAAAATAATAAGAAAATCAACCATCCATCTTCCATAAAGGAGCCGAATGAAACCAAAGTTTCACGTTCGGTTTTGAATCAGAGACGTTCAGTTCAAAATGATGAATCAACGTCGACTATAACCCCTAGCCTTCCAAGCTAACGATGCGGGTTCGATTCCCGCTATCCGCTTATCTTATCTTATAATATTCTTATCTTATAATTTATATATATTATAAATAGAAATTAATTAATAATGGAATTACTCAAATAAAAATTTTCAATTTACTTAATTTTAACTAAATTTTAACTAAGGTATTAGTTAATGTAATGCATCATTGAATTCAATATGCAATTTCCGGAATTCTCACACATTTTTTTTACGAACAAGAGAGGTGAAAATACGAAAAAAAAAATTGTTTTTAAATATTTCAAATTTGTCTTTCCATTTTTTTCTCTGTGATTTTTTTATCGTCTTTCTACTCTTCGGTGCGATTTCTTCCATCTTTCTTTTTCTTTTTTTTAGATTTAGGTAACTAAGTCTATTTTTTTATTGTCTTTCTTGTTTTCTCTCTGTTTTTAGGTACGTGCATGTCTTTCTTCCTCTTTCTTTTTCTTCTTTTTCTTTTTCATTCACTACATGCATCTTATCGTCTTTTTTTTTTTTACGTTTAGATTAGGTAACCAAATCTGATCGTGTATAAGAATCTTGAAAAAATTAGTTAGCCATTTAAATTAGGGTAACCAAAACTAAAAGATTGTGTACAACGAATATTGAAAAAAATCGTCTATACCAAATTTTGAAAAAAAAATCGTTTAGATTCGTGTACCCAAATCTAAATGATCGTATACCAAATTTTGAAAAAAAAAATTCGTTTAGATTTGGAATCCTAAATCTAAACGGTCGTGTAGCCAAATCTAAACGATCATATACCAAATTTTGAAAAAAAAAATTATTTAGATTTGGGGTAGCCAAATAAATGATCGTGTAGCCAAATCTAAACAACTGTGTAACTCAATTAATTAAACGATTATGTAACCAAATTAAACGATAGAACTGAAAAAACAAATCTAAACGATCGTGTACCAAACAATAGTAAAATCTAAACGATTGTGTACCATTTCATTACCAAATATATTATGTGCATTGTTGACGGAGCATTTTTGGTATTTTACATGGTGAACCTCTAGGTTTTTTCTATTTTCGGAATTGTTCTATACAATGTAAATATTTTGCCGTTTTTTTATATATTTTTTAAAAGACCTCTTAAAACTTCCATATTGCCTATTACAATATGAAACCTCTCCCATGGGTTTAGGCGTCAAGGGCACGAGGAATTAGACAACTATGTATTTGTTGGTATCTCCGACGCATATGGTTACCTTATGGACAACGATTTTTGTTTTCAATTAACATAAATTCATTTTTTATTTAAATAAAAACATTTCTTCATTTCAATTTTATCAGTTGAGATTATGATTGATGATGCATTACGTATTTCATTGTTTCGTTGAAGCGTTACAAAACTTGTTGCGGCTAGGTGACTATTGAGACCCTACAAATGCAACATATCTATCTATATCTCTAATATTATATTAAATGATCATATTAGTGGATAACTTTCCACTTCCCATTTTGCTTCACGTTTTTTCTATACACGCCTATAGTTCTATTCAATAAACTTCAAACACCTAATGACCGAACAACCATTCAATTCCCCTTAAATCCTACATCTCACAAGTCATGAAATTTTATTCATATAATGAGATCATTTACAAAATTATTGTAAAATCTTAAGAAATTTGAAGATGAAGCGATCTCAATAAACCTACATTTTGATTTTCTTATGATGAAATTTGACGGAAGTTTGATTTTGAAGAACACAAACAAAATAGTTGTTGTTGGATTGCTTATTTGGACAAAAGAAAAGGTTGGCCTCTAGGATTTTCTCATATGATGAAAAATGCTAACATACTTTTTTTCCCATATTTGAATTCATGAACCATAGCATAAATTTAAGTTGGTATGGAGAATGGGATTATAAGGTCTTTTCGGTCTAGGAGATTAGACATTTGTTCTTTAAATTAAAGGAAAATTTTTGTGAATGTAACAAAACATCAAACTATTTACGACCCGTGTAACAAAGCTCATAAAATTAGTCATTTTTTAAATATTCCAGGTTTGTCCTTCTATCTTTCTTCTCCTCCTCGCTGCGATTTCTTTCTATCGTCTTTCTTCTTTTCTTCTTTTTTTCGTTGTGATTTCTTTGTATCGTATTTCTTCTTTTTCTCTTTTTTTTATACGTCGTTTAATCTTTCTATCATCTTTCTTCTTTTCCTCTTCTTTTTCTTTTCCTTTGCGATTTCTTTCCACCGTCTTTCTTCTTTTTTCATTGCGATTGTTTTTCGTCGTCTTTCTTCTTTTCTTCTTTTTTCGTTGCGATTTATATCATCTTTCTTCTTTTCCTCTTCTTTTTATACGTCATTTAATCTTTCCATCGTCTTTCTTCTTTTCCTCTTCTTTTTTTTTTCCTCTGCGATTTCTTTCCATCGCCTTTCTTTTTTTCTTCTTCTTATTTTTTACGTCATTTAAATTTAGATAACCAAATCTAAATTATCGTGTACAAAAAATAGCAGAATTTAAAAGATCGTGTATAAAGAATCTTGAAAAAAAATCATTTAGATTAGAATAGTCAAATGTAAACGATCGTGTAAAAAAAGTAAACGATCGTGTAAAAAAACAAACCATTGTGTAGATAAATATAAACGATCGCGTATTAAAAGAATAAAAAAATCGTTTATCCAAATCTAAACGATCGTGTATTAAAAAATCTTGAAAAAATAAATGATCGTGTACACAAATCTAAACGATCATATAAAAAAATAAACTATCGTGTACCAAAAGAACTAAAAAAAACGTTTATCCAAATCTAAACGATCGTGTACCAAAAGAATCTTGACAAAATTCGTTCAGTCAAATCTAAACGATCGTGTACCAAAAGAATTAAAAAAATCATATAGTCAAATCTAAACGATCGTGTACTAAAAAATCTTGAAAAAATAAACGATTGTGTAAACAAATCTATACAATCGTGTAAAAAAAAGTAAACGATCGCATACAAAAAAATAAAAATAAAAAATCGTTTAGCCAAATCTAAATGATCGTGTACCAAAAGAAAAACGATTTGCCTACCCAAATCTAAACGATCAAATCTAACTGATCATGTAACCAATTTTAAACATAACCAAATTAAACGATCGTGTAACCCAATTAAACGATAGAAAAAAAAAATTGCTAAATTAAATGACCAAATCTAAACGATCGTGTACCAAATATACTAGACGCGCGTTGTTATACCAAATATATTATATGCGCGTTGTTGATGGGACATTTTAGGTATTTTACACGGTGGGCCTGTGGATTTTTTCCATTTTCGAAATTGTTCTATACAATGTAAATATTTTGCCGCTTTGTTCTATTTGTAAAAATACCCCTAAATTAAAAATCATTATTTAAGTCATGTTCAATTTTTTTGTTTTATTTGATGTTTTAGATAATTTGTAGATTAGCTATTTATTACAATAAATTTGGACATTAAAAAAGATACTAAAAAAAATTTCATAAATATAACAATCTACTTAAATATTTACGGCTCTTGTAACACAGCCCATAAAATTAACCATTTTTTAAATATTTCAGGTTTGCCCTTTCTTCTTTCTTTTTCGATTTTTTTATCGTCTTTCATTCCATCTTTCTTTCTTTTCCTCATCTTTTTTACGTAGTTTAGATTTGGGTAACTAAATCTGATTTCTTTCTATCATCTTTCTTTTTCTTTTCCGTTGCAAGCATAGTCTTTCTTCTTTTACTCTCTTTTTTACGTCGTTTCAAATCTAAACAATCGTGTAGCCAAATCGATCGTGTAACCCAATTAATTAAACGATCGTGTAACCAAATTAAACAATAGAATTGAGTAAACAAATCGTTTAGATTTGGCTATCCAAATTTAAACGATCATATACTAAACAATAGTCAAATCTAAGTGATCGTGTACCAAATATATTACACTTAACCAAATATATTACGCACATTGTTGACGGGACATTTTTGATATTTTCTATCGTGGTTCTGTGGGCTTTTTCCGTTTTTAGAATTGTTAGTGTAAATATTTTGCCGATTTCTTATATTTTTTTAAAATACCCCAAATATATATTTACACCCTTGCATTAAGCGATTGAAATATTTTTTATTTAATTTTCTTTTTAATATTTAATTTAAATGATTTTTTTAACATTAAAAAAATAGGGAAACTCTCCTAAATATAACAAATTAGTGAAATATTTACAGCTTGTCTAACAAAGCCCATAAAGTTAGTCATTTCTTAAATATTCCAGGTTTGTCCTTCCATCTTTTTATCGTCTGCGATTTTTTTATCGTCTTCCTCTGTACTCTTCTTTTTTAGCTGCGATTTCTTTTTTTTTTTTTTTTTTTAGATTTGGGTAACCAAATCTATTTCTTTCTATTTAAATTTGGGGTAGCCAAATCTAAACGATCGTGTAGCCAAATCTAAACGATCGTATACCAAATTTTGAAAAAAAAATGGTTTAGAATTGGGGTAGCAAAATCTAAACAATCGTGTAACCCAATTAATTAAACAATCGTGTAACAAATTAAATGATAGAATTAAAAAAATGTAAACGATCGTGTGCCAAATCAAATGTAAACGATCGTTTACCAAATCCGTTACCAAATATATTACGCGCATTGTTGACAGGGCATTTTTGGTATTTTACACGTTGGGCCTCTGGACTTTTTTCATTTTCGAAATTGTTTTATATAATGTAAATATTTTGCCGCTTTTTTATATTTTGAAAAGATCCCTAAAAAATATTCATTTCATAACTAAAAATCTGTAAACATAAATATCTATATACTAATTAAATAAAATTCTATTTTATTCTTATGTCTATATAAAGTCTACCTTTCCATCTTTAAATTCCTATTTTATTCTTATGTCTATGTAATGTCCGTTAGTGGCTTATAATGTATTTTTCCAAAACAAAAGTTTACAATTGTGTAAATATAAATGTAAGCAAAACACGTTCAATTTAGTGATTGTATTTTTTTTTTAATTTTGTTGTAAATACCCATTGTTGCAAGTAATAATATTTAATTTTAGGGTTTATCATATTAAGAACCGTTTTTCTTTTTCAATAAAGTTTGAAGTTAAAGAAAAAACAAATGCTAAATCTGTAAATAACAATAAGATTTTAAGGCTAGAAAAACAATATTTTGGTTTAAATTTAAATTTGAAATAACTATAAAATTATACCAACCAAAATTAGAAAAAAGAACTATAGATTAAAAAAGGTTTGAGATATCAGAAATTTAAAGAAAAGTAAAAAATATTTTTTTATTCGAATTAAATATTCAAATTAAGAAGATGTTGAATCATGAAAATCAAAAGAATTTTTTTTATTTTACAATTTACATTAAATTAAAATTTCAATATTTATTGTGATTGTTTGATTACTAGTCCATCTATAATCTTTCTAGTGCTCTTTTTAAAGACATTAGAAAATACATTTTTCACATCCCTCTTTTTATTTTGATTTCAAGAAAAATTATTCACAAGTATTGGTGTTCTGATCTCATCCTTGTCATGTTGTGGGTTTGGATCTCAAAGAAGTGAGGACATAGACAAATGTGGATTTGTTGATATCCCACACACTCCACCTTAGTTTGGTGAAGTGAGGAATGATATTATTTCTTTATTAAAAATTTGTTTTTACCATAATATCAAATGGTCAACGATTTTATTTTCAATGAAAACAAGTTCATTTTTTATTTAAATAAAAACATTCTTTCATTTAAATTTTATCCTTTGAGATTGTGATCAGTGAGGCATTATGAAGCACGCGTCCGTTGAAGCGTTATGAAATGTGTTGCGGCTAGGTGGCCATTGAGGCATTACAAAAGCATCATCTATAGTTCTTCCACTACTCTTTTCAAAGATATTAAAACGTACATTTTTCACACAAAAAATTGTCGCCATCTTTTTTCTCTCTATTTTTATTATGAGCAAAATCATTCGCAAGTTTTAGTTGTTTTATTTTGAGAACGCAGTGACATTATCAGATATGTTTACACTACAAGCAAAGCCACGAAATGTCTTAAAGACGGCTCGTGATCTGCAACTCAGCATTTCATTTCAACAGTTTATATTTTGCAAGTTTTAGACTCATATCTTAAGCGATGTACTCTAGGCGATAGATCCAAACACCCATCCAGACATAGTTTACACTAAGTGTTTATCTCACTGCATCCAGCGTTCTTTATAGGCATCCTATTTTTGACGTCTAACTACAGCCTCCAACACACTGTTGCAGTTCATTTCCAACGCATTGTTGTTGGGAGGTTTTATTTATACATAGTAAATAAAAAAAATATTTAGAAGTTTGTTGTAGTTTTGGAAATATTTATAAAAATATTGTACATTTTAATAGGTTGGGTGTTGAACACCTAACCTATATTAAAAAGAAATAATAAAAAAAAAAGTTATGTCTAGTTTTCAAAACTAGACAAAGAAGAAAAAGAAGGAATCACGGGAACCAAACTCGTGAACACCTGCTCAGCTATTGGTGACCCGTGAACGCTTACCCAGCTGCCAATGAAGAGACCCATCAAAGGAGGACGGGTGTACACCCGTCCTCTTCTCTTGCATGTAGAAGGTCGGGTCTTCAAGATCCGTCCTTTCCCTCTTTAAATCTTCTCCTTCAGTCATAGGACGTGAAGAACAACAAATAACAGAGTTGGTTGCTTCGCTCATTTCCGTCCTACTCTTAATCTCTTCTTTGTGGCTTCTATCTTTTTCTCTTTTCAGCAGCTGAGAACCTCTCAAGGTAGGGATATCAGCTGCCAACCTTTGCTCATTCTGATTCATTCTCAATTTTGATTCGCTTCTCTTGGTTCCTTTCCCTCCCCTTTAATTCCTAAATAAAACCTCCTATTTAGAGAAATTTGGATAGATATTGTTAGTTTAGAAAATATGTATCAAATATTGAACTTTTAAAAATATTTACAAAAATATATTAAATTTATATATTTTTTTAATTATATAATTTATTTGGAGAACTTTGGATAGATATTATTATTTCAGAAAATATTTATCAAAATATTAAACTTTTGAAAATATTTATAAAAATATATTTAATTTATATTTTGTTTTAATTGTAGATTTTATTTAGAGAAATTTGGATAGATATTGTTAGTTTAGAAAACATTTATCGAAATATTGAACTTTTGAAAATATTATAAAATGTATGCAATTTATATTTTGTTTTAATTATAGATCTTATTTGGAGAAATTTGGATAGATATTGTTAGCTTAGAAAATATTTATCAACATATTCAACTTTTGAAAATATTTATACAATATATTTAATATATATTTTGTTTTAATTATAGATTTTATTAATATTATAATACTACTACTCCTAAATTTTGTAGATCGAGACATAAAGAACGAAGAAAATTGTCACATAGGTAAACTGTACTTAATATTTTTTTATGTGTTTTTAGTAATTTAAACTAAATTCTCGTGATATTATTGGCAATTCAGAACTGTACAAGGGAATACATGTCAAGATAAAGAAACACTTCAACATATGGTAACATGTTTGAAAAGACGAGAAAGTTCTTATCCTTTAATTTGAAGGAGTGCAACTCAAAATGGAACTCAAAGACTGTGTTCAAAGAATATTGAGAAGCGACTATCAAAAACATGAGTCAGCCATAGTGATCTAGGAGTTCTGTGTGGAAGGGCTCTAGCACAATGGATCAAAGGTACGTCGAGGATAATAGGCTGATGACTTCTAAGAGCTCTTATTGATTGAGTCATTTGGCACATTGATGTTGACTCATCACATCCTAGGGTTGAAGAAGGTCTCAAGGGTTCAGTTGTTCGCCGATGAAAGTGGTACATGAGTTGGGTTTAGAACGTTGTGAGATAGTTCGATTCCTATCTACCATTGGTGTGAAAGAGAGGTTCCTATCTACCATTGGTGTGAAAGGGAGATCTACGAGGAGCCAACCCTAGTACGAAAGGATTGGGTTGGGCCAACTAATGGTTTACCGATTATTATGCAAATAGCAACGCCGGTCAGCTGAGTTGGTTTGGAAGAACCTCTGCGCTGTCAGAAATCCTTCTTTATACAAGTTCTCAGACGAGGTTTTTGAACATCATTTCGATAGGCGAGAGGTGTAAGCACCGTGGGGTGTTCAGTGATCTCGTACTAAACGAAAGGACTTGTACTTTCACCATAACCCAAAATGAAAGAAAGTCAACATATTCCTACAATTGCGATCAGTCTCGCTACCTCTTTAGTTGTCGCCCCTTACTTGTTCAGTTGAATACCACAAGAAAGTAGCTCCTATCACTAAGGGGGCTTGTGCACTCCATGACTTTCTTATGTTATGGGCTCTCAAAGACTGAATTTAGATGCTAGTTCAAAAGCCCTTTCTCTTTAATAATCATGTCCACTTTGAAGCTCTAAACTATACAAGGGGCCTTGGCCTAGCTTACTAAGCGCTGGAATTAAGAGGTCCAATAATAGAAGCAGAAGGTCCAAGGAAGCAAATGAAGAAAAAGAAGACAAGAGTACTCTGCTCCAAAAGTTTTGGAATTCATGAGTCCGACCTATCCACAGATTCATATGGATCAAAGAGGCATTCTGACCCGTCAGACTTGTTCATTTCGAATCCACTCCAATTATGGCTCCGAAACTTTCATTGAAAGGAAGAAAAAGCATAATGAAATGAAGGAAAGCCATCCTGCGTCCATCCTCAGGCATTGAATGAGTGGAATTCTTCTCATAGTGGAATTCGAAAAGAATTTGAGACTCTCATATTAGATTTTGCCTCTCCTTCTTAGTCGAGTTGCCTATCACACCTTGCTCTCGTAAGACGTTTAGAAGGTAGTGGCTTCTCTTGTGGCTCAGATTTATAAGCCTGTGGTATTTCTCCCTGGATGCCTCTTTTCTTTCAAATTTCATGGTGGAATTCTCTCTCAAATCAAAACTAACAACTTTCTTAGAAGGTAGAATTACGAATTTCAAAACGTCTTTGTAAGTGGATGAAATGGGTTGAGTCCTATCTATAGAAGATGGAATTGCACGAGTTTATGGATTGAAGGAGATTTAAGCTAGGGAAATGGTAGAATTTGTCAGCGATGTGAAAGGAATAGCCTTAAATCTTAAGAATGAGAACGTAGGGATTGCTGTCTTTGGTAGTGATACTGCTATTAAAGAAGGAGATTTTGGCAAGTGCATTGGATCGATTATGGATATTCCAACAAGAAAGGTTATGTTCGGGCGTATGGTCGGTGCTTTGGGAGCACCCATTGATGGAAGAAGGGCTTTAAGAGATCATGAGTGAAGACGTATCAAAGTGAAAGCGCTTGGGATTATTGAATGCAAATCAGTGCACGGGCCTATGAAAACAGGGTTAAAAGCTATGGATAGCCTGGTTCCTATAGGTAGGGGCCCACGACAACTGATAATCAAGGAGCAACAAACTAGAAAAACTGCTATAGCTATTGATACCATATTCAACCAAAAGAAAATCAACTCCACTCACTTCAAATGCTTTGCTTTGAACCTCTGTTTTTTTCTTGTTCGAATTTTGCCTCCTATTATCATTTTTTTTTCTATCGGAGCAAATGACAACGAACAAATTAGAGGAGGGATAGGTTGGGCGGTTCTCATACCTATCTTTTTCATACTTTTGAGTATGATCCTATTTCTGAATATTAGAAAAGGATCTTTTTGAAAATGAAAAAGAGGAAAAATCTTTTTTTGGATCCTTTATTTAAGCCTTCTCTTTGTCCTTAATCTGCCTCTACTTTCTACATTTTCAATTTCATACTCTTTTTTCTCTATTTGCGCCAGCTTTATGATCAATTTTTTCTTTAATTATTTTCTCTATTTCTTTAGAGAATTAATCTTCTTCTTTGGGGATTCCTTTGCCCTCAAGGTCCTCTCGAAACCTTGGCCCATGACTCCAAATACGGTGGAGGAAACCTCCCTTTTTAATTGAATTCGAAGATTAGATAGGGAGAACTGTATTTTTCTCCTGGGAAAGAAGTTAGGGCTCTTCTGGCGAGAATCTTTGAAACAACCTTTGGATTCTTTTACAACCCAAAGGACCACAATTGATTCATAGAATTTTCCAAACGATATCTGGAGATTCGAGAACACAAACACTTCTGTTATTCTCTATTGCTTCAAATTATAGAGAACAAGGCCGACCTTATCCAAAATGCAACTTGCGATCCCAAAAGTTGCTTTGTCTATTACTTGGAAAAGAACTATAAGAAGCTGGACTCATTTGAGGACGAGTTGAACGAACAAGAATGAGATAAGGAGGTGATTTCTTTTTTAGTTGATTTCCTAAAAGATCTCCACAAACATGGACATCAATCCTATTACGTTTGGAAGATCTTGAGGGCTCCTCGCTAGCCCGATTTTTTAGATTGATTAGAAGTCTATTGTCCATTTTTTTTCTTTTGAAATTGAAAGGAGGGAAGGCAAGGTTCTGTTCTTTTTCTTGTTTGCATAGGATCATCTATTCAACGAAAACGTTGCTTTTATGGTTGGGGGTCCCAAATCAAATCGTCATTGCAATTCTTCCTTCTTTTTTTTTTTTGTCTTGAGTGTAGTATAACAACCTCAATTGCACAAGCCTGTGCTTGGCCTACCTCCATTCTTAGAGGAACAGTCTGAGGCAGAAGCTCAACGTACGGTATTGAAGCTGAGCCTTTATAGTAGATGGGCTTAGGGACTAATATGATGATTGGTTTAGGTAGAGCGATCGGCCTACTACGGGCACCTGTAGGGATTAGTGCGTGAGATCGCGATTCACAAACTCACGCATGGGGCGATGGAGATAGGATTTCAGGGAGAGAAAGGTGTTGACACATGACTAATGAATGCAATTCATTTCAATCCTTGGGTTCATTTTCTTTAGTTACTCTTCATTTCATTTAGAATAGCATAAATTTTTAAAAAGAAAGGAGAGAAGTTCTCAAATTCTTTTAGCGTCTCATTGATAAGGACATACTAACCTGTTCCTTGAATGAGTCATCTGAACCTTTGTTTTTTATTCTACGTAGCTTAATTTCCTCCGTACGAACCTTTTTTTCTTCATTCATCCGCCTTAATGGATCTGGATAGGTCTCTTTAATTGGTTCTCAACTCCTTTCAGTTTATAGTAGGACCTCAGAATTCCACTAACCCACTCTGTGGGTATTGACTATACTATAGTCAAAAGGATTTCGCATCAATTCCATTGGCCCTCTCAACCCTTTTTATAGCCACTTCTCCACCAAACCCAAAGGTCTTTTTCCACCAAGAAAGAATGTTCACTCTTGAGCCCTATCCAGAGAAAGCAAGATGCATTCATTCTGGTCAATTTGGGCAAGAGGAATGTTTAACCTCTCATAATTAAGGCGAGTACTCGATTCACACCTGATTTCATTGCATCTCTGTACTCAATCCCCTTATCTGTCTCTTAAAACTGGCCATATCTAGGGTCATTCATTGCTGTGGAATTCTAGACCTCCCTGTCCGAGGGTATATAAGCTTAGGGCCCTCATTCCCTTAGGAATGGGTTCAAACCAACAATTCCAGTTTCATTACGAAGATATATCACGTCAGGATCCATTGCTCAAACAGAACCACACTAACGCTATGGAAGTTCCTGGATCGTCTTCAATAAGAGTCATGCCAAAGGAATCCTATGATTTTCGAAGAAAAAAATTGAAAATTAGCTATGGAGATTCTGCGCGGTTAGAAATTGATATAGATAAGGGGTTCGATAGGAAAGTCCTTTCGATCCAATCAATGTTTGGAGTCAAATAAAGACAAAGGATATGTTAGTGATCTAGCACGAGAAAGCACTCTCTAAGGGCATGAAATGTCTAATTTTTCTTTCAAAGTCATTATAGGAATAGTAATGTCTTTCTTAAATTCTCCGACTGAAATACAGAAAAACTCCATTCAACTCTCGATGGAAATGGAGGTTTTCGAATTCTTCGTAGAATTGACAGATCATTCTAAGATCTTCTCTAAGACTCTAAGGTTCAATGTGATTATTGTCACTTTTGTCAAGACAAAAGATGAGACTTTACCATCATAGAGCGGCTTTCTGAAAAAGAAAAATTGAATTTGAGAAAAAGAAAAGATTGAAGTTGAAATCCAACTTTTTTTTTGAAATAAAGAACTTGCACACACTAGATTTATTGGATTCCAAAAAAAAAATTCAATACACCTTAGTTCTTCGTCCACCGAGCTCACTTCCCTACCTAGGGTAAATGTGTGAGGGCCAATGCCAAGAATGTAGATTGAAGTCCTCAGAGTATTAGTCCCGAAGCTCGAAACACTTATGACCAATACAAAATAAAGGAACCGTTGAAGGACCCCTTTTAGCCCGAGATAGAAAAATTGAGATCGGGGCATTCTTCTTCGCATTTTCTTGAGAAGAACACCAGAAGTTCTTGAGCTTTGTCGTTTACTTCGCTGGATTCATTTTCAGTGATTTCTGGCATGGAATGAGCGTTCGCCACTTGTTGAAAGAGCATTAGCCATCTTTTCGATCGTTCTGGGTTGCGCCTTAGTTCTTGCACCAACGAGCTTGCATCTGGACCTATACTTTGTGAAAATGTGTGAGGGACGATGCCAGGAATGTAAACTGAAGTTCTCGGAGTATGATTCTTGAAGATCAAAACAATTATGACTAATACAAAATAAAAAAACCGTTGAAGGACCGCTTTTTCCCTCAGAATTAAAAAATTGACTTTGGGGCATTCTCATTCGCATTTTCTTGGGACAAACACTAGAAGTTCTTAGGCTTAGCACATTTCCATGGAGTAGGAATGTAGGCTGAAGTCCTTGGAGTATGAGTCCCGAAGCTCGAAACACTTATGACCAATACAAAACAATGAAATCGTTAAAGGACCGTTTTTACCCCGAGATAGAAAAACTGAGTTTGAGACATTCGCATACGCAATTTCTTGGGATGAACACTAGAAGTTCTCAAACTTAGCCCGTTTCCTTTGTTGAAATGAATTTTCATTGTTTTCTAACACCAGAACAACATTCCCCCACTCGTTGGAAGAGCATTGACAATCTTTTCGATTGTTTAGGTTTGTACATTAGTTCTCTACCAACGAGCTCGCTTCCCGACCTATACTTTGGGTAAATGTATGAGAGGCGATGCCAAGAATGTAGACTGACGTCAATAAGTATGAGTCTCGAAGATTAAAACGCTTATGACCAACACAAAAAAAAAGCGTTGAAGGACCGCTTTTTATGTCAAAATTGAAAAACTTACTTCGAGGTATTCTCGCTCACATTTTCTTGGGACAAACACCAGAAGTTCTTGAGCTTAGCCTTTTTCCTTCATTGAAATGAATTTTCAGTGGTTTCTAACACCGGACGAGCGTTCACCACTCGTTGGAAGAGCATTGGCCAACTTTTCGATCGTTCCGGGTTACACCTTAGTTCTCCCTCCAACGAGCTTGCTTCCTGACCTATACTTTGTGAAAATGTGTGAGGGACGATGCGAGAAATGTAGACTGAAGTCCTTGAAGTATGAGTCCCAAAGATCAAAACACTTATGACCAATACAAAACAAATAAACCATTGAAAGACCGCTTTTTCCATCGGAATTGAAAAACTGAGTCGGAGGCATTCTTGTTTGCATTTTCTTGGGACGAACACCAAAAGCTCTTGAGCTTAGCCCGTTTCCTTCACTGAAATGCATTTTCATTTGTTTCTGATATCGATGAGCATTTACAACTCGTGGGAAGAGCATTGGCCATTTTTTCGATCGTTTCGAATTGCATCTTAGTTCTCCCTCCCATGAGCTTGCTTCCCGACCTATACTTTGTGAAAATGTGTGATGAGCAATGTTAGGAATTTAGACTAAATTCCTTGGTGTATGAAAATGTGTGATCGTTTCGAATTGCATCTTAGTCCCAAAGCTCGAAACACTTATGACCAATACAAAATAAATAAATCGTTAAAGGACGCTTTTTATCCCATCATAGAAAAAATTCCTTGGAGTATGAGTTCGAGGCATTCTCGTTCGCATTTTCTTGGGACGAACACCAGAAGTTCTTGAGCTTAGCACGTTTCCTTTGCTGAAATGCATTTTTAGTATTTTCTGACACCGGACAAGCATTTGCAACTTGTTCAAAGAGCATTCGTTATCTTTTCGATCGTTTCGTGTTGCACCTTAGTTCTCCCTCCCACGAGCTCGCTTCCCGACCTATACCTTGCGAAAACGTGTGGTGGATGATGCGAAGAATGTTGACCGAAGTCCTTTGAGGATGAGTCCTGAAGCTCGAAACACTTATGACCAATACAATACAATGAAACTGTTGAAGGACTGTTTTTACCTCGAGATAGGAAAGCTGAGTTCGAGACATTCTCATACACAGTTTCTTGGGACGAACACCAGAAGTTCTTAAGATTAGCCCATTTCCTTCATTGAAATGCATTTTCAATGCTTTCTAACTCCGGATGAATGTTCGCCCACTTGTTGGAAGAGCATTGGTCATATTTTCGATCTTTTAGGGTTGCACATTAGTTCTCTGCCAACGAGCTCGCTTTTCAACCTATACTTTGGGTAAATGTATGAGGGGCGATTCACCGAATGTAGACTGAAGTCCTCAAAGTATGAGTCTCAAAACTCGAAACACTTTTGACCAATACAAAACAAAAAAATCGTTGAAGGACCGCTTTTTATCCCGTCATAGAAAAATGGAGTCCGGATAATTCTCGTTCGCATTTTCTTGGGAAGAACACCAAAATTTCTTGAGCTTAGACTGAAGTCCTCGAAGTATGAGTCCCGAAAATCGAAACACTTATGACCAATATAAAATAAAAAGACCGCTGAAGTACTGTTTTAACCCCAAGATAGAAAAACTGAGTCAGGGACATTCTCGTACGTAGTTTCTTGGGATGAACACCAGAAGTTCTTGAGCTTAGCCCGTTTCCTTTGTTGAAATGAATTTTCAGTGGTTTCTGACATTGGACGAGCGTTCACCACTCGTTGGAAGAGCATTGGCCATCTTTTCGATCGTTTCAGGTTGCACTTTAGTTCTCTGTCCAACGAGCTCATTTTCCAACCTACACTTTGGGTAAATGTGTGAGGGACGGTGCCAGGAATGTAGTATGAAGTTCTCAGAGCATGAATCTTGAAGCTCAAAACACTTATGACTGATACAAAATAAAGAAACCTTTGAAGGACCGCATTTTACTATAGAATTGAAAAACTGAGTTCGGGGCATTCTCGTTCGCATTTTCTTGGGACGAACGACAAATGTTCTTACGCTTATTCTGTTTCCTTTGTTGAAGTACATTTTCAGTGGTTCTTGACTTCGGACAAGTGTTCCCCACTCGTTGAATGAGCATTGGCCATCTTTTTTATTGTTTTAGGTTACACCTTAGTTCTCCCTCCAACGAGCACACTTCCCGAACTATACTTTTTGAAAAGGTGTGAGGGACAATGCCAAGAATATAGACTGAAGTTCTCAAAGTAAGAGTCCAAACGATCAAAACACTTATGACAAATAAAAAAGAAAAGAAACCATTGAAGGACCGCTTTCTACGCTGGAATTGAAAACTGAGTGTGGGCATTCTCGTTCGCATGTTCTTGGGACAAACACTATAAGTTCTTGAGCTTAGCTCGTTTTCTTTGCTGAAATGTATTTTTAGTTGTTTCTGACACTGAACAAGCATTTATAACTCGTTGGACGAGCATTGGCCATCTTTTCAATCGTTTTGGTTTGCATCTTAGTTCTCCTACCCACGAGCCCGCTTCTCGACCTACCGTTTTTACCCTGATATAGAAAAATAGAGTCCAAGACATTCTCGTTCGTAGTTTCTTGGGACGAACACCACAAGTTCTCGAGCTTAGTCCATTTCCTTCGTTGAAATGCATATTCTTTGGTTTCTGACACCGAACGAGCATTCGCAAGTCGTTAGAAGAGCATTGGCCATCTTTTTAATCGTTTCGGGTTGTACCTTAGTTCTCTGTCCAACGAGCTCGCTTCCTTACCTACATTTTGGGTAAATATGTGTGGGACAATGTCAGGAATATAGACTGAAGTCCTCAGAGTATAAGTCTTGAAGCTCGAAACACATATGACCAAGACAAAACAAAGAAACCATTGAAGGATCACTATTCCCTCGAGATAGAAAAACTGAGTCTATGGCATTCTTGTTCGCATTTTCTTGGGACGAACGCTAGAAGTTCTTCTACTTAGCTTGTTTCCTTTACTGAAATGCATTCTAAGTGGTCATTGACACCAGACGAGCATTCGCCACTCGTTGGAAGAGCATTGGCCATTTTTTCGATCGTTTTGGGTTGCATCTTAGTTCTCTATCTAACAAGCTCGGTTTTTGACCTGCACTTTGGGTAAATGTGTGAGGGACGACGCCAAGAATGTAGTATGAAGTCCTCAGAGTTTGAATCTCAAAGCCTGAAACACTTATCCCCGATACAAAAGAAAGAAACCTTTCAAGGACCGTTTTTTACCATAGAATTGAAAAACTAAGTTCCTGGCATTCTCATTCGCATTTTCTTAGAACGAACACCAGATGTTCTTGCGCTATCCTGTTTCGTTTGTTGAAATACATTTTTAGCGGTTTCTGACACCGGATGAGCGTTTCCCTCTCGTTGAAAGAGCATTGGTTATCTTTTCGATTGTTTCGAGTTGCACCTTAGTTCTCCCTCCAACGAGCTCGCTTCTCGAACTATACTTTGTAAAAATGTGTGAAAGACAGTGCCAGGAGTGTAAACTGAAGTTCTCAAAGTAAGAGTCCTAAAAATCGAAACACTTATGACCAATGTAAAATAAAGAAACTTTTGAAGGGTCGCTTTCAACCATGAATTTGAAAACTGAGTTTGGGACATTCTCGTTCGCATTTTCTTGGGACGAACAACTGAAGTTCTTGAGCTTAGCTCATTTCCTTTGCTGAAATGCATTTTTAGTTATTTTTAACACCGGACGAGCATTTATAACTCGTTGGACGAGCATTTCAGCAAAGGAACATTAGAAGTTCTTGACCTTAGCCCATTTCCTTTACTGAAAATCATTTTCAGTGGTTTATGACACCGAACGAGCATTCGACATTCGTTAGAAGAGCATTGGCCATCTTTTTAATCATTCCGGTTGCACCTTAGTTCTCCCTCCAACGAGCTCGCTTCCTGAGCCATACTTTAGGTAAATGTTGATGGAGGATGCTAGGAATGTAGACTGAAGTCCTCGTAGTATGAGTGAAGCTCGAAACACTTAGGATCAATACAAAACAAAGAAACCCTTGAATAACTATTTTTTACCCCGAGATAGAAAAATTGAGTCCAGGGCATTCTCATTCGCATTTTCTTGAAACGAACACCATAAGTACTTTACCTTACCAAGTTGCATTCACTGAAATGCATTTTTAGTGGTTTCTAACATCAGACGAGCGTTCACCACTCGTTGGATCATTTGCTATCTGTTCGATCGTTTCAAGTTGCACCTTAGTTCTCCCTCCAACGAACTTGCTTCTCGACCTATACTTTAGGAAAATGTGCGAGGGAGTATGTCGGGAATGTAAACTAAAGTTCTTGGATTATGAGTACCAAAGCTCAAAACACTTATGACCAATACAAAACAAAGAAACCATTGAATGATCGCTTTTTACCTCGAGATAGAAAAACAAAGTCTGGGGCATTCTCTTTCGCATTTTCTTGGGACGAACACCAAAATTTATTGAGCATAGAGTCCTTTGCTAAAATTCATTTTCAGTGGTTTCTGACACCGGATAAGCGTTCGTCACTCGTTGCAAGAACATTGGCGATCTTTTCGATCGTTTCTGTTTGCAGCTTAATTCTAACTCCAACGAGTTCACTTCGCATCCTATATTTTGGGAAAACGTGTGGTGGATGATGCAAGAAATGTAAACTGAAGCCCTTGGAGTATGAATCCCCAAGCTCGAAACACTTATGACCAATACAAGACAAAAAAAAACCGTTGAAGTATCGCTCATTACCCTAAGATAGAAAAACTGAGTCTGGGGCATTCTCATTTGCATATTCTTGAAACAGACACCAGAAGTTCTTGAAGTTAGCTCGTTTCCTTCGCTGAAATGCATTTTCGATGGTTTCTAACATCGAACGAGTGTTTGCCACTCGTTACACATTAGCATTAGCCATCTATTCGATGGTTTTGGTTTGCACCTTAGTCTCCCTCAACGATCTCGCTTTCCAACCTATACTTTGAGAAAATATGTGAGGGATGATGTCAGGAATGTAGAATGAAGTCCATGGAGTATGTGTCATGAAGCTCGAAACACTTATTCCAATACAAAACAAAAAAAATCGTTAAATAATTGCTTTTTACCCCTAGATAAAATCTGAGTCCAGGGCATTCTCGTTGATATTTTCTTTAAACGAACACCAGAAGTTCTTCAGCTTAGCCCATTTCCTTTGCTAAAATTCATTTTTAGTTGTTTCTGACTCCAGACGAGCGTTCGTCACTCGTTGGAAGAGCATTGGCCATCTTCTCGATCGTTTCGGATTGCAGCTTAGTTTGAACCCCAACGAGCTTCCTTTCTGACCTACACTTTGGGAAAATATGTGACGAATGATGCCAGAAATGTAGACTGAATCCCTAAGAGTATGTGTTCTGAAGCTCGAAACACTTATTAGCAATACAAAATAAAGAAACCGTTAAAGGATCGCCTTTTATCCAGAGATAGAAAAATTGAGTCTGAGGCATTCTCGTTCGCATTTTCTTTGAACGAACACTATAAGTTCTTGAGCTTAGCCCATTTCCTTCATTGAAATGCATTTTCAGTGGTTTCCGACACCGGACGAGCATTCGCCACTCGTTGGAAAAGCATTGGCCATCTTTCCGATCGTTACGGGTGGCAACTTAGTTCTCCCTCCAACAAGCTCGCTTCTCGACCTATACTTTGAGAAAATGTGTTGGGGCAATGCCAGGAATATAGATTGAAGTCCTCGGAGTATGAGTCCTAAAGCTTGAACCACTTATGACCAATACAAAACGAAGAAATCGTTGAAGGACTTCAGTTTACGTTCAACTCTGAGGACTTCAGTCTACATTCCTGGCATCATCCCTCACACATTTTCCCAAAGTATAGTTAAGGAAGCGAGCTCGTTGGAGGGAGAACTAAGGTGTAACCAAAAATGATAAAAAACATAGCCAATGCTCTTTCAATGAGTGCAAACGCTCATCCGGTGTCAGAACCCACTAAAAATGCACTTCCAGCGAAGGAAACGAACATGTGAACGAGAATGCCTCAGACTCAGTTTTTTTGTCTCGATGTAAAATGTTGTCCTTCAATGATTCCTTTGTTTTGTATTGGTCATAAGTGTTTCCAGCTTTTGGACTCATACTCCAAGGATTTTAGTTTACATTTCAGGCATCGTCACTCACACATTTTCCTAAAGTATAGGTCAGGAAGCGAGCTCCTTAGAGGGAGAATTCAAGTGCAATCCAAAACGATCGAAAAGATGGCCAATGCTCTTCCAACAAGTGGCGCACGCTTCTCCGATGTCAGATACCACTGGAAATGCATTTCTGGGAAGGAAACGAGCTTAGCTTAAGAACTTCTGGTGTTCGTCGTAAGAAAATGCAATCAAGAAGCCCCCGACTCAGTTTTTCTATCTCGGGTAATAAGCGATCCTTCAACGATTTCTTTGTTTTGTATTAGTGATAAGTGTTTCGAGCTTCGGAACTCAAACTTCGAGGACTTCAGTTTACATTCCTAGCATTATCCCTCACACATTTTGCCAAAGTATAGGTTGAGAGAAGTAAGGTCCAACCCAGAACGATCGAAAAGTTGGCCAATGCTCTTCCAAGGAATTGCAAACCATCGTCTGGTGCCTGAAACCATAGAAAATGCACTTCAAGCGAAGGAAACGAGCTAAGCTCAAGACCTTCCATTGTTCGTCCCAAGAAAATGCGACCGAGAAAGCCTCAGACTCAGTTTTTCTATCTTAGGGTAAAAAGTGGTCCTTCAACAGTTTCTCTATTTTGTACTGGTCATAAGTGTTTCGAGCTTCATAAATAATACTCCGAGAACTTTAGGTTACTTTCCTCTCATCGTCCCTAACACATTTTCAAAAGTATAGGTCAAGAAGCGAGCTCGTTGGAGGGAGAACTAAGGTGCAACCCGAAATAATGGAAAAAAATGGTCAATCCTCTTTCAACGAGTGGCGAATGCTCATATGGTGTCAGAAAGAACATAAAATATAATTCTAGTGAAGGAAACGGGCTAAGCTCAAGAACTTCTAATGTTCGTCCCTAGAAAATGCGAACTAGAATACCCCGAACTAAGTTTTTCTAGCTCGGGGTAAAAAGTGGTCCTTCAATGGTTTCTTTGTTTTGGATTGATCATAGGTGTTTTAAGCTTTGGAAGTCATACTCTGAGGACATCAGTCTACATTCCTAGCTTAGTCCCTCAAACATTTTCTCATAGCGTAGGTCGAGAAGCGAGCTCATTGGACGGAGAACTAAGGTGCAACCTAAAACGATCGACAAGACGGTCAATTCTCTTTTAAAGAGTGGCAAATATTCGTCTGGTGTCCGAAACCACTGAAAATGCACTTCAAGTGAACAAAACGGCCTAAGCTCAAGAACTTCTGCTGCTTGTCCCAAGAAAATGCGATCGAGAATGCTCCGGACTCAATTTTTCTATCTCAAGGTAAAAAGCAGTCCTTCAACCGTTTCTTTGTTTTACATTGGTCATAAGTGTTTCGACCTTTAGAACTAATACACTGAGAACTTTAGGATATATTCTTCGCATTGTCCCTAACAGATTTTCCTAAGTATAGGTCAGTAAGCGAGCTCGTTGGAGAGAGAACTAAGGTGCAACCCGATACAATCGAAAAAGATGGCCAATCCTCTTCCAACGAGTGGAAAATGCTCGTCTGGTATCAGAAACCATCGAAAATGTAATTCCATTGAAGGAAACGGGCTAAGCTCAAGAACTTCTGGTGTTTGTCCCAAGAAAATGAGAACAAAAATGCCCCAGACTCAGTTTTTCTATCTCGGGGTAAAAAGCAATCTTTTAATGGTTTTTTTATTTTGTATTGATCATAGGTGTTTCAAGCTTCGAGCCTCATACTTGGAGGACTTCAGTCAACATTCCTGGCATCATCCCTCACACAATTTCCCAAAGTATAGATTGGGAAGCGAGCTCGTTGGAGGGAGAACTAAGGTGCATCCTGAAACGATCGAAAAGTTGGCCAATGCTTTTCCCACGAATGGCGAACGCTCATCTAGCGTCTGAAATTACTTAAAATGCACTTCAAGCGAAGGAAAATGGCTAGGCTCAAGAACATCTAAAGTTTTAAGTTTGACCTAGGGAAAATATGTGAGGGATGATACCAGGAATGTAGACTCAAGTCCTTGGAGTATGAGTCCCGAAGCTTAAAACACTTATGACCAGAACAAAACAAAGAAACCATTGAACAAGTGCTTTTTATCGTAAAATAAAAAAACTGTGTCTAGGGCATTTTCGTTCGCATTTTCATGGGACAAACACCAAAAGTTCTTGAGCTTCACCAATTTCCTTCGCTTGAAGTGTATTTTTAGTGGTTTCTGACACCTGATGAGCGTTCGCCACTCGTTGAAAGATCATTGGCCATCTTTTCGATCGTTTCGAGTTGCACCTTAGTTTTCCTTCCAACGAGTTCGCTTCCAGACATAAGCTTCGGGAAAATGTGTGAAGGACGATGTTAGGAATGTAGACTGAAGTCTTGGAGTATGAGTCCCGAAGCATGAACCGCTTATGACAAATACAAAACAAAGAAACCGTTGAAGGATCACTTTTACCCTAAGATAGAAAGAAAGAGGTCGAGGCATTCTCGTTCGCATTTTCTTGGGACGAACACCAAAAGTTCTTGAGCTTAGAACCTTTCATTCACCAAATGTCAATTTTCAGTGGTTTTTGACACCAGACAAGCGGTCGCCACTCGTTGGAAGAGCATTGGCCATCTTTTCGATGTTTTTAGGTTGCACCTTAGTTTTCCCTCAGCGAGCTAGCTTCCCAACCTATAATTTGGGAAAATGTGTGAGGGACGATGGAAGGAATGTAGACTGAAGTCCTTGAAGTATGAGTCCCAAAGCTCGAAACACTTGTGACCAATACAAAACAAAGAAATCGTTGAAGGCCTGCTTTTTACCCCGAGATAGAAAAACTGAGTCCGAGACATTCTCGTTCGCGTTTTCTTGGGGACAAAAATTAGTTCTTAAGCTTAACACCTTTCCTATACTAGAGGTGTATTTTTAGTGGTTTCTGACATCGAAGAAGCTTTTGCCACTCGTTTTAAGATCATTAGCCATCTTTTAGATTGTTTCGAGTTGCACCTTAGTTCTCTCTCCAAAGAGCTCGCTTCCCAACCTATACTTTCATAAAATGTGTGAGGGATGATGCAAGGATTGTATACTGAAGTCCTCGGAGTATGAGTCCCCAAGCTCGAAACACTTATGACCAATACAAAACAAAAAAATCGTTGAAGGCCCGCTTTTTACCCCAAGACAGAAAAGCTGAGTCTAGGGCATTCTCGTTCTTATTTACTTGGGACGAACACCAGAAGTTCTTGAGCTTAGCCAGCTTCCTTCGGTTAAATGCAATTTGAGTGGTTTCTGACACAGGACGAGCATTCGCCACTCGTTGGAAGAGCATTCGCCATCTTTTCAATTGTTACATGTTGCACCTTAGTTCTTCCTCCAACGAGCTCGCTTGTCGTCTTATATTTTGAGAAAATGTGTGAGGGACGATGCTAGGAATGTAGACTAATTTCCTCGAAGTATGATTCCCAAAGCGGGACACACTTATGACCAATACAAAACAAAGAAACAGTTGTAGGAGTTCTATTTACTCCGAGATAGAGAAACTGAGTACGGAGCATTCTCGTTCGCATTTTCTTGTGACGAACACTAGAAGTTCTTGAGCTTAGCACATTTCATTCGTCCTCTTCTCTTGCATGTAGAAGGTTGGGTCTTCAAGATCCGTCCTTTCCCTCTTTAAATCTTCCCCTTCAGTCATATGACGTGAAGAACAACAAATAACAGAGTTGGTTGCTTCGCTCATTTCCCTTCTACTCTTAATCTCTTCTTTGTGGCTTCTATCGTTTTCTCTTTTCAGCAGCTGGGAACCTCTCAAGGTAGGGATATCAGCTGCCAACCCTTGCTCATTCTCATTCATTCTCAATTTTGATTCGCTTCCCTCGGTTCCCTTCCCTCCCTTTTAATTCCTAAATAAAACCTCCTATTTAAAGAAATTTGGATAGATATTGTTAGTTTAGAAAATATGTATCAAATATTGAACTTTTGAAAATATTTATAAAAATATATTATTTTGTATTTTGTATTAATTATAGATTTTATTTGGAGAAATTTGGATAGATATTATTATTTCAGAAAATATTTATCAAAATATTAAACTTTTGAAAATATTTATAAAAATATATTGAATTTATATTTTGTTTTAATTATAGATTTTATTTAGAGAAATTTGGATAGATATTGTTAATTTAGAAAATATTTGTCGAAATATTGAACTTTTGAAAATATTATAAAAATATATGCAATTTATATTTTGTTTTAATTATAGATCTTATTTGGAGAAATTTGGATAGATATTGTTAGCTTAGAAAATATTTATCAACATATTCAACTTTTGAATATCATCTAGTTAAAGCTAGACTCTTCACTCTTACTCTTCCCCTAAAGAAGGCTTACAAGAAAGAAAGGAAAATCTTAGAGAAAGATAACATCTATGGAGACAAAGTACTTACAAGAAGACAGATGAAAGAATTTATAACCTTGTTAATTCAGAGGGTAACCAACAAAAACATATGCCTGATCCCTAGAAGTAAACTCAGATAAGTTAGGGCCATGGTTGTGAACATAGGTTGTGCACCCGAATACCAAAAGAGGAATAAGAGATGAGGTAGGTAAAGGGATATGACTCTTTAAGACACTCTAAGGGGGTCTGGAGATGTAGGACATGAGAAGATTTAAAGCAGGAAAGGACAGAGGAAGGCCTTTCTTGAAGAACTATGAAGCTAGCGAAGATTATATCAATTTCATCTCGCCTGATAAAGCAATAATTAGCCTTTGGCTGGGTCTAGTTATTATCTCGATATAAAGGAAGGATTGAGTGGGATAGGAATACCATATCGGATAGGAGTTCTACCCGAAGATATGAAGCGAGCTCTCCTCAATAGGAATTGTGTAAATTGAGTCAGTCTCAGGGGAATGAGAAGGATCAAAAGAAGTACTCTAAGAAAGGATCAAGAGCGGGAAATATGTGTTCCACCTTGACTGGGGTGATCATATGCCCCAAGTTTCACCGATGATTAGGAGCTATAGTAGGGCAAATACAGCCCCCCACAGAGCGATCTTGTTTTCAGTGGGTTCGAGCCATAAGATATGCAGACAGCAGAAATCGAAGCATTTCAGAGGTTAGATCTCTGTTATACCAATCCTAAAGAGCGAACTCATCCTTACGAGGTTACATGTATTTCGATATTATAGAAAAAGTGCTTTCTCTGCACATTTGGTCTATCAAATACAATAGAAAGCCTCGCTACTTAGTAATTCTATTCTACAACTCTGTCTTTTCTTTCTCGTTCGAATTTTAAGAGGAGAGCTACCTGTCCGAAGGACACATTCATTCCACTAAGCAAGGGTCAAGCAAATTCCACTTAATCTACTCGTAAACTTAGAAAAGCTGTTCCATTACTACTACTCAATTGGGTAAATCAAGCAGCCGACCTCTGGGGAAGAAAGTTGGCAAAAACTCGACAAAGCACTATAGCCTCTTTCATGGAAAGTATATGTTTGAGTCCCCAAAGTAGCAGATCTGGGAGTTTCTTAGTTGAAAAGTGGCAGATTCTTTCTGGCTATTGTACTATGAATGAACGAGTAGGATAGCTAGGTCTAAGGATGGAAGTTCAGACGGGAGAAAGAAACTCCCAAACAGAAGGGAGCTCCCCAAAACTATCATTCTTGGATCTATCATAACGAGAAGGTTTAGCCTCAAGCACTCTGGTTTTTCCAGTTGGAGGGAGGCAAGCACGCTGGCTCTGTTTCAATCTCCCTTTTCATTTCTTGCTCTAAAAATTTGAGAAAGGGAAGTTACTGATGGAGTGAGTTCTAGGTCATGTAGCCTTGTTCATTGAGGTAGTGGTTCATATAGTGTTGCTTGCCTTTTCTTTTAGTTCTTCTTCTTCGACCTCCGCTTGCTTCTTCTTGCATTACCGCTCCGTCGGTCGCCAATTGACTTTAAAAAATAAAGAATGGGATAAACTAGGCATCTTTCTGACAATCCAATGAAAATCAGTGATAAGCCAGGCGTTAGGCTTTCTAGAATCGATCTCATTTCTTCAATGCTTATAGATCTAGGGTCAATGAATTTGAGAAGCAACTGAAGCGGCAACTTCTTAAAGAAGAATGTGGCAGATGAAGTAGAGAATGGGACAGCATCCTCATCAAGAAAGAAGATCTAATTGTGGCACACTTCTCAAATTATTTGAGCCTTTGAACGTGCCTTTGGGTCGAGTCATCCACTTTCACTTTCTTCTCTTTCCTAATGGGAGACAACTCCTTCTATGGTGTAGTGCTTTCTTTATTTGAGATGGAGATGAATGATATGAGAGTTATATTCATAAACAATCTTTTAAGATTTTGCTTGAACAAGATAAACGAGAAATGCAAGTTTCCACAACAACTTCAAGGGCAGTACTTTTAGTCCCTCTTGTACCTCCCCGTAGGAAAGCTACCCTCGGAGTCAGGGTGCGAAGAGAAGCGACAACCTAAAAAATGCTGATCAATGAACTAAAAAATTGAAGACGAGAGTTTCTTTTTCTCAAATTCTTTGAGCCTCCGTTATCAATTCAATGGATAAACAAGTCAAAAGGACTCCAAAAATATGATGAATAGTCCTCCAGACCCTCCCACTCTTTAAGACTCTGAACTACGGCTCCTCTCCTTCACAAATTCTCTAGTCCTCTCTAGTTTAATTTAATCGAGCCTCTCCTTTGCAAATTCTTTGCTCCTACTCTGCCTCTCTCGCTCCAAACATCCAAATTTCCAATACACTACGAGTTTTTTTTATTGTTTGTTGGTTGGTTGGTTCTTCCTCTCGGGATAGCACTATAGGAAGTTGAGCCTTCGTTTGAACCCCATAAGGAGTCTGCAATAATCAGTCGTAGGCTCGGTTTATTTGGCATTCATGATGGATAAGGGATAAGGATTGGTTTTCATTTTTGATTAACACATTGAATTTGGCGTATGTACTTTAAGTGGATAGTCGGACCTCGTAGAAGAAGCAAATAAAGAGTTCTTATTCCGATCATGAAAGACTCAAATTCTTTGAGCCTCCTCTATTTTCACATTTTAAGAACTCAACCCTTCGCTTGAGACATGAATCTTTTCACGTAGTAACGAAGAGAGATGAGTCTACCTTGATTTTAAGGAAGAGGGATGGGATCACCCCACTGAGAAACTCGTCCTTTTTCGATAGGTTTAGTACAAATATCTTTCTTCACGTAAAAAGGATAATCCAAGTTTTGGACGTCTTTTTTATATCGTTATATCATCAAAGTATAATATTGAGTGAAAATTGTAGAAGACAAAAAATTGGGCATCATCTTTGAATGTCGCAAAAGTGTGTGCATTTTATTAACACATGTGTTTAGATTAAAGGAAGTGAAAGGAAAGCCAATGATGACTTCAAGAAGATGAACTAGGACAACTACAGCAACAACAACCTTCGCAGAGTAGGCTATGGCTCCAACCCATGAATGAAATGCCTCAAACTCGAGCTTCCTCCGCCCACACAGGTACACTTTCCGATTCCCCTTCCTCTTCCATAGCTGACTCATTCCATTTATTTTCTAGCTTCCTTGATAAAAGATGCTTTTTATGAGTTTTAATAAGGAAAGGTCGTTTAGGGTCTCCTTCAATCTCCTAGTCGCCCATGTAGCGGTTGGAGCTTCAGCGATTTAGCTTCTCTTCTTCAACAGATCCTTTCCTTACAATATAGGATAATAAAAGAATGAAAGAACAAATGCTTTGAGTTAGTTCCCTTTTTCTCTCAGATGGAAGTGAATATATATGGAAGATAGTCCTCCTCTTCGCAAATTGGTTGGACCTTGACTAAATTAAGCCAGTGAGGACTAGCTTAATTAGTCCGAAGGTGCAAAGCGAATTGAATGGAAAGGTGTGAAGTAGCTCGACTAAGAAGGAGAGGTGCAAAGAATTTGTGACGAAGAAATCTACCATATTCATCTTCTTGGAGGATTAGGATGGATCGACGATCTGTTGCAGTGTAGGTAAAGGCAACAGGAGCTTTTCTTCTTGGTTAAGAATCACTGGCAATTCCGATTCTTGAAGAAAGCGTAGCTTTATCTCTGCTCGAGTACAGAGCTATTTCTCTCTCCCAACGTTTGTTGCTAGATTTAATTTCTGAAATCATTGTTAGGGCAGAGGTGTGAACCATGAACCTACTGAAGAGGTTATAGAATATCTCGACCTACGGGAGAGGGACGAAGCCTACTTAAAGGCATGAAGCGAAGGGCATTCAAAGAAGAGAGAAAGAAATGGAAGAATTCACCCATTATTACAGGGATTGATAGGGAAGCAAGAGTAGCTCGATTGAAAGAGATATAGATGCCTCTGATAGAACTTAAGACTTAGGGGTGTGGCTGTCTCACTATACTCATCTCTTCGTAGACTGGCCAGCCCATATAGCGGTGATTTTCATATCTCGACCTAGAAAGAGCAGTTGCCCACTACGCGATTGAACAAGTAACTCCACAAAGCCCACATAGCAGTAAGATCTCAAATTGAAAGAGAAATTCAACTAATCTGGAGCTTTCTTTTCTTGTCCTGATCGATATGGTGCGGCAAGGGAGAGTCAGTTTACAACGTTTATCAGAGCTAAACTAGTTGTAGAGTGAGAGGTTAGGCGAGAGGAGGGTCATCCCTTTTAGTTGAAGTAGAAGTTAAAGTCCCAGCTCTTTCTCTAGTAGTAGTAGTTCCCGCTGACCTCATCTCTTTTTTCAAATCATGAATGATAAGGCATCAAAATAGATCAATGAATGAGTGCTTCAGCCTTGTGCACTATCTTTGACTTAGTGGATCAAAGAGGTCCTTCAGACTTCTCCAATTCCACTAAAAGACTAGTCACCTAGACCTTTTAAATTAAACCAGTGAGGACTAGCTTAATTAGTCCTCTCTTTTCAATCGAGACCTCTACCATACGTAGGACTTGTTATTGTGAAAATGGTAGATTTAATCACTAAACTAATAAGGACTGGTATGGAGTCCTTTTTAAATTCTTTTAGTTTCATCTTTCACTTAGTGGATCAAATCGAATATGGAAACTCCTCGGAATAATAAAAGGCAAACTTTCAGTCGCTTCGCTTTGAGCCAAATAAGTTTCCTCCTCCTACGGAGCCTCCTACGCAACTCATATTGCATTGAGCCTCCGCTAGGAGCAAAGAACTTACGAAAAAGCATATTCACTTTTGATTGAGCTTTCTTCTATATTATTGTGTTAGATATTATGATCTTTTGATAGAGATGTGGATGACTCAAACTTGTTGATTTATTCCACTAAATCCTGAAGTATCTCCTACCATGAGAACAACTAGAAGAACTTATGTTACTGAGCAATGAACTTCCACTTATGAAACTAAACAAGGGAAAATCTTTGTCTCGCCTATCTTCTTTCCCTCATTACAAAGATATCCTAACCTCAAGCACATGGGCTACTACCCTAACCTCGAGTGCCCTCCTCTGTTCTTAGTCTCATAGAGTCCAAACCAAGGGGTTCAAATGTGAAGGACTCAAAATCCGCCTTTTGCCAGCTAGTGGGGGGAAGGAAGGTCAAGGCCATTGGTGAGGTCTAAGAGAATTCTATCTAAGCAAAGGGCTAGTATTTTCCCAAGACCTATTTACTTACAGATTTACCTATTTTCATCTTCGTACCGAACCCTCTTCTTGTATTAGACATCAAGATCGTTCTATATAAGAAAGTAGTGATACCAGGGCACCTAGCCCGCTGCACCTTTCTTTTGATTTCTTCACTTTTCTATGCTAAATCCTAATTTTCACTCCTCGCTTTAAAAAGAGAGAATCCCATGAAAGAAGAAAGGAGCCACCCAAACGATCGGAGCTAGAATCAAGGGAAGTAGCAAGTGGCTGCTGCTATTTAACAATAGCTCTTAAGCTAGAGCGAATATCCCAAGAGTGGAAAGGGAAGAAGTCAAAAGAGATCAAGGCAAGAACTCTTCAGATTGAGTAGCTTATGCCTAGGTCAGCTGAAAGGGAAAAGATCTTTTGGCAAGAGGAAATGGGAGAATCCGTCTAAATCTAATGGTTCTTTTTTGCACTTTTGTCTGAACCATTGTTCATTGATTCAACTTGAATCTTGGACTTCTTCAGTCGAACCTCCATCTGCGACTTTGAGTGGAACGAATGACTCCTCCGGACCAGCTGCGGCTGACAACTTTTTTTACTGAGACGTTTCCAGAGTATTTTGGGCTTGATTTTGAATCTGTACTATGAGAAGAAGCTGTTATACGATTGGCCAGGCCATTGAATCGGGCCTAAGTAAGAGGGAGAAGTTTCTCTTAGTATTTCAAAAGAGGTATCATACTCAAAGGTGAGGTCTCTTTCCCATACAGTTTTGCCATAAAGAAGGAAAGACAATGAACAAGGGATCTGTCAGTGTCTAAGGTTGGGCCATGAGTAGAGGTTCTTTTGGTGGTTGCTCTTTTAGTTCTCAGTATGAAAGAAGAAAGGAAATACCGGAGTACAAATTTCAAGATCTGTTTAGGAAGAGTAGGATGATCTTCCTTGGTCTTATCAAAAAGCATTTTATATCCACCCACATCCACTCAGATGTGTGGCTTCAAGCAGAAGTAGTCTCAATCCAATAGAAGGATAGAAAGAAAGGAGATTGAAATCCAAGATAAATAGTTAAGTTGAGTTTCGTTAGTGGCCTTTGTTGTTCTTGTTTCAGATGCCTCATCTCTTTTAGGAGAAGTTTCATAGTTTGAAGCAGAAGGAATTAGTCTCAGTTTCGTAAGGTAACATCAGAATCAAATGGATTAAAAAACCAAGCAGGAAGGTAGTAAGGAGATATTGAAATAAATAGTCCCCACGTAGCGCTAGGATCTCTTTCCAACCAGACCTACGAAAGGTTCAAAGAATATTAACAGATCACCTAAGTCAAAGAGGAAGAATTGATAGATTCTAACAAAAAAGAAGAAAGAAGCTATTCTCTTTCAATAGACAATTTTCATGGAAGTTAGCTATAGAGGGATTGCAAGATAGAGGAGAGGCCTACATAGCAGGAAAAAGAGAAGTATACTACTAGGCGTGCCATACATCTCCTTTATTTAGCCAACACGTCGATGTCCCCTTGGAGAAAATGATCATTAGGAAAGTAATAGAGAAAATAGGCTGCCTCTGCCTACAGGTATCCTAATGAAGAGAGAGAAAAAGGGCTATTGGCAATAGCCATAACCGAAGCAAAGTCAGTAAATCGAATAAGATTGGAAAGCATTGCCTATGGGGTAGGGTAGGAAGAAGTTGCTACTAGCTTTGATGGATTGACGACTGAGAGTGCCTTTAGCCAACCATGCTTTGAAGCAGTTGCCTTACTCTAGGTCCATTTGCTTGAGAGCTTTAATGCCTGGAGTTGATCTGTGCACAGAGGGATGACAGATTTATGCAATGGCCTGCCCTTCTTACACAAGCACTTCTAAGAGATTACTCTTGTTCATTGAAAGTGTAAGAGCTAAGTGGATGGTGGCTTTTAGGTGAAAGAATGATTGCCCATGAAGCGGGAAGGCACCGAAAGTGGGGGTAATTTTGTGAGAGTAGGCTTGCTTATTCATTCTTTCCTTCTCCTTCTAATTAATCCCTTGCTTCTTTCCTTTTGTGAACTGGAGCTAAGCTGTTGCGGAGTGGGCATAGTCATGATGTTTATTTACTCCAGCCTCATCTGTTGGATGTAAGGAAAGTAAGTATGAAGGAACTTCTACATGGCTCTTAGATATCCAAATTCTTATGCCTTTGTTTTCGTTGATATGGTTTGGACTGATGGGACGATAGAGCTCAAATCAATTTCATACCGTTTGTGCCTTACTAGGAGTTACGTGATGGTTTAGGCTTTTCAAACTTCTGGCACATCAAGGCAAGGATAATGAAAATAGCTAATTGCATCAAGTCATTTTGAATGCCCAAGCCTGAAAGTGCACTTGCTTTTATGGACATGTAAGACAGCAGTCCCATATTAGATAGAGCATAATCATTTGATAATTAAGAAAGCAACTACTAGCATATGAGATTAGACGTATAGACGATAAAACAAAGAAAGAAGGAGGCAAGACACATACAGGCAGAACCGCCGTCTAAGAATGTATCCTTTACAACCTGTACTAGAACTTTTGGTTACGGAGTGAGATCATGCATAATGAGGTCTATGTTGTTGGAGGGGGGCCTCTTTCCTGTCTTCTAGAGCGCTAATTCAATTTTGGATTCATTGCATGGCTGCAACCTACAAGTGCTAGTGGAAGGCAGGTGCTCCCAAAAGGCATCCATGGTTTCCTGTCATCGGTATTGATGTTTTTAATTTCTTGTTCTATTTTGGAAGTCTTCAAGATGTCTTATTACTGGCCATTACTCCCCCACTAGTTCTCTACAAGTACCTTCCCTTAAATGGAGTCTATTGCATTTCAAAGTTTAGTTGAAGTGGGTGTTTGCGTGCTTATTCGATCTTCTCATCTTTGACATTTCAAGGGTCAGTCACGAACTACCTCAAAGATGAAACCATGGAAAGGTTATGCATATGCAATGGTGGTTACTATATCAGTTTGGTTTTGTCGTGAAACTCTTTCTTTATCACCTCCAATCATGAGGATTGAGGGAGAAGGATATAGACAGTAAGTGCATTTTTTGTGGTTTCTAACACTGGAAGAGCATTCACCACTCGTTGAAAGAGCATTGTCAATCTTTTCTATCGTTTGAGGTTACACATTAGTTCTCCCTCCAACGAGCTCGCTTTCCGGCCTATACTTTTGAAAAATATGTGAGGGACGATGTCAGGAATGTAGACTAAAGTTATTAAAGACTGAGTCCTAAAGCTAGAGACACTTATGACCAATACAAAACAAAGAAACCGTTGAAGGTTCGCTTTTAACCCTAAGATTGAAAAACTGAGTCTGTGGCATTCTTGTTCGCATTTTCTTAGGACGAAAACCAGAAGTCCTTGACCCTAGCCCATTTCCTTCACTAAAATGCATTTTCAGTGGTTTCTGACATCGGACGAGCATTCGCCACTCAAAGGAAGAGCATTGGCCATATTTTCGACCATTTTGGGTTGCACCTTAGTTCTCCTTCTGGTGAGCTCCCTTCCCGACCTATACTTTGGGAAAATGTGTGAGGGATGATGTAAGGAATGTAGACTGAAGTCCTCGAAGTATGACCCTGAAGCTCGAAACACTTATGACCAATACAGAACAAAGTAATCGTTAAAGGTCCGCTTTTTACCCCGAGATAGAAAAACTAGTCTAGGGCATTCTTGATTGCATTTTTTGGGACGAACACCAAAAATTCTTGATCTTAGCCCGTTTACTTCGCTTGAAGTGCATTTTCCATGGCTTCTAACACTGGACAAGCATTTGCCACTCGTTGGAAGAGCATTGTCCATCTTTTCTATCGTTTCAAGTTATACCTTAGTTCATCCGCCAACGAGCTCGCTTCTCGACCTATACTTTTTGAAAATGTGTGAGGGACGATGTCAAGAATATAGACTGAAGTCCTAGGAGTATGAGTCCCAAAGATCGAAACACATATGACCAATACAAAATAAAAAACCATTGAAGGACCGCTTTTTACCCCATAATTGAAAAACTGACTTCAGGGCATTTTCATTCGCATTTTCTTGGGACAAACACCAGAAGTTCTTAAGCTTAGCACGTTTCCTTTACTGATATGCATTTTCAGTGGTTTCTCTCAACGGTTGAGCATTTGCAACTCGTTCGAAGAGCATTGACCATTCTTTTGATCGTGTCGGGTTGCACCTTAGTTCTCCCTCTAACGAGCTCGCTTCCTGACTTATACTTCGGGAATATCTGTGAGGGACGATGTCAGGAATGTTGACTTAAGTCCTCGAAGTATGAGTCTCAAAGATCGAAACACTTATGTCCAATACAAAACAAAGAAACCGTTGAAAGACCGCTCTTTGCCCCATAATTGAAAAACTAACTCTGGGGCATTTTCATTCGCATTTTATTGGGATGAACACCAGAAGCTCTTGAGCTTAGCCCATTTCCTTCGCTGAAATGCATTTTCATTTGTTTTTTTGACACTGGAGGAGCATTTGCAATGCGTTGGAAGAGCATTGGCCATCTTTTTTATCGTGTCGGTTTGCATCTTAGTTCTCCCTCCCATGAGCTCGCTTCTCGACCTATACTTTGGGAAAATGTGTGAGGGACGATGCCAAGAATGTACACTAAATTACTCGGAGTATGAGTCTCGAAGCTTAAAACACTACAATACAAAACAAATAAACCGTTGAAGGATCGCTTTTTATCCCGTCATAGAAAAACTGAGTCCGGGACATTCTCGTTCGCATTTTCTTGGGACAAACACCAGAAGTTCTTGAGCTTAGCACGTTTCCTTTGTTGAGATACATTTTCAGTAGTTTCTTGCACTCGACGAGCATTTGCAACTCCTTGGAAGAGCATTGGCCATCATTTCGATCATTGTGGGTTGCACCTTAGTTCTCATTCCAACAAGCTCGGTTCCCGACCTACACTTTGGGAAAATGAGTGCGGCACGATGCAAGGAATGTAGAATGAAGTCCTCGAAGTATGAGTCCCAAAGTTCGAAACACTTATGACCAATACAAAACAATGAAACCATTGAAGGACCGTTTTTACCCCGAGATAGAAAAATTGAGTCCGAGACATTCTCATATGCAATTTCTTGGGACGAACACCTGAAGTTCTTGCGCTTAGCCCATTTCCTTCATTGATATGCATTTTCAGTGGTTTCTAACACCAGACGAGCCTTCACCCACTTGTTGGAAGAGCATTGACCATCATTTCGATCGTTTAGGGTTGCACATTGTTCTCTACCAACGAGCTCACTTCCCAACCTATACTTTAGGTAAATGTGGGAGGGGTGATGCCAAGAATGTAGACTGAAATCCTCAGAGTATGGGTCTCAAAACTGAAAATACTTTTGACCAATACAAAACAAAGAAACCGTTGAAGGATCGCGTTTTATCCCGTCATAAGAAAACTGAGTCCGGGGAGTTCTGTTTGCATATTCTTGGGACAAACACCAGAAGTTCTTAAGCTTAGACTAAAGTCCTAGGAGAATGAGTCCTGATGATCGAAACACTTATGACCAATACAAAATAAAAAAACCTTTGAAGGACCGCTTTTTACCCCGGAATAGAAAAATTACTTTGGGGCATTCTCGTTTGCATTTTCTTAGGACGAGCACAAGTAGTTCTTGAGGTTAGCAAGATTACTTTTCTGAAATGCAATTTCAGTGGTTTCTAACACAAGACGAGCATTCGCAACTCGTTGGAAGAGCAGTGGCCATCTTTTCAATCGTTTCAGGTTGTACCTTAGTTCTTCCTCCAACGAGCTCGCTTCCCGATGTATACCTTCGAAAAATGTGTGAGGGACGATGCTAGGAATGTTGACTGAAGTCTTCAGAGTATGAGTCCCAAAGCTTGAAACACTTATGACCAATACAAAACAAAGAAACCGTTGAAGGATCGTTTTTACCCCGAGATAGAAAAACCTCATATGGGACATTTTCATACGCAGTTTCTTGAGACGAAAGCCAGAAGTTCTTGAGCTTAGGCCATTTCTTTCATTGAAATGCATTTTTAGTGGTTCCTGACACCGAACGAGCGTTTTCCACTCGTTCGAAGAGCATGGCAACCTTTGCGATCGTTTCGGGTTGCTCCTTAGTTCTCCCTCCAACGAGCTCGCTTCCCGATCTACACTTTGTGAAAACCAAGAATGTAGATTGAAGTTCTCAAAGTAAGAGTCCCAAAGATGAAAACACTTATGACTAATACAACACAAAGAAACAGTTGAAGGATCGCTTTCTACCATAAAATTGAAAACTAAGTCTGGGGCATTTTCTTTCGCATTTTCTTGGGAAGAACACCAGAAGTTCTTGAGCCTAGCCCGTTCTCTTTGCTGAAATGCATTTTTAGTTTTTTTCTGACACTATACAAGCATATGCAACTTGTTGGAAGAGCATTGGCCATCTTTTCGATCGCTACGACTTCCATCTTAGTTCTCCCTCCTACGAGCTCGCATTCCGACCTATAAAATTGGGAAAATGTGTGAGGAACGATGCCAGGACTGTAAAGTAAAGCCCTCACAATATGAGTCCTGAAGCTCGAAACACTTATGACAATTACAAAACAATGAAACCGTTGAAGGACCGTTTTTACCCCGAGATAGAAAAACTTAGTCCAAGACATTCTCGTTCGTAGTTTCTTGGGACAAACACCACAAGTTCTTGAGCTTAGCCCATTTCCTTCGTTGCAATGCATTTTCAGTGGTTTCTTACACCGGACAAGCATTCGCCACTCGTTAGAAGAGCATTGGCCATCTTTTCTATCGTTTCAGGTTGCACCTTAGTTCTCTGTGCAACGAGCTCTTTTCCCAACCTACACTTTGTGTAAATGTGTGAGGGACAATGCCAAGAATGTAGACTGAAGTCATCAAAGTATGAGTCTCGAAGCTTGAAACACTTATGACCGATACAAAACAAAGTAACCGTTAAATGAGCGTTGTTTGCCTCGAAATTGAAAAATTGAGTTTAGGGAATTCTCATTCGCATTTTCTTGGGAGGAACACCAGATGTTCTTGAGCTTAGCTTGTTTCCTTCGATGAAATACATTTTCAATGGTTTCTGACGTCGGACGAGCGTGTCCCACTCGTTGCAAGAGCATTGGACATCTTTGCAATGGTTTCGGGTTACACCTTAGTTCTCCCTCCAACGAGCTCACTTCCCGACCTATACTTTGTGAAAATGTGTGAGGGACGATGTCAAGAATGTAGACTGAAGTTCGAAACACTTGTGTCCAATACAAAACAAAAGAAACTGTTGAAGGACCACTTTCTACCCTAAAATTGAAAACTGAGTCTGGGGCATTCTCGTTCGCATTTTCTTTGGAAGAACACAAGAAGTTCTTAAGTTTAGCCTGTTTCCTTTGCTGAAATGCATTTTTAGTTTTTTCTGACATCGGACGAGCATTTGCAACTTGTTCGAAGAGGATTGGCCATCTTTTCGATCGTTACGAGTTGAATCTTTGATCTGCCTCCCACGAGCTCGCTTTCCAACCAATAAATTTGGGAAAATGTGTGAGGGATGATACCAGGAATGTAGACTAAAGCCCTCGAAGTATGAGTCCCAAAGCTCGAAACACTTATGACAATTACAAAAAAAACGAAACCATTGAAGGACCATTTTTACCATGAGATAGAAAAACTGAGTCTAGGACATTCTTGTTTGCAGTTTCTTTGGACGAACACCATAAGTTCTTGAGCTTAGCCCATTTCCTCATTGAAATGTCAGTGGTTTCTGACACCGAACGCGTTCGCCACTTGTTAGAAGAGCATTGGCCATCTTTTCGATCGTTTTAGGTTGCACCTTAGTTCTCTGTCAAACGGGCTCGCTTCTTAACCTATACTTTGGGAAAGTGCGTGAGGGACGATGCCTAGAACGTAGAGTGAAGTCCTCGAGTATAAGTCCAGAAGCTTGAAATATTTATGACCAATACAAAATAAAAAAACCATTGAAGAATCGATTTTTACCCCGAGATAGAAAAATAGAGTACGGGGCATTCTCGTTTGCATTTTCTTAGGACTAACAATAGAAGTTATTGAGCTTACCCGGTTTCCATTGCTAGAAGTGCATTTTTAGGGGTTTCTGACACTGGACGAGTGTTCGTCATTAATGTTAATGTCTAGGTGTTTAGATGCTATTATAGTAAAATTCGATCCTTATATCAGCTACACATGTTTCGTATCCTTCAGCCAAGAATGTAGACTTAAGTCCTCGGAGTATGAGTCCCCAAGCTCGAAGCACTAATGATCAATACAAAACAAAGAAACCAAGAAGAACTACTTTTTGCCACGAGTCTGAAAAACTGAGTCTGGGGCATTCTCGTTTGCATTTTCTTTGAACGAACACCAGAAGTTCTTAAGCTTAGCCCATTTCCTTCACTAAAGTGCATTTTTAGTGGTTTCTTGCACCGGACGAGCGTTCGCCACTCGTTGAAAGAGCATTGGCAAACTTTTTTACCGTTTCGGGTTGTACCTTAGTTCTCCCTCCAACGAGCTCACTTCCCAACCTATACTTTGGGAAAATGTGTGAGGGAAAATGCTAGGAATGTAGACTGAAGTCCACGGAGTATGAGTCCCAAAGCTCGAAACACTTCTGACCAAGACAAACCAAAGAAACCATTGAATGACCGCTTTATACCCCGAGAAAGAAAAATTGAGTCTGAGAAGTTCTTGAGCTTAGCCTGTTTCCTTTGTTAAAATCATTTACAGTGGTTTCTGGCACCGAACGAGCATTCGCCACTCGTTGGAAGTGCATTGACAAACTTTTATATCCTTTCAGGCTGCACCTTAGTTCTCCCTCCAACGAGCTCGCTTCCCAACCTATACTTTGGGAAAACTGAGTCTGGGGTATTCTCGTTCGGATTTTTTTAGAACGAGCACTAGAAGTTCTTGAGCTTAGCCCGTTTCCTTCACTTGAAGTGCATTTTCTGTTGTTCTTAAGACCTGACACGTTTGCCACTCGTTGAAAGAGCATTAGCCATCTTTTCGATCATTTAGGGTACACCTTAGTTCTCCCTCCGGAGCAAAGGGCAGAAACCGTCCGTGGACCACTTTTTACCTAAGGCGGAGAAAACTGAGTCCAGGGCACTCTCGCTCGCATTTTCAGGAGACGAGCACCAAAAATCTTCGAGCTCAGCCCGTTTCCTTTGCTGCAAGTGCATTTCTGGGTGTTTCTGAGACCGGAAGAGCGTTCGCCACTCATTGGAAGCATTGCCAACTTTTGTACCGTTTTGGATCGCATCACAGTTCTCCCTCCAACGAGCTCGCTTCCCGACCTATACCTTTGAGAAACGTGTCAAGGAGCAGGCCAGGAGTGTGGGTTAAAGTCCTCGGAGCACAAGCCCCGAAGATCGAAAGATTTATGACCAATACGGAGCAAAGGACAGAAACCGTCCGGGGACCGCTTTTTACCCAAGGAGGAGAAAACTGAGTCTAGGGCACTCTCGCTCGCGTTTTCTTGGGACGAGCACCAAAAGTCCTCGAGCTCAGCCTGTTTCCTTCACTGCAACTGCATTTCTGGTGGTTTCTGACACCGGACGAGCATTCGCCACTCGTTGCAAGCATTAGCCAACTTTTGGACCGTTTTGGATCGCATCACAGTTCTCTCTATAACGAGCTCGCTTCCCGACCTATACCTTCGAGAAACATCTCAGGGAGCATGCTAGGACTATGGGTTAAAGTCCTCGGAGCACAAGCCCCGAAGATCGAAAGACTTATGACCAATACGGAGCAAAGGGAAGAAACCGTCGGGGGATCGCTTTTTACCCTAGGATGAGAAAACTTAGTCTGGGGACTTTTCGCTTGCGTTTTCTTGGGACGAGCACCAAAAGTCTTCGAGCTCAGCTCGTTTCCTTCGCTACAAGTGCATTTCCAGTGGTTTCTGACACTGAACCAGCGTTCGCCACTCGTTGGAAGTATTGGCCATCTTTTTGGACCTTTTTGGGTCGCACCACAGTACTCCCTCCGACGAGCTCGCTTCCTGACCTATAACATGGGAAAACGTGTCAGGGAGCATGCCAGGAGTGTGGGTTGAAGTCCTCTGAGCACGAGCCCCAAAGATCGAAAAACTTATGACCAATACGGAGCAAAGGGAAGAAACCGTTGGGGGACCGCTTTTTACCCCAGGACAAGAAAATTGAGTCCGGGGCATTCTCGCTCGCGTTTTGTTGGGACAACCACCAGAAGTCCTTGAGCTCAGCCCGTTTCCTATGCTGCAAGTGCACTTCCAGTGGTTTCTGACACCGGACGAGCGTTCGCCACTCGTTGGAAGCATTGACATTCTTTTGGACCGTTTTGGGTCGCACCACAGTTCTCCCTCCAACGAGCTCGCTTCCCGACCTATAACATGGGAATACATGTCAGGGAGAATGCTAGGAGTGTGGGTTGAAGTCCTCGGAGCACGTGCCCCGAAGCTCGAAAGACTTATGACCAATACGGAGCAAAGGGAAGAAACCGTCGAGGGATCGCTTTTTACCACAGAAAGAGAAAACTGAGTTCGGGGTATTCTCGCTAGCATTTTCTTGAGACAAGCACCAAAAGTCCTCAAGCTCAGCCCGTTTCCTTCGCTGCAAGTGCATTTCCAGTGGTTTTATACACCGGACGAGCGTTCGCCACTCTTTTGAAGCATTGGCCGTCTTTTGGACTGTTTTGGGTCGTCCCACAGTTCTCCCTCCAATGAACTCGCTTACCAAACTATACCTTGAGAAAACGTGTCAGGGAGCATGCCAAGATTGTGGGTTGAAGTGCTCAAAGCACGAGCCCCAAAGATTGAAAGACTTATGACCAATATGGAGCAAAGTGAAGAAACCGTCTGGGACAGCTTTTTACCCCAAGAGGAGAAAACTGAGTTTAGGGCACTCTCGCTCACGTTTTTTGGGGACGAGCACCAGAAGTCCTTGAGCTCATCCCGTTTCCTTTGCTGCAAGTGCATTTCAAGTGGTTTCTGACACCGGACGAGCGTTCGCCACTCATTGAAAGCATTGGCCATCTTTTGTACAGTTTTGGGTCGCACCAAAGTTCACCCTCCAATGAGCTCGCTTCCTAACCTATACCTTGGAAAAACGTGTCAAGGAGCATGCCAGGAGTGTAGGTTTAAAGTCCTCGGAGCACGAGCCCCAAAGATCGAAGACTTATGACCAATACGGAGCAAAGAGCAGAAACCGTCGAGAGAACGCTTTTTGCCTCAGGACGAGAAAACTGAGTACGGGGCTGTCTCGCTCGTATTTTTTGTGGACGAGCACCGGAAGTCCTGAAGTCAGCCTGCTAGCTTCGCTGCAAGTGCATTTCAAGTGGTTTCTGACACCGGACGAGCATTCGCCACTCGTTGGAAGCATTCGCCATCTATTTACCGTTTTGGGTCGCACCATAGTTCTCCCTCCAACTAGCTCGCTTCCCGACCTATAATATAGGAAAACGTGTCAGGGAGCATACCAAGAGTGTGGGTTGAAGTCCTTCGAGCATGAGCCCTGAAGATTGAATAACTTATGACCATTATGAAGCAAAGGGAAGAAACCGTCGGGGGACCGCTTTTTACCCCACGACAAGGAAACTGAGTCCGGAGCATTCTCGCACGCATTTTGTTGGGACAAGCACCACAAGTCCTCGGGCTCAGCCTGTTTCCTTTGCTGCGAGTGCATTTCCAGTGGTTTCTAACACCGGACGAGCCTTCGCCACTCGTTGGAAGCATTGGCCATCTTTTGGACCATTTTGGGTCGCACCTCAATTCTCCCACCAATGAGCTCGCTTCCCAACCTATACCTTAGGAAAAGGTGTCACGAAGCATGCCAGGAGTGTCGGTTAAAGTCCTCGGAGCACGAGCCCCGAAGATTGAAAGACATATGACCAATACGTAGCAGAGGGAAGAAACCATCGGGGGATCGCTTTTTGCCCCAAGACGAGAAAACTGAGTCTGGAGTATTCTCGCTCGCGTTTTATTGGGACGAGCACCAGGAGTCCTCAAGGTCATCCTGTTTCCTTCGCTGCAAGTGCATTTCCAGTGGTTTCTGACACCGAACGAGCCTTCGCTACTCGTTGGAAGCATTGGCCATCTTTTGGACCGTTTTGGGTCGCACCTCAATTCTCCCTCCAACGAGCTCGCTTCCCAACCTATACCTTTGGAAAAGGTGTCAGGGAGCATGCCAGTAGTGTCGGTTGTAATCCTCGGAGCCCGAGCCCCAAAGATGGAAAGACTTTTGATCAATTCGTAGTAGAGTGAAGAAACCGTCGGAGGACCGCTTTTTAGCCCAAGAGAAGAAAACTGAGTCTGGAGCATACTCGCTCACGTTTTCATAGGACGAACACCAGAAGTCCTCGACCTCAGCCCGTTTCCTTCGCTGCAAGTGCATTTCCAGTGGTTTCTGACACCGAACGAGCGTTCGCCACTCGTTGGAAACATTGGCCATCTTTTGGACGGTTTTGGGTCGCACCACAATCTCCCTCCAACGAGCTCGTTTCCTGACCTATACCTTGGAAAAACGTGTCAAGGAGCATGCTAGTACTATGGGTTAAAGTCCTCGGAGCACGAGCCCCGAAGATCGATAGACTTATGACCAATACGGAGCAAAGGGAAGAATCCTTCCGGGAACCGCTTTTTACCCCAGGACGAGAAAACTCAGTCCGGGGCATTCTTGCTCGAGTTTTCTTGGGACGAGAACCAAAAGCCCTTGATCTCAGCCCATTTTCTTCGCTGCAAGTGTACTTTCTGTGGTTTCTGACACCGGACGAGCGTTCGCCACTCCTTGGAAGCATTCGCCATCTTTTGGACTGTTTTGGGGTCGCACTAGTGTTCTCCCTCAAACTAGCTCCCTTCATGAACTATAACATGGGAAAACGTGTCAGGAAGCATGCCAGGAGTGTGGGTTGAAGTCCTCAGAGCACGAGCCCCAAAGATCGAAAGACTTATGACCAATACGGAGCAAAGGGAAGAAACAGTCAGAGGACCGTTTTTTACCCAGGACGAGGAAACTGACTCCGGGGCATTCTCGCTCGCGTTTTCTTGGGACAAGCACCGGAAGTCATCGAGCTCAACCCATTTCCTTCGCTCCAAGTGCACTTCCAGTGGTTTCTGACACCGGACGAGCCTTCGCCACTCGTCGGAAGCATTTGCCATCTTTTGGACCGTTTTGGGTCGCACCACAATTCTCCCTTCAACGAGCTCGGTTCTCGACCTATGACATGGGAGAATGTGTTAGGGAGCATGTCAGGAGTGTGGGTTGATGTCCTCCGAGCACGAGCCCCGAAGATCGAAAGACTTATGACCAATACAGAGCAAAGGGAAGAAAAAGTTTGGGGATCACTTTTTACCCTAGGAGGAGAAAACTGAGTCCCGGACACATTCGCTCGCGTTTTGTGGGGACGAGCATCGGAAGTCCTCGAGCTTAGCCCGTTTCCTTTGCTGCAAGTGTATTTCCAGTGGTTTCTGACACCAGACGAGCGTTCGCCACTCGTTGGAAGCATTGGTCATCTTTTGGACTGTTTTGGGTCGCATTAAAGTTCTCCCTCCAACGAGCTCGTTTCCTGACCTATACCTTGGAAAAATGGGTCAAGGAGCATGCCACGAGTGTGGGTTGAAGTCCTCGGAGCACGAGCCCCGAAGATCGAAAGACTTATGACCAATATGAAGCAAAGGGAAGAAACCGTCGGGGGAACGCTTTTTACCTTTGGACGAGAAAACAGAGTCCGGGGCACTCTCGCTCGCGTTTTCTGGGGACGAGCACCGGAAGTCCTCAAGCTCAACCTGTTTCCTTCGCTGCAAGTGCATTTCAATTGGTTTCTGACACCGGACGAGCATTTGCCACTCGTTGGAAGCATTGGCCATATTTTGGACCGTTTCGGGTCGCACCACAGTTCTCCTTCCAACGAGCTCGCTTCCCGACCTATACTTTTGGAAAACGTGTCAGGGAGCATGCCAGGAGTGTGGATGGAAGTCCTTGGAGCACGAGCCCTGAAGATCGTAAGACTTATGATCAATACGGAGCAATGGGAAAAAACCGTTGGAGGACCGCGTTTTACCCCAGGACGAGAAAACTGAGTCCGGCGCATTCTCACTCCCATTTTCTTGGGACGAGCACCAGAAGTCCTCGAGCTCAGCCCATTTCCTTCGCTCCAACTGCACTTCCAGTGGTTTCTGACACCGGACGAGTATTCGCCACTCGTTGGAAGCATTTGCCATCTATTTACCGTTTTGGGTTGCACCACAGTTCTCCCTCCAACGAGCTCGCTTTCCGACCTAAAACATGGGAAAACATGTCAGGGAGCATGTCAGGAGTGTGGATTGAAGTCCTCGGAGCACGAGCCCAGAAGATAGAAAGACTTATGACCAATACGGAGCAAAGGGAAGAAACAGTTAGGGGACTGCTTTTTACCCAGGAAGAGGAAACTAACTCTGGGGCAAACTCGCTCCTGTTTTCTTGGGATGAGCACCGGAAGTCCTCGAGCTCAGCTCATTTCCTTCGTTGCCAGTGCATTTCCATCTTTTGGACCGTTTTGGGTTGCACCACAGTTCTCCTTCCAACGAGCTCGCTTCCCGACCTATACCATGGGAAAACATGTCAGGGCGCATGCCAGGGGTGTGGGTTGAAGTCCTCGGAGCATTAGCCCCAAAGATCGAAAGACTTATGACCAATACGGAGCAAAGGGAAGAAATCGTCGGGGACCACTTTTTACCCTAGTACGAGAAAACTAAGTCCGGGGCATTCTCACTCGCATTTACTTGGGACGAGCACCGGAAGTCCTCGAGCTAAGCCCGTTTCTTTCACTGCAAGTGCAGATCCAATGGTTTCTTTCACCGGGTGAGCGTTCACCATTTGTTGGAAGCATTGGCCATCTTTTGGACCGTTTTGGGTCCCACCATAGTTCTCCCTCCAACAACCTTGCTTCCCGACCTATAACATGGGAAAACGTGTCAGGGAGCATGTCAGAAGGGTGGGTTGATGTCCTCGAAGCACGAGCCCCAATGATCGAAAGACTTATGACCAATACGGAGCAAAAAGAAGAAACCATCGGGGACCCTTTTTACTCCAAGAAGAGAAAACTGAGTTCGGGGCATTCTCGCTCTCGTTTTCTTGGGACGAGCACTCGAAGTCCTCGAGCTCCGACCATTTCCTTCCTTGCAAGTGCATTTCCAGTGGCTTCTGACATCGGTCCAGCGTTAGCCACTCGTTGGAAGCATTACCCCAGGACGAGAAAACTGAGTCTGGGGCATTCTCGCTCGCGTTTTCTTGGGACGAGCACCGAAAGTACTCGAGCTCGGCTCGTTTCCTTTGCGGAAAATGCATTTCCAGTGGTTTCTAACACCGAATGAGTGTTCGCCACTCGTTGGAAACATTGATCATCTTTTGGACCGTTTTAGGTCGCACCACAGTTCTCCCACCAACGAGCTCGCTTCTCCACCTATACCTTGGGAAAATGTGTCAGGGAGCATGCCAGGAGTGTGGGTTGAAGTCGTCGGAGCATGAGCCACGAAGATCGAAAGACTTATGATTAATACGGAGCACAGGGAAGAAACCGTCGGGGGACCGCGTTTTACCCCAGGACGAGAAAACTCAGTCCGGGGCATTCTCGCTCGTGATTTCTTGGGACAGGCATCGGATGTCCTTGAGCTCGACTAGTTTCCTTTGCTGCAATTGAATTTCCAATAGTTTCTAACCTCGGACGAGCGTTCACCACTCGTTGGAAGCGTTGGCCATCTTTTGGATCGTTTTGGGTCGAACCACAGTTCTCCCTCCAACGAGCACGCTTCCTGACCTATACCTTGGGAAAACGTGTCAAGGAGCATGCCTTGGAGTCTGTGTTGATGTCCTCGGAGCACAAGCCCTGAAGATCGAAAGACTTATGACCAATACGTAGCAAAAGGAAGAAACCGTCGGGGGACCGCTTTTTACCCTAGGACGAGAAAACGGAGTCCAGGGCATTCTCACTCGCGTTTTCTTGGGACGAGCACAGGAAGTCTTGGAGCTCAGCCCGTTTCCTTTGCTGCAATGGCATTTCTAGTGGTTTTTGTCTTCGGACGAGCGTTCGCCACTCGCTGGAATCATTGGCCAACTTTTGGTCCGTTTTGGGTCGTACCACAGTTCTCCCTCCAACGAGCTCACTTCTCGACCTATACCTTGGGAAAATGTGTCAGGGGGCATGCGTGGAGTGTGGGTTGAAGTCCTCAGAGCATGATCCCCGAAGATCGAAAGACTTTTGACCAATACGGAGCAAAGGGAAGAAACCGTTGGGGGACCGCGTTTTACCCCAGGACGAGAAAACTATGTCCGGGGCATTCTCGCTCGCGTTTTCTTGGGACGAGCACCGAAAGTCCTCGAGCTGGACCGGTTTCTTTGCTGCAATTGAATTTCCAGTGGTTTCGGACACCGGACAAGCGTTCGCCACTCGTTGAAAGGATTGGCCATCTTTTGGACCGTTTTGGGTTGCATCAAAGTTCTCTCTCCAATGAGTTCGCTTCCTGACCTATACCTTGGGAAAACGTGTCAGGGAGCATGCCAAGAGTATGGGTTGAAGTCCTTGGAGCACGAGCTTCGAAAATCGAAAGACTTATGACCAATAAGGAGGAAAGCGAAGAAACCGTCGGAGACCGCTTTTTACCATACGATGAGAGAACTGAGTTCGGGGCATTTTCGCTTATGTTTTCTTGGGACGAGCACCAGAAGTCCTCTAGCTCAACCTGTTTCCTTCGCTGCAAGTGCATTTCTAGTGGTTTCTTTCACCGGACGAGCGTTCGCCACTCGTTAGAAGCATTGGCCATCTTTTGGACCGTTTTGGGTCGCACCACAGTTATCCCTCCATCGAGCTCGCTTCCCGACCTATACCTTAGGAAAACGTGTCAGGAAGCATGCCAGGAGTGTCGGTTGAAGTCCTCGGAGTACGAGCCCAGAAGATCGAAAGACTTATGACAATACAAGCAAAGGGAAGAAACCGACGGGGATCGCTTTTCCCCCAGGACGAGAAAACTTCATCCAGGGCATTCTCGCTTGCGTTTTCTTTGGACAAGCACCGAAAGTCTTCGAACTCAGCCTGTTTCCATCGTTGCATGTGCATTTCAAGTGGTTTCTAACACCAGACGAGCGTTCGCCACTCGTTGGAAGCATTGGCCATCTTTTGGACCGTTTTGGGTCGCACCACAGTTCTCCATCCAATGAGCTCGCTTCTCGACCTATACCTTGGGAAAAGGTGTCAGGGAGCATGCCAGGAGTGTCGGTTGAAGTCCTCGGAGCACGAGCCTCGAAGATCGAAAGACTTATGACCAATACGAAGCAAACGAAAGAAACCGTCGGGGTACCGCTTTTTACCCCAAGACGAGAAAAATGAGTCCGGGGCATTCTCGCTCACGTGTTCTTGGGACGAGCACCAGAAGTCCTTGAGCTTAGCACGTTTCTTTCGTTGCATGTGAATTTCCAGTGGTTTCTGACACCAGACGAGCGTTCGCCACTCGTTGGAAGCATTAGCCATCTTTTGGACAATTTTGGGTCGCACCACAGTTCTCCCTCCAACGAGCTCGTTTCCCGACCTATAACTTGGGAACACGTGTCAGGGAGCATGCCAGGAATGTGGGTTGATGTCCTCAGAGCACGAGCCCCAAATATAAGAAGATTAATGACCAATACGGAGCAAAGGGAAGAAACCGTCGGGGTACCGCTTTTTACCCCAAGACAAGAAAACTATGTTCGGGGCATTCTCGCTCACGTTTTCTTAGGACGAGCACCGGAAGTCCTTGAGCTCAGCCCGCTTCCTTCACTGCAAGTGCATATCCAGTAGGTTCTTTCACTAAACGAGCGTTCGATACTCGTTAGAAGCATTGGCCATCTTTTAGACCGTTCTGGGTCGCACCACAGTTCTCCCTCCAACAAGCTCGCTTCCCGATCTATAACACGGTAAAACGTGTCAGAGAGCATGCCAGGAGTGTTGGTTAAAGTCCTCAGAGCACAAGCCTCAAAGATCGAAAGACTTATGACCAATACAGAGCAAAGGGAAGAAACGGTCGAGGACCGCTTTTTATGCCAGGACGAGAAAACTGAGTCCGGGCATTCTCGCTTACGTTTTCTTGGGACGAGCAGCAGAAGTCTTCGAGCTCAGCCCGTTTCCTTCACTGCAAGTACATTTCCAGTAGTTTCTTTCACCGGACGAGAGTTTGCTACTCGTTGGAAGCATTTGCCATCTTTTGGACCGTTTTGGGTCGCACCACATTTCTCCCTCCAACGAGCTCGCTTCCCGACCTATAACATGGGAAAATGTGTCAGGGAGCATGCCTGGAGTGTGGGTTGAAGTCCTCGGAGCACGAGCCCAAAGATCGAAAGACTTATGACCAATACGAAGCAAAGGGAAGAAACCGTTGGGGACCGCTTTTTACCCGAGCACAAGAAAAATGAGTCCGGAGCATTCACACTCGCATTTTATTGGGACAAGCATCGGAAGTCCTCGAGCTCAGCCTGTTTCATTCGCTGCAACTGCATTTTCAGTGGTCTCTAACACCGGTCGAGTGTTCGCCACTTGTTAGAAGCATAGGCCATCTTTTGGACTTTTTTGGGTCGCACCACGGTTCTCCCTCCAACGAGCTCGCTTCCCAACCTATACCTTGGGAAAACGTGTCAAGGAGCATGCCAGGAGTGTCGGTTGAAGTCCTTGGAGCACGAGCCCCGAAGATTAAAAGACTTATGACCAATACGGAGCAAAGGGAAGAAACCGTCGGGGATCGTTTTTTCCCCCAAGACGAGAAACTGAATCCGAGGCATTCTTGCTCGCGTTTTCTTGAGACAAGCACCAGAAGTCCTCAAACTCAGCCCGTTTCCTTCGTTACAAGTGCATTTCTAGTGGTTTCTGACACCGGACGAGCGTTCGCCACTCGTTGGAAGCATTGGCCATCTCCCTCCAACGAGCTCATTTCCCGATCTATAACTTGGGAAAACATGTCAGGGAGCATGCCAGAAGTGTGGGTTGATGTCCTCGGAGCACGAGCTTCGAATATTAGAAGACTAATGACTAATATGGAGCAAAAGGAAGAAACCGTCGGGGTACCGCTTTTTACCCCAAGAGGAGAAAATTGAGTCTCGGACATTCTCGCTCGCGTTTTCTTGGGACGAGCACCGGAAGTCCTTGAGCTCAACCCATTTCCTTCACTGCAAGTGCATATCCTATGGTTTCTTTCACCGGACAAACGTTCGACACTCGTTGGAAGCATTGGCCATCTTTTGGACCGTTCTGGGTCGCACCACAGTTCTGCCTCTAACGAGCTCGCTTCCCGACCTATAACATGGGAAAACGTGTCAGGGAACATGTCAGGAGTGTTGGTTGAAGTCCACGGAGCACTAGCCCCATAGATCGAAAGACTTATGACCAATACGGAGCAAAGGGAAGAAACCGTCGAGGACCGCTTTTTATCCCAGGACGAGAAAACTGAGGTCGGGCATTCTCGCTTGCGTTTTCTTGGGACGAGCACCGGAAGTCGTCGAGCTCAACCCGTTTCCTTTGCTGCAAGTTCCTTTCTAGTGGTTTCGTTCACCGGACGAGCGTTCGCCACTCAATGGAAGCATTGGCAATCTTTTGGACCGTTTTGGGTCGCACCACAGTTCTCCCTCCAACAAGCTCGCTTCCCGACCTATAACATGGGAAAATTTGTCAGAGAGCATGCCAGGAGTGTGGGCTGAAGTCCTCGGAGCACGAGCCCCAAAGATCGAAAGACTTGTGACCAATACGGAGCAAAAAGAAGAAATCGTCGGGGACCTCTTTTTACCCTAGGACGAGAAAACTAAGTCAGAGGCATTCTCGCGCGCATTCTCTTGGGACGAGCACCAAAAGTTCTCGAGCTCAGCCTGTTTCCTTCGCTGCAAGTGTATTTCCAGTGGTTTCATACACCGGTCGAGCGTTCGCCACTCGTTGGAAGCATTGGCCATCTTTTGGACCGTTTTGGGTCGCACCACAGTTCTTCCTCCAAGGAGCTCAATTCCCGACCTATATTTTGGGAAAATGTGTCAGGGAGCATGCCAAGATGGTGGTTTGAAGTCCTCATAGCACGAGCTCCGAAGATCAAAAGACTTATGACCAATACGGAGCAAAGGGAAGAAACCGTTGGGGACCGCTTTTTACCCTAGTACGAGAAAACTAAGTCCGGGGCATTCTGGCTCGCGTTTACTTGGGACGAGCACCGGAATTCCTCGAGCTCAGCCCGTTTCTTTCACTGCAAGTACAGATCCAATGGTTTCTTTTCACCGGACGAGCGTTCACCATTTGTTGGAAGCATTGGCCATCTTTTGGACCGTTTTGGGTCCCACCACAGTTCTCCCTCCAACAACCTTGCTTCCCGACCTATAACATGGGAAAACGTGTTAGGGAGCATGTAAGGAGTGTGGGTTGATGTCCTCGAAGCACGAGCCCCAATGATCGAAAGACTTATGACCAATACGGTGCAAAAAGAAGAAACCATCGGGGACCCCTTTTTACCCCAAGACGAGAAAACTGAGTTCGGGGCGTTCTCGCTCTCGTTTTCTTGGGACGAGCACTAGAAGTCCTCAAGCTCCGTCCGTTTCCTTTCTTGCAAGTGCATTTCCAGTGATTTCTGACATCGGTCCAGCGTTAGCCACTCGTTGGAAGCATTACCCCAGGACGAGAAAACTGAGTCTAGGGCATTCTCGCTTGCGTTTTCTTGGGACGAGCATCGAAAGTACTCGAGCTCGGCTCATTTCCTTTACGGAAAATGCATTTTCAGTGGTTTCTAACACCGGATGAGCGTTTGCCACTCGTTGGAAACATTGACCATCTTTTGGACCGTTTTAGGTCGCACCACAGTTCTTCCACCAACGAGCTAGCTTCTCCACCTATACCTTAGGAAAACGTGTCAGAGCATGCCAGGAGTTTGGGTTGAAGTCGTCGGAGCATGAGCCACGAAGATCGAAAGACTTATGACCAATACGGAGCAAAGGGAAGAAACCGTCGGGGGACCGCGTTTTACCCCAGGACGAGAAAACTGAGTCCGGGGCATTCTCGCTCGCGATTTCTTGGGACGAGCATCGGATGTCCTCGAGCTCGACTGGTTTCCTTTGCTGCAATTGAATTTCCAATGGTTTCTAACCTCGGACGAGCGTTCACCACTCGTTGGAAGCGTTGGCCATCTTTTGGATCGTTTTGGGTCGCACCACAGTTCTCCCTCCAACGAGTACGCTTCCTGACCTATACCTTGGGAAAATGTGTCGAGGAGCATTCCTTGGAGTCTGTGTTGAAGTCCTCGGAGCACGAGCCCCGAAGATCGAAAAACTTATGACCAATACGTAGCAAAAGGAAGAAACCGTCGGGGAATCGCTTTTTACCCTAAGACGAGAAAACTGAGTCCAGGGCATTCTCGCTCGCGTTTTCTTGGGACGAGCACCGGAAGTCCTGAAGCTCAGTCCATTTCCTTCGCTGCAATGGCATTTCCAGTTGTTTCTGTCTTCGGACGAGCGTTCGCCACTCGTTGGAATCATTGGCCATCTTTTGAACCGTTTTGGGTCGTACCAAAGTTCTCCCTCCAACGAGCTCACTTCTCGATCTATGCCTTGGGAAAATGTGTCAGGGAGCATGCGTGGAGTGTGGGTTGAAGTCCTCAGAGCACGAGCTCCGAAGATCGAAAGAATTTTGACCAATACGGAGCAAAGGGAAGAAACCGTTGGGGGACCGCGTTTTACCCCAGGACGAGAAAACTATGTTCGGGGCATTCTCGCTCGCATTTCCTTGGGACGAGCACCAAAAGTCCTCCAGCTCGACCGGTTTCTTTGCTGCAATTGAATTTTCAGTGGTTTCTGACCTCGAACAAGCGTTCACCGCTCGTTAGAAGCATACGCCATCTTTCGGACTGTTTTGGATCGCACCACAGTTTTCCCTCCAACGAGCTTGCTTCTCGACCTATACCTTGGGAAAACGTGCTAGGGAGCATACCAGGAGTGTGGGTTGAAGTCGTCGGAGCACGAGCCCCAAAGATTGAAAGACTTATGACCAATACGAAGCAAAAGGATGAAACCGTCGGGGGACTGCATTTTACCCCAGGACGAGAAAACTGAGTCCGAGGCATTCTCGCTCGCGTTTTCTTGGGACGAGCACCGGAAGTCCTCAACTCGGCCCGTTTCCTTTGCTGCAATTGAATTTCCAGTGGTGTCTGACCTCGGACGAGCTTTCACCACTCGTTAGAGCATTAGCCATCTTTCGACCCGTTTTAGATCGCACCACAGTTCTCCCTCCAACGAGCTCACTTCTCGACCTATACCTTGGGAAAACGTGCCAGGGAGCATGCCAAGAGTGTGGATTGAAAGACTTATGACCAATACGGAGCAAAAAGGACAAACCGTCGAGGGACCGCTTTTTGCCCCGGGACGAGAAAACTGAGTCCGGGGCATTCTTGATCGCATTTTCTTGGGACGAGCACCGGAAGACCTCGAGCTCAGCCCATTTCCTTCGCTACAAGTGCATTTCCAGTGCTTTCTGACATCAGACCAACGTTCGCCACTCGTTGGAAGCATTGGCCATCTTTTGGACCATTTTAAGTCACACCACAGTTCTCCCTCCACCGAGCTCGCTTGCCGACCTATACCTTGGGAAAAAGTGTCAGGGAGCATGCCTGAAGTGTGTGTTGAAGTCCTTAGAGCACGAGCCCCAAAGATCAAAAGACTTATGACGAATATGGAGCAAAGGGAAGAAACCATCAGGGGATAGCTTCTTACCCCAAGACGAGGAAACTGAGTCTAGGGAATTCTCGCTCGCGTTTTCTTGGGACGATCACCGGAATTCCTCGAGCTCAGCCCGTTTCCTTCGCTGCAAGTGCATTTCCAGTAGTATCTGACACCGGACCAGCGTTCGCCACTCGTTGGAAGCATTGGCCATCTTTTGGACCGTTTTGGTCGCACCACAGTTCTCCCTCCAACGACCTTGCTTCCCGACCTATAACATGGGAAAACGTGTCAGGGAGCATGCCAGAAGTGAGTGTTGAAGTCCTCGGAGCATGAGCCACAAAGATCGAAAGACTTATGACCAATACGGAGCAAAGGGGAAAAACCGTCGAGGGACCGCTTTTTACTGTAGGACGAGAAAATTGAGTCCGGGGCATTCTCGCTCGCATTTTCTAGAGATGAGCACCGGAAGTCCTCGAGCTCGGCCCATTTCCTACGCTGCAAGTGCATTTCCAGTGGTTTCTTTCCTAGGACGAGCGTTCGCCACTCGTTGGAAGCATTGGCCATCTTTTGGACCGTTTTGGGTTGCATCACAGTTCTCCCTCCAACGAGATCACTTCCCGACCTATACCTTAGGAAAATTTGTCAAGGAGCATGCCAAGAGTGTCTGTTGAAGTCCTCGAACCACGAGCTTCGAAGATCGAAAGACTTATGACCAATACGGAACAAAGGGAAGAAACCGTGGGGGGACCGCGTTTTACCCAAGGCGAGAAAACTGAGTCCGGGGCATTCTCGATCACATCTTCTTGGGACGAGCACCGAAAGTCCTCGAGCTCGACCCGTTTCCTTTGTTGCAAGTGCATTTCCAGTTGTTTCTGACCTCGGACGAGCGTTCGCCACTCGTTAGAAGCATTCGCCATCTTTTAGACCGTTTTGTGTCGCACCACAGTTCTCCCTCCAACGAGGTCGTTTCTCGACCTATACCCATGGAAAATGTGTCAGGGAGCATGCCAGGAGCATGTGTTGAAGTCCTTAGAGCACCAGCCCCGAAGATCGAAAGACTTATGACCAATACGGAGCAAAGGGAAAAAACCGTCGAAGGATCGGTTTTTACCCCAGGACGAGAAAACTGAGTTCGGGGCATTCTCGCTCGCATTTTCTTGGAAGGAGCACTTGAAGTCCTCGAGCTCGGCCTGTTTACTACGCTACAAGTGCATTTCTAGTGGTTTCTGTCCTCGGACGAGCGTTCGCCACTCGTTGGAAGCATTGGCCATCTTTCGGACAGTTTTAGGTCGCACCACAGTTCTCCATCCAACAAGCTCGTTTCCCGACCTATACCTTAGGAAAACGCATCAGGAAGCATGCCAAGAGTGTGGGTTGAAGTCCACGAAGCACGACCCTCGAGGATCGAAATACTTATGACCAATATGGAACAAAGGAAAGAAACCGTCGCGGGACTGCGTTTTACCCTAAGACGAGAAAACTGAGTCCGGGACATTCTCGATCGCGTTTTCTTGGGACGAGCATCGAAAGTCCTAGAGCTCGGCCTGTTTCCTTTATTGCAAGTGCATTTCCAGTTGTTTCTGACCTCGGACGAGCATTCGCCACTCGTTGGAAGCATTGGCTATCTTTTGGACCGTTTTGGATCGCACCACAGTTCTCCCTCCAACGAGCTCACTTCTCGACCTAGACCTTAGGAAAATGTTTCAGGAAGCATGCTAGGAGTGTGTGTTGAAGTCTTCGGAGCACGAGCCCCGAAGATCGAAAGACTTATGACAATACGGAGCAAAGGGAAGAAACCGTTGGGGACCGCATTTTACCTCAGGACGAGAAAACTAAGTCCGAGGCATTCTCGATCGCATTTTCTTGGGACGAGCACCGAAAGTCCTTGAGCTCGACCCGTTTCCTTTGATGCAAGTTCATTTTCAGTGGTTTCTGACCTCGGACGAGCGTTCGCCACTCCTTGGAAGCATTCGCCATCTTTTGGACCGTTTTGGGTCGCACCACAGTTCTCCCTCCAACGAAGTCGCTTCTCGACCTATACCCATGGAAAACATGTCAGGGAGCATGCCAGGAGCATGGGTTGAAGTCCTTAAAGCACGAGCCCTGAATATCGAAAGACTTATGAACAATACGGAGCAAAGGGAAAAAACCGTCGAGGGACCGGTTTCTACCATTTCCCTAGCTTAAATCTCCTTCAATCTATAAACTCGTGCAATTCCATCTCCTATAGATAGGACTCAACCCATTTTATCCACTTACAAAGACGTTTTGAAATTCGTAATTCTACCTTCTAAGAAAGTTGTTAGTTTTGATTTGGGAGAGAATTCCACCATGACATTTGAAAGAAAAGAGGCATCTAGGGATAAATACCACAGGCTTATAAATCTGAGCCGCAAGAGAAGCCACTACCTTCTAAACGTCTTACGAGAGCAAGGTGTGATAGGCAACTCGACTAAGAAAGAGAGGCAGAATCTAATATAAGAGTCTCAAATTCTTTTCCAATTCCACTATGAGAAGAATTCCACTCATTAAATGCCTGAGGATGGACGCAGGATGGCTTTCCTTCGTTTCATTATGCTTTTTCTTCCTTTCAATGAAAGTTTCGGAGCCATAATTGGAGTGGATTCGAAATGAACAAGTCTGACGGGTCAAAATGCCTCTTTGATCCATATGAATCTGTGGATAGGTCGGACTCATGAATTCCAAAACTTTTGGAGCAGAATACTCTTGTCTTCTTTTTCTTCATTTGCTTCCTTAGACCTTCTGCTTCTATTATTGGACCTCTTAATTCCAACGCTTAGTAAGCTAGGCCAAGGCCCCTTGTATAGGTTAGAGCTTCAAAGTGGACATGATTATTAAGAGAATGGGCTTTTGAACTAGCATCTAAATTCAGTCTTTGAGAGGCCATAACATAAGAAAGTCATGGAGTGCATAAGCCCCCTTAGAGATAGGAGCTACTTTCTTGTGGTATTCAACTGAACAAGTAAGGAGCGACAACTAAAGAGGTAGCGAGACTGACCGCAATTGTAGGAATATGTTGACTTTCTTTCATTCTGGGTTATGGTGAAAGTACAAGTCCTTTCGTTTAGTACGAAATCACTAAACACCTCATGGTGCTTACACCTCTCGCCTATCAAAATGATGTTCAAAAACCTCGTCTGAGAACTTGTATAAAGAAGGATTTTCGATAGCGCAGAGGTTCTTCCATACCAACTTAGCTGACCGATGTTGCTATTGGCATAATAATCGGTACACCATAAGTTGGCCCAACCCAATCCTCTCGTACTTGGGTTGGCTCCTCGTAGATCTCCCTTTCATACCAATGGTAGATAGGAACCTCCCTTTCACACCAATGGTAGATAGGAATTGAACTATCTTATAACGTTCTAAATCCAACTCATGTACCACTTTCATCGGCGAACAACTGAACCCTTGAGATCTTCTTCAACCCTAGGATGTGATGAGTCAACATCAATGTGCCAAATGACTCAATCAATAAGAGCTCTTAGAAGTCATCAGCCTATTATCCTCGACGTACCTTTGATCCATTGGGCTAGAGCCCTTCCACACAGAACTCCTGAATCACTATGGCCAACTCATGTTTCTGATGGTTGCTTCTCAATATTCTTCGAACACAGTCTTTGAGTTCCATTTTGAGTTTCACTCCTTCAAATTAAAGGATAAGAACTCTCCCCTTATCAGTCGAGCTTTTTAAATTAAACCAATGAGGACTAGCTTAATTAGTCCTCTCCTTTCAATTAAGACCTTTGTTTCGAGTCTCTTTCTTTTGGAGTCAGATCCGAACTTCATTCTTGAAGGGAAGGGTTAGGACTTGACCTGCTCTTTGAGAATCGCTTCTCCATTCCATGGCTCACCTTCGCTTTTCTTATTATGCTACCGCGTAGTGGGTAGATAGAAGCCAATAGGGGATACTTTCCCTAGTCGCTTTGATATCAGCTTTTGCTTTAGTTGGAATTTTGTTTTCGCCAATTGCTACTCTAATTTAAGGCAAGCATAAGGAAAGGTTCTGGGCCAAAAAACTCTTGAAACGTCTGAGTAAAAAGAGATGTCAGCCCCAGCCGGTCTGGAGGACTTATTCATTCCACTCAAAGTCGCAGATGGAGGCTCAATTGAAGGAGTCCAAGATTCTAGTTGAATCAATGAACAAGGGTTGAGATAAAAGTGCAAAAAAGAACCATTAGATTTAGACGGATTCCCCCACTTCCTCTTGTCGAAAGATATTTTCCCTTTCAGCTGATCTAGGTCTAAGCTACTCAATCTGAAGAGTTCTTGCCTTGATCACTTTTGACTTCTTCCCTTTCCACTCTTGGGATATCTGCTCTAGCTTGAGAGCTATTGTTAGAGAGTGGCAGCCACTTGCTACTTCCATTGATTCGAGCTCCGATCAATTGGAAGGCTCCTTTCTTCTTTGATGGGATTCTCTCTTTCTAAAGTGAGGAGTGAAAACTAGGATTTAGCATAGAAAAGTGAAGAAATCAAAAGAAAGGTGCAGCAAGCTAGGTCCTTTGGTATCACTACTTTTCTGTATAGAACGATCTCAACGTCAAATACAAGAAGAGGGTTCGGTACGAAGATGAAGATAGGTAAATTCGTAAGTAAATAGGTCTTGGGAAAATACTAGCCCTTTTCTTAGATAGAATTCCTCATGCCCAATAATTTTCCCAAAGTAAAGGTCGGGACTTTAGTCTACATTCCTGGCATCGTCCCACACACATTTTCCCAAAGTAAAGGTTAGAAAGCGAGCTCGTTTGAGGTATAACTAAGGTGCAACCTGAAACGATCAAAAAAATGCCCAATGCTCTTCCAACGAGTGGCGAACGCTCGTTCGATTTCAGGAACCACTGAAAATGCACTTTCAGTGAAGGAAACGGGCTAAGCTCAAGAACTTCTGGTGTTGGTCCCCAGAAAATGCGAACGAGAATGCCCTTAGACTCAGTTTTTCTATCTCGGGGTAAAAAGTAAAGGTCGGGACTTCAGTCTACATTCCTGGCATCGTCCCACGCACATTTTCCCAAAGTAAAGGTTAGGAAGCGAGCTCGTTTGAGGTATAACTAAGGTGCAACCTAAAACGATCGAAAAGATGTCCAATGCTCTTCCAAGGAGTGGCGAACGCTGGTTCGATTTCAAGAACCACTGAAAATGTACTTTCAATGAAGGCAACGGGCTAAGCTCAAGAACTTCTGGTGTTGGTCCCTAGAAAATGCAAACGAGAATGCCCTTAGACTCAGTTTTTCTATCTCGGGGTAAAAAGCGATCCTTCGATTGTTTCTCTATTTTGTATTAGTCATAAGTGTTTCAAGCTTCGAGAATTATACTCTAAGGACTTCAATCTATATTCCTGGCATCATCCCTCAAACATTTTCCGAAACCATAGGTCGAGAAGCGAGCTCGTTGGAGGGACAACTAAGGTTCAAGACGATCTCTCCAACTCTTGCATAGGAACTTCACTTGGAGGCCTAGCTTCTTCAAGCCCATCTAAGAATTTCTTCTTCCTAGGAGATCTTATTTCTTACTCTGATATCCCTAAAGTCCTATTCCAAGTTTTTAGGGTGTCCGTTGGGACCACAACTTACCATTAACAAGAAACCTTCCAACTGACAACTAGGAAGGTAAGGAAGCCTTAAAGATATAATCTTAAACCTAAATGAGCAGGTCCCCACTTAAGAGCACCCGAAACTAAACAAACTGACCATTAGTTAGAGAAGAACCTTGGCTTGAAGGAAAGTCTACCTTCAATAAAAGGAACGTGTCCACTTTCTATAAAGCAGAAACTTATCTACTTATGATGCCTTGCAATTAGACCAAGTAGACCTCCCATCATTAACTAGGAGGTTCTTTTGCATATGCCTATAATGGTTGAATTTTATGGATGGTTGGTTTCTTCACAGCTTTTGGGGCCTTTGTTCGAGAGAAATAATAGAGTTTTAGTGATATGGAGGGATCTTAGGAGGAGGTTTTGCCAATCGCTAAGGTTAATGCTTCTATTTTGGATGTCAGTTAAGTTTCCAAAGAATCTTGTAATTACTTTCAAAGTCTTATTATTATAAGTTGGAACCCTTTTTTGTATAGTTAGTTTCATGGGTTCTTTAAATAAACTATCTTGTTTACCCCTTGCTTTCCCTTTTCTAGTCCTTTAGGAAAATGAGAGCACAGTTTCTCATTTTTTTTGTGGACAAATGGATGGGGAAATTTTCTTATGAACCTTTTACTTTTGTTTTGGCCTTTATTGGACCTTTGTCTTTGTGAAATGTGCATCATACCACCACAATTAATAGACCTTTCCTTTATGGAAAACAAAGAAGGTTAATACGGTCATTATGGGACAATTTTAAACTTATAAGTTTTGATACGGTGATGAAAGGCATTCATTCTCCCTCCTTCATAGACTTGTTTGGATGGGCCTTGTTTGGGTTTGTATTACTGGTTGTAATCAATTATTTGTCTTTGTATTAGCTTTTATTGAGAAAAGAAAAGAGAAGAATAAACACCGATTTTACGTGGAAACCAACAAACATTGGTTTTAATTGGAAACCCTAGAACAGGTAGAAAAACCACAGTGTTATTTTCTTATTATTTTTCTATATCTCATAATGAAACAGGGAACATTTATTTATAGGCTGTAAAAGCCAAAATAAAATAATAAAAGTTAATTAGGGCACTATAAAATCTCAATAATTAGAGCACTATAAAATCTCAACAAACCCTCAGGCTTTCAACATACAATAAGCTCCCTAATTCTAACACTTCCCTTCAAGTTGGGCCATAAATGTAAAAAACAACTCATCTTTTCACTCTTGAAAATTAGGGTGGGCTAGACGGAAATGAGGATATAAATGTTTCATATATTGAAAATTAGGCTGGCCTAGACAGAAATGCCACGGCATACAATTTTGTTCAAAAGTAGTAAAATAAGAAGATAAAAGACTAGTCCTAGGAATACTACTACAAGAGATGTCATCAAGAAGGTAAAGTCCTCTACTATGTCAGGCAGTGCCAATCATCCTACCCGAGCTCAAGTCCTAAATAGAGACAATCAGGTAAGAATGTTGCTTTGCAGTTTAGATCACGAGTAATCTTGCTTATAGACAACAGATTATAAGAAATTTCAGGCACATGCAACACATGATGTAAGGAGAGCCCTGCACAAAGAGAAATCTTCCCTTTCCCAATAATGGGGTCCAAGGAGCCATATGCAATCTTAATCATTTCGTTACTAACACGTGCAATATAGGACACAAACAATTTAGAAGAACTAGTCAAATGGTTTGTGGCTCAAGAAACCAGAATCCATGGTTTCTTCCCATTAATACTAATAAGACTGGAGGATTAAGGAATACCTAATTGCATAAAGGCACCTATAATAGTAGGACTGAGATTGACCTGACTCTCATGTACATCAGGTGGTTGAGAAGATCCACCAAACTCGCTCACATATACCCGTAATATGTTCTGTTTGTTGTTGGAAGGTCATTTTTTACCTCTTGGGGGACGACCATGTAACTTCCAATATTGCTCTTTCGTATGCCATTTCTTTTTACAATGATCACAAAGGAATTGGTTTCCCATTGTTCATCTCACTGCCACTGGTAGAGGATCTTGCGTGAAAAGCAGCGGAGTTAATAATCGAGATGGTCGAAATATTCATATCATTTGTTTGATCCTCCTCAAGACAAATTTCAGAAAAGACCTCCATCAGGGAGGGAATCAGTCTCTAGCTCAGTGGACACCCACGAACTATATCAAACTTAGAGTTAAGACCAACGAGAAAATCTTAAATCCTGTCAATCTCTTCAAATCTAGAGTACTGTACATAGACGAGAGGCATTTTGACGTTTGGAATACAATTTTAGGGTTGTGTCCTAAATATCTATAGTAGTTGCAGCATAGAGTAAAGGTTATCCAATTTGTTGCTCAATGCTATTAATCAATGTAGATCGAAGAAGAGAATCCTCTCCCTTCCAATACTGTTCTTGAGGGTCTCCAGGTGGAGGGCGAAGTATTTCCCTTGTCAGAAAACCGAATTTATACTGCCCTTCAAGAACCATTTTCACTGGCTGAGATCGGAAGAAATAGTCATTGCAATTCAATTTTTCTCCTGAAAAATATCCTGTAGATTGTGCCACTATATTAGTCATTAAGGAGAGGATAGAGAGAGGAACAAGGTTATTGGATTCTCATAATATATCGGTAAAGATGCATGAAGACCACGACCAAGACTATTGGATGTTACCTCTAATGTAGCCTTAATTGCCGCAATCTGTTGTTAACGCCTTTGTAGTTGCTGGTGAGCTATACTTGAAGAAGAAGAGGTTGACACGTTAGTGTTGAAATGTGCCGAAGACTCTCCAACATCAAATTTTAAGTAGATTTGAGGATGGCCAACCATGAGATGATTGCTAGGGTTTGGAATAGAGTCAATGGATGGCAAGGCATATAGTTGGACAGTAGAAGCGGCGTTGACTCGACGGAAGTATATGGTAAAACATAAAGCAGTGTGCGGGTGGCATTAACGGCAATAGATGAAGGCAAGGGTGGTAGGAATGGGTTGGTCAGCACCTTCTGAACGAGATGGGCAAGTTCAGAGGTTTCTGGTGACAGTAACACGTGCACCTCAGTTTTCCCAAAGTATAGGTTGGGAAGCCAGCTCATTGGACGATGAACTAAGGTGCAACCCGAAACTATCGAAAAGATTGTCAATGCTCTTCCACAAGTGACGAACGCTCGTCCGGTGTCAAACCACTGAAAATGCATTTTTAGTGAAGGAAACAAGCTAAGCTCAAGAAATTTTTGTGTTTGTCCCAAGAAATTGCGAATAAAAATGCCCCGGACAAAGTTTTTCTATCTTGTGGTAAAAAACGGTCCTTCAATGGTTTCTTTGTTTTGTATTGCTCATAAGTATTTTGAGCTTTGGGACTCATACTTCGAGGACTTTAGGCTTTCTTCCTAGCATCGTCCCTCACACATTTTCCCAAAGTATAGGGCAGGAAGCAAGCTCTTTGGAGAGAGAAATAAGGTGCAACTTGAAACGATCGAAAAGATGGCCAATGCTTTTCCAACGAGTGGCGAATGGTCGTTCGGTGCCAGAAGCAAGTTAAAATGCACTTCAAGTGAATGAAACGGTCTAAGCTTAAGAACTTCTGGTGTTCGTCCAAAGAAAATGCAAACGAGAATGTCCTCGCACTTTATCCCAACGAGCATCGTGCCTCGCACTTTATCCCAAAGTATAGTCGGCAAGCGTGCTCGTTGAAAAGAAAACTAAGGTGTAACATCAAATGATTGAAAAGATGGCCAATGTGCTTCCTACGAGTGGCGAATGCTCGTACGGTGTTAGAAACCACGAAAAATAAAATTCAAGCAAAGGAAACGGGTTGGGCTTAAGAATTTCTAGTGTGTGTCTCAGACTTAGTTTTCCTATCTCGAGGAAAAAGGCAGTTCTTCAACGGTTTCTATGATTTGTATTGGTCATAAGTGTTTCGAGCTTTGGGATTCATCTCCGAGGACTTTAGGCTCATTCTAGGAATCGTCCCTCAAACATTTTCCCAAAGTATAGGTGTTGAAGCGTGATCGTTGGTGGGAGAACTAAGGTGCAACCCGAAACGATCGAAAAGATTGCCAATGCTTTTCCAACGAGTGGCAAACACTTGTCCGGTGTCAAAAAACACGAAAACTACACTTCAAGCAAATGCTTTTCCAACAAGAACTTCTATTTTACATCCCTCACACATTGCCAATGCTTTTCCAACAAGAACTTCTGTTTTTCGTCCCAAGAAAATGTGAACGAGAATGCCCCAGAATTAATTTTTCTATCTAGGGGTAAAAAGTTGTGCTTTAAAGGTTTCTTTGTTTAGTATTAGTCATAATTCTTTCCGGATTCGGGACTCAAACTCCAAGGACTTCAGTCTACATTCCTTACATCGTCCCTTACAAATTTTTTCAAAGTATAGGTCGGGAAGCGAGCTCGTTGGAAAGAGAACTAAGGGCAACCCGAAACTATCAAAAAGATGGCCAATGTCTCCCAACGAATGGCGAACGCTCGTTTGGTGTCAGAAACCATTGAAAATGCATTTCACCAAAGGAAAGGTGCTAAGCTCAAGAACTTCTTGTGTTCGTCCAAAGAAAATACGACAAGAATGTCCTGGACTCAGTTTTTCTATCTTGGGGTAAAAAGTGGTCCTTCAACGATTTCTTTGTTTTGTATTAGTCATAAGTGTTTCGAGCTTCGGGACTCATACTTCGAGGATTTCATTCTACATTCCAAACACTATCCCTCACACATTTTTCAAAACTATAGGACGGAAAGGGAGCTCGTTCAAGGGAGAACTAAGGTGTAACCCAAAACGATAGAAAAGATGGACAATGCTCTTCAACCGAGTGGCGAATGCTCGTCCGGTGTTAGAAACCTCAGAAAATACACTTCAACCAAATGAAATGTGCTAGGCTCAAGAACTTCTGGTGTTTGTCCTAAGAAAGTACAAACGAGAATGTTCAAGACTAAGTTTTTCTATCTCGGGGTAAAAAGCGATCCTTTGACGGTTTCTTTGTTTTCTATTAGTCATAAGTGTTTCGAGCTTCAGGAATTTTACTCTGAGGTCTTCAGTCTACATTCCTTGCATCGTTTCTCACACATTTTCCGAAAGTATTGGTCGAGAAGCGAGCTCGTTGGTAAGAGAACTAAGGTGCAATCTGAAACGGTCGAAAACATGGCCAATGCTCCTCCAACGAGTGGCGAATGCTCGTTAAGTGTTAGAAACCACTGAGAATGCATTTCGGAAAAAGAAATGGGCTAGGCTCAAGAAATTTCGGTGTTCGTCCCAAGAAAATGTGAACAAGAATGGCCCAGACTCCTAAGGTGCAACCTGCAACAACCGTGATGGCAAATGGTCTTCCAACGATTGTCAAACGCTCGTCTGGTGTCAGAAATAACTAAAAATGCATTTCAGCAAAGGCAATCGGGCTTAGCTCAAGAACTTCTGGTGTTCATCCTAGAAAATGCAAACGAGAATGCCTCAGACTCAGTTTTTCTATTTTGGGGTAAAAAGTGGACGCTTAACGGTTTCTTTATTTTGTATTGGTCATAAGTGTTCGAGCATCAAGACTCGTACTGTAAGGACTTCAGTCTACATTCCTTGCATCATCCCTCACACATTTTCCCAAAGTATAGGTCGAAAAGTGAGCTATTTAGAGACAGAACTAAGGTGCAACCCGAAACAATCGAAAAGATAGCCAATGATCTTAAAAAGAGTGGCGAACGCTTGTTCGATGTCAGAAACTACTGAAAATGCACCTCCGCAGAAGGAATGGTGCTAAGCTTTAGAAATTCTACTGTTCGTCCCAAGAAAATGCAAACGAGAATGTACCGGACTCAGTTATTTATCTTGGGCTAAAAAGTGCTCCTACAACAGTTTCTTTGTTTTGTATTAGTTATAAGTGTTTCGTGATTTGGGACTCATACTTCGAGGACTTTAGTCAACATTCCTAGCATCTTCCCTCACACATTTTCCCAAAGTATAGGTCAGGAAGCGAGCTTGTTGGGAGGAGAACTAAGGTGCAACCTGAAACGATCGATAAGATGGCCAATGCTCTTCCAACTAGTGGAAAATGCTTGTTCGATGTTAGAAACTACTGAAAATGCATTTAAACGAAGGAAACATACTAAGCTCAAGAACTTCTGGTGTTCATGCTAAGAAAATGTGAAGGAGAATGCCCTGCACTCAGTGTTTCTATCTTGGGGTAAAAAGTAGTTCTTCAACGATTTCTTTGTTTTGTATTGATCATAAGACTTTCGAGCTTCGGGACTTATACTCAGAGGACTTCAATCTACATTCCTTGCATCATCCCTCACACATTTTCCCAAAGAATAGGTCGGGAAGCGAGCTCTTTGGAGGGCGAACTAAGGTGCAACCCGCAACAATCGAAAAGTTGACCAATGCTCTTCCAAGGAATGGCATACGCTTGTCCAGTGTCAGAAACAACTAAAAATGTATTTTGGCGAAGGAAATAGACTAGATTCAAGAACTTCTTGTGTTAGTCCCAAGAAAATGCAAACGAGAATGCCCCGGACTCAGTTATTCAATCTCGATGTAAAAAGCGGTCATTCGATGGTTTCTTTTTTTTGTGTATTGGTTATAAGTGGTTTGAGCTTCGAGACTCATTCTCCGAGGACTTCAGTCTACATTTCTTGCATCGTCCCTCACACATTTTCCCAAAGTATAGGTTGGGAAGGGAGCTCGTTGGAGAGAGAACTAAGGTGCAACCCGAAACAATCGAAAAGATGGTCATTGCTCTTCCAACGAATGGCATATGCTTATTCGGTGTCAGAAACAACCAAGAATATATTTCAATGAAGGAAACAGGCTAGGCTCAAGAACTTCCTATGTTAGTCCCAAAAAAATGCGAAGGAGAATGCCTCGGAGTCAGTTTTTCTATCTCGGGGTAGAAAGCAGTCCTTCAGTGGTTTCTTTCTTTTGTATTGGTCATAAACGATTCAAGCTTCGGGACTCATTCTCCGATGACTTTAGTGTACAGATCTAGCATTGTCTCTCACCCATTTTCCAAAAGTATAGGTCGAGAAACGAGCTCGTTGACGGTAGAACAAATGTCCAACTCGAAACGATCGAAAAGATGGCCAATGCTCTTCCAACGAGTGGCAAACACTCGTCTGGTGTTACAAACCAGTGAAAATGCATTTTAACTCAAGAACATTTGTTGTTGGTACCAAGAAAAAGCGAACGAGAATGTCCCAGACTTAGTTTTTTATCTCGGTGTAAAAAGCAATCTTTCGATGGTTTCTTTGTTTTATATTAGTCATAAGTGTTTGAAGTTTTGGGACTCACACTTCAAGGACTTCAGTTTAAAATCCTAGCATCGCACCCCACACATTTTCCCAATGTATAGGTCAGGAAGCGAGCTCGTTGGAGGAAGAACTAAGGTGCAACCCGAAACAATAAGAAAGATGGCCAATGCTCTTCCAACTAGTGGGGAACGCTTGTTTTGTGTCAGAAACCTTTGAAAATGCAATTAAGCAAAGAAAAACGGGCTAAGCTCAAGAAATTATAGTTTTCATCTCAAGAAAATGCGAATGAGAATGCCCCGGACTCAATTTTTTATCTCGAGGTTAAAGGTGGTCATTAAGTGGTTTTTTTTGTATTGGTTATAAGTGGTTTGAGCTTCAGGACTCATTCTCCGAGGACTTCAGTCTACATTTCGTGCATCGTACTTCAAACATTTTCCCAAAGTATAGGTCGAAAAGCGAGCTCATTGGAGGGAGAACTAAGCTGCAACCCAAAACAATCGAACAGATGGTCATTGCTTTTCCAACGAATGGCGTACGCTTGTCCGGTGTCAGAAACAACTGAAAATATATATCTGCAAAGGAAACAGGCTAGGCTCAAGAACTTCTGGTGTTAGTCCCAAGAAAATGCGAAGGAGAATGCCCTGGACTCAGTTTTTCTATCTCGGGGTAAAAAGTTGTCCTTCAGTGGTTTCTTTTTTTTTATTGGTCATAAGTGGTGCGAGCTTCGGGACGCATTCCTCGAGGACTTTAATGTACATTGCTAACATCGTCCTTCACCCACTTTCTAAAAGTATAGGTCGGGAAACGAGCTCGTTGGCATTAGAACTAATTTCCAACCTAAAACGATCGAAAAGATGACCAATGCTCTTCCAAACGAGTGGAAAACGCTCGTCCTGTGTCAGAAACCTGTGAAAATGCATTTTTTTCAAAGGAAATGTGCTAAGCTCAAGAACTTCTGTTGTTGGTCCCAAGAAAAAGCAAACGAGAATGCCCCAGACTCAGTTTTTCTATCTCGGGGTAAAAAGTTGTCCTTCAGTGGTTTCTTTTTTTTTATTGGTCATAAGTGGTGCGAGCTTCGGGACGCATTCCTCGAGGACTTTAATGTACATTGCTAACATCGTCCTTCACCCACTTTCTAAAAGTATAGGTCGGGAAACGAGCTCGTTGGCATTAGAACTAATTTCCAACCTAAAACGATCGAAAAGATGACCAATGCTCTTCCAAACGAGTGGAAAACGCTCGTCCTGTGTCAGAAACCTGTGAAAATGCATTTTTTTCAAAGGAAATGTGCTAAGCTCAAGAACTTCTGTTGTTGGTCCCAAGAAAAAGCAAACGAGAATGCCCCAGACTCAGTTTTTCTATCTCGATGTAAAAAGCAATCTTTCGACGGTTTCTTTGTTTTGTATTCGTCATAAGTGTTTCAAGTTTTGGGACTCACACTTCAAAGACTTCAGTTTAAAATCCTTGCATCGCACCTCACACAGTTTTTCAATGTATAGGTCGGAAAGTGAGCTCATTGGAGGAAGAACTAACGTGCAACGTGAAACAATAAGAAAGATGGCCAATGCTCTTCCAACTAGTGGGGAACACTCGTTCTATGTTAGAGACCACTAAAAATGGGCTAAGCTCAAGAACTTCTAGTTTTCGTCTCAAGCAAATGCGAATGAGAATGCCCCAAACTCAGTTTTTCTATCTCAAGGTAAAAAGCAGTCATTCAGTGGTTCCTTTTTTTGTATTGGTTATAAGTGGTTTGAGCTTCAAGACTCATTTTACGAGGACTTCATTCTACATTCATTGCATCGTTCCTCACACATTTTCCCAAAGTATAGGTCGGGAAGTGAGCTTGTTGGAGGGAGAACTAAGGTGCAACCCGAAATAATAAAAAAGATAGTCATTGCTCTTCCAACGAATGGGATACGCCTTTCCGATCTTAGAAACAATTGAAAATATATTTCAAGGAAGGAAACAGGCTAGACTAAAAAACATCTGGTGTTAGTACCAAAAAAATGCAATGGAGAACCCACCAAACTCAGTTTTTCTATCTCAGGGTAAAAAGCAGTCCTTCGTGGTTTCTTTTTTTTTGGTATTGGTCATAAGTGGTTTGAGCTTTGGGACTCATTCTCTGGAGACTTTAGTGTACATTTCTAACATTGTCCCTCACCCATTTTCCCAAAGTATAGGTCGGGAAAAGAGCTCGTTGGTGGTAGAACTAATGTCCAAACCGAAACGATGGAAAAAATGGCTAATGCTCTTCCAATGAGTGGCGAACGCTCATCCAGTGTCAGAAACTAGTGAAAATGCATTTCAGCAAAGGAAATGGGCAAAGCTCAAGAACTTATGCTGTTGATCCAAGAAAAAGTGAACGAGAATGCCCCAGACTCAGTTTTTCTTGCTCGGTGTAAAAAGCGATCTTTTGACGGTTTCTTTGTTTTGTATTAGTCATAAGTGTTTCAAGTTTTGGGACTCACACTTCAAGGACTTCAGTTTAAAATCCTAGCATCGCAGCCCACACTTTTTCCCAATGTATAGGTTGGGAAGCGAGCTCGTTGGAGTAAGAACTAAGGTGCAACCCGAAACAATAAGAAAGATGGCCAATGCTCTTCCAACTAGTGGGGAACGCTCGTTCTGTGTCAGAAAACCACCAAAAATGCAATTAAGCGAAGAAAAACAGGCTAAGCTCAAGAAATTCTAGTTTTTTTCACAAGCAAATGTGAACGAGAATGCCCTGGACTCAATTTTTCTATCTCGAGTTAAAAAGTGGTCATTTAAGGGTTTTTTTTTTTTTGTATTGGTTATAAGTGGTTCGAGCTTCAAGACTCATTCTCCGAGGACTTCAGTCTACATTTTGTGCATCGTCCCTCACAAATTTTCCTAAAGTATAGGCCGAGAAGCGAGCATGTTGGAGGAAGAACTAAGGTGCAACCCGAAACAATCGATTAGATGGTCATTGCTCTTCCAACGAAAGGGGTACGCTTGTACGGTGTCAGAAACAACTGAAAATATATATCAGCTGAGGAAACAAGCTAGGATCAAGAACTTCTAGTGTTAGTCCCAAGAAAATACGAAGGAGAATGCCCCGGACTCAGTTTTTCTATCTTGGGGTAAAAAGTTGTCCTTCAGTGGTTTCTTTTTTTGTATTGGTCATAAGTGGTTCGAGCTTCAGGACTCATTCTCCGAGGACTTTAATGTACATTTCTAACATCGTCCTTCACCCATTTTCTAAAAGTATAGGTCGGGAAACGAGCTCGTTGGCGGTAGAACTAATTTCCAACTCGAACGATCGAAAAGATGACCAATGCTCTTCCAAGGAGTGGAGAACGCTCGTCCGGTGTCAGAAACCCGTGAAAATTCATTTTAGCAAAGGGAATGGGCTAAGCTCAAGAACTTCTACTGTTGGTCCCAAGAAAAAGTAAACGAGAATGCCCCGACCTCAGTTTTTCTATCTCAGTGTAAAAAGCAAACTCTCAAAGGTTTCTTTGTTTTGTATTAGTCATAAGTGTTTCAAGTTTTGGTACTCACACTTCAAGGATTTCAGTTTAAAATCCTTGCATCGCACCCAACACATTTTCCCAATGTATAGGTCGGAAAGCGAGCTCATTGAAGGAAGAACTAAGGTGCAACCCTAAACAATAAGAAAGATGGCCAATGCTCTTCCAACTAGTGGGGAATGCTCGTTCTATGTCAGAAACCACTAAAAATGCATTTAAGCGAAGGAAAACGGGCTAAGCTCAAGAACTTATAGTTTTCGTCTCAAGAAAATGCGAACGAGAATGCCCCGAACTCAGATTTTTCTATCTCGGGGTAAAAAGCAATCATTCAGTGGTTCCTTTGAAAGGTAGAGAGTGTACAACGTACACTACAAGAAATTTGGCCTTTAATGTCGGTTTAAAACCGATATTAAAGGCCTTTAATGTCACTTGGCGACCGACATCTTTGCGAGCGTTATTAAAGGGCTTTAATGTCGGTTGGGCTTCAATGTCGGTTTATAATCGACATTAAAGACATCTTTAATGTCGGTTATAAACCGACATTAAAGGCCTTCAATGTCGGTTATAAACCGACATTAAAGGCCTTAAATGTCGGTTATAAACCGACATCTTTGAAGGTGTTATTGAAGGCCTTTAATGTCGGTTTATCTTTAATATCGGTGGATAACCGACATTAAAGATGTCTTTAATTTTTTTTTTTAACCGACATTAAAGTTGTCTTTAATGTCGTTTTTTCAAATTTATTTTTATTAAATCCTTGCATTATTGTCCATTTTGTATGACACCAAATAGTTAAGAATGAAATCTTTTACTTGTACATATACAAAATGAAATCTTAATATGTGTACATTTATATACAATTTGGCTCCAAATACAAAGAAATTATGAAGCTTAATTATTATACACTGATCATCCTTTGGAAAAAAAGAAATAAAGAAAGAAAAAGAATATATTGAGAGAGCAATAACTAAAATTGCAACTAATAGCAAACTAGAACGCTTCGCAAATGACCATCTTCAAGATCTTGTCACAAAGATAAGGGTCTGGCTAATTGTACTCACTTGCAACCATTTCTTCTATTGCAGTCATTTGTTTAGTGATATCTCCCTGTAAAAGACATCAAGATGGTTGAATTGATAAGTAACAATGTTATGACCTAGTTATAATTGCAAGTCCTCGCAACCGAAACCTACGTAACTAAGTATCCATATCACAAACAAAACAAAAATGTAAAAAACAGAAACCAACTTATTTAAGAGAAAAAAAGGTCGTTCAAAGCAAGCAAACCACATATCACAAAGATTTTTTTTTAATCTTCTAAAGAAAAAACACCACACCAGGGCCAGCGGTATTTCCTCCTTGCCATAACCTGACTGAAAAATATGGCAACAAACTAGAAACAACAATGAACTTTGTGAATAAATAATAAAAATGGCATCCTGTTGGTTGGTACATGAAAAATATTTCCTACACCTACCTTTTAGATATACATACATCATATCCTCTGAGAATTGTGATGAAGAGCAATTCTACAACACCTTTATTGCTCCATCAAGAAAGCCAATGCCAAAGAGCCTTGAACAGGCAAGTTACAGTACAATGAACCAACAAAGCTAGAGATCACCTTGACCAAAAATGTTATGATCCCAACGATTATATTGAATCGTGTAAATCCCGACGCACATGCGACAAACATTTTTGACATATCTGCTTGTAAAGTCGAAATAGCAATGAAAATCGGGACAAACAACTCGGTAATGATTAAATCGAGCTTACCAACAGTAGAGATGATCAATGGAGAGCCATGAGGAATGATCAAACCCAATAAATAAGGACCAAAAATTGCTGGTTAACCAAATAAAACAGACACAACAGAACTCAACAAAACCAAAAAAATAACAGCTTGAATATTTGTGCTACTCACTGGCTTCTCTTTTAGAGTTCTTTTGATTATCCAAACAACTGTTGGCTTAAACACAAAATAAAGCAAAAAAGCCTCAACAAAGAATCCACCTAAAGAGAAAAATCCACTTCTAGCATCAACTTGATAAACTCTTATGATGTTACTAATTATGATACCCACTTGGCTTAAGATGTCACCAACCAATCCTGCTGATAGTCCCAAATGGCGAATCTCTAAATTCAAAATTTTCAATTCACTTAGAACATTTTCAATGATAGGCAATGAGACCATGCTGTGTAAACTGATCGATAAAGCAACTTTGGGAATTTTCAATCCTAACATGAAGAGATACAGCATGTAACCAAAATATGTTAATACTGAAAGTGTGGGTTGGCTCTCTAGTGTGAAAAGTTTGTACCTCTTTCATCCCTTTGCTTCCATGAACAACCAATTATCAACCCAGCCTGCATTTTTCATTGTTTCACTAAATTACAGCGCTTGTTATGAAATCAACGTAAATAATAGAGAAATCAATACAAGATTTACATGTTCTTTAATCACGGTCAGAGAGTTTACTATATATATCTATGCCAGAAATCCAAAAATATTGAAGTACTTGAAAAAAAAAGGTGCACAATGATACACATTTAACATTTAACATAGAGTAATGATACACAAACTTTAAGTTCATTTTTCATTGGGATAAAACATCAGTTACTATTTCAAATATCAATAGTTTCAAACCTTAAACTCCACAAATATTGAAGTACTTGAAAAAAAAAAGGTGCACAATGTTATACTATTAATTATATTACACTTCATGGACTTTGAACTAAACAAACAAAAGTCATAGAAACACAATTAAAAATACCCCTTTAATTTCTGGAGAAAAAAGAGTATTTAAAACAAGAAAATGCATAGGAAATTAAATGAAATCCAAAAAAGAGGAAAATGCAAATTAATGATTAGAAAAATGAGTACTTACAATAATTTGAGAGGAAATCATGGATACTCCAAAACCCTTGAGAAGAAATCTAAGGATTGCCAATGACAAACACAACAAAACCAGCTGTAATTCCAACCGAGGCAAATAACTATGTAAGCTCGTCTAATTATGAGATTCAAATCATTAAGAACCTGAACCACTTCCAGTAAACTCCCTCGCTTATTAGCACTATCAACCTGAAAAATTTCACAACTCAATTCCAATTAGAAAAAACCCAAAACCCATCTTGAAAATAAGAATTGAAGTAGAAAAAAAAAGACCTTAATCGGAGTAGCTTTTCTGTTGGAATCATTATCAATGGTAACCCTGGAAAACAAAACCCATTTAAGAAAAGAAACAGAGTAAACAAAACCCATAATGAAAATCGAAGATTAAAGAGAAAAAGAAACCTGGGAGGGTTCATACGATTGACGAGCTTCTTGAACTCGTCTTCGAGAGGGAGAGAAAGGGACCAACAATCCATAAGAAGAGAGTGACGGAACTATCGAAGAAGAAGAGAAAATAGAGAGCGATGGTGATTCGACCCTAAACCCTAAAGTTGGATATGAATAGTTCATAAAATTATAAAAAACAAATCAATCAACCACAACATTCCCATTGAACAAAACGGGGAAACAGAAACTTAAAGGAAGGAAACCCAATGAAAATCGAAAATCAAAATCGAAGATGAAGAATGGAAAATGTAAAATATGAATTTACCTCTACAGAAAGTGGATGAGCATGCCTTTGGATGAATATGGGAAGGATTCAGAAAAAGAAAAGAAGATGAGAAAAACAATGAGAAATCTGTGATCTTCCTTAATCACTTTCTCTCTGCCAAACCAACGCTAAGGATGCCGATTGACTTTTGAAGGAGAGAGGTTGAAGAAGGTTTCCAAAACCAACGCCAAATCACAATAGTGGCAACAAGCTCAATGGTGGCAGCGATTGTTATTCGGAGAAGGAACGGGCATCGGAGAAGAAAAAGTCGTCGAAGAAGAAATGGACGGATTCATTTGGAGAAGAAAAGGGATTGCGCGAGTAGGAGAGGGTCGAAAGAGTAAAGTAAGAGAGAGACTGTTATTTTTTCACAAAATAAAATTATTAAAAAAAATTAAATGGACCTTTAATGTCGGTTTTCAAAATGGCGGACCTTTAATGTCGGTTTAAAACCGACATTAAAGCTTAGTCTTTAATGTCGGTGGAAAACCGACATTAAACATCCGCCTTTTCAAAACCGACATTAATGTTCATTTTCCATTTTTCCCAACCGACATTAAAGCCTATATTTGTTCTAGTGGTACATGCTTTCCTTTAGTCTATAGGGCCTTCTCACCTGTAGGGTTAAGTGGCCCAAAATTGACTTGTCTTTGCCAAAAGGCCTCACTCGTTAAGCCCAGATCACGAGGCATCCCTTCTGCAGTAGGGTTCCAAACCTCGCTCTTGTGACATGCTATCTTTCCCCTCTTAATTTCCAAGTCAAAGGTCAGTCCCATGCGTCAGTTTGTGGATCGTGATCTCACGCACTAATCTCTACAGGAGCCCGTAGTAGGTTGATCGCCCTACCTAAACCAATCATCATATCAGTCCCTAAGCCCCACTACTGGAAAGGCTTGGCTTCAAAATCGTACGTTGAGCTTTTGCCTCATACAGCTTTTATAGGAATGGAGGTAGGCCAAGCCCAGGCTTGTGCAATTAAGGTTGTTATACTACACTCAAAACAAAAAAAGAAGGAAGAATTGCAAGGACGATTTGGTTTGAGACCCCCAACCATAATAGAAACATTTTTGTGGAATAGATGATCTTATGCAAACAAGAACGAGAACAGAACCTTGCCTTCCCTCCTTTCAATTTCAAAAAGAAAATGGACAATAGACTTCTAATTAATCTAAAAAATCGCGCCAGTGAGGAGCCCTCAAGATCTTCCAAACGTAATAGGATTGATGTCCATGTTTGAGGAGATCTTTTAGGAAATCAACTAAAAAAGAAATTTCCTCCTTGTCTCATTCTTGTTCGTTCAACTCATCCTCAAATGAGTCTAGCTTCTTACAGTGCTCTTCCAAGTAATAGACGAAGCAACTTTTGGTATCGCAGGTTGCGTTCTGGATGAGGTCGGTCTTGTTCTTTATAATTTGAAGAAATAGAGAAAACAGGAGTGTTTGAGTTCTTGAATCTTCAAATCACGTTTGGAGAACTCTACGAACCAATATTAGTCCTTTTGGGTTGTAAAAGAATCCAAAGGTTGTTTCAAAGATTCTCGCCAGAAGAGCCCTGACTCCTTTCCCAGGAGAAAAATACAGTTCTCCCTCTCTAATCTTCGGATTCAATTAAAAAGGGAGGTTTCCTCCACCGTATTTGGAGTCACGGGCCAAGGTTTCAAGAGGACCTGTAGGACAAAGGAATCCTCCAAAGGAGAAGATTAATTCTCTAAAGAATTAGAGAGAATAATTAGAGAAAAAATTGATCATAAACTTGGCGCAAATAGTAGAAAAAAGACTATGAAATTGAAAACGTAGAAAGTAGAGGCAGATCAAGGTCAAAGAGAATGCTTAAATAGAGGATCCAAAGAACTTTTGTCCTCTTTTTCGTTTTCAAAAAGATCCTTTTGTAATATTCAGAAATAGGATCATGCTCAAAAGTATGAAAAAGATGGGTAGGAGAATTGCCCAACCTATCCCTCCTCTGATTTGTCTCTATCTTTTGCTCCGATAGAAAAAAATTATAATAGGAGGCAGAATCCGAACAAGAAAGAAATTGAGGTTCACAGCAAAGCATTTGAATTGAGTGGAGTTGATTTGCTTTTGGTTTAATATGGTATTAATAGCTATAGCAATTTTTCTAGTTTTTCGCTCCTTAATTATCAGTTCTCGTTGGCTCCTACCTATAGGAACTAGGCTATCCATCGTTTTTAACCCTATTTTCATAGGCTCATGCCCTGATTTACATTCAATAATCCCAAGGGCTTTCACTTTGATACGTCTTCGCTCATGATCGCTGAAAGCCCCTCTTCCATCAATAGGTGCTCCCAAGGCACCGACCATACGCCCAAGCATTACCTTTCTTGCTGGAATATCCATAATCGATCCAGTGCGCTTGACAAGATCTCCTTCTTTAATAGTGGTATCACTACCAAAGACAACAATCCTTACACTCTCATTCTCAAGATTTAAGGCTATTCCTTTGACACCGTTGACAAATTCTACCATTTCCCTAGTTTGAATCTCCTTCAATCCATAAACGTAAGCAATTCCATCTCCTATAGAAAGGACTCAACCCATTTCATCCACTTTCAAAGACGTTTTGAAGTTTGTAATTCTACTTTATAAGAAAGTTGTTAGTTTTGGTTTGGGAGAGAATTCCACCGTGACATTTGAAAGAAAAGGGGATCTAGGGAGAAATACCACAGGCTCATAGATCTGAGCCATAAAAGAAGCCACTGCCTTCTAAACGTCTTATCGAGAGCAAGGTGTGATAAGCAACTCAACTAAGAAGGAGAGGATCAATCTAATATGAGGGTCTCAAATTCTTTTCGAATCCCACTTTGAGAAGAATTCTACTCATTCAATTCCTGAGGACGGACGTAGGATGGCTTTCCTTCATTTCATTCTGCTTTTTCTTCCTTTCAATGAAAATTAAGGAGCCATAATTGGAGAGGATTCGAAATGACCGAAGTCCGACGGGTCAGAATAACCTCTTTGATCCATATGAATCTATGGATAGGTCGGACCCATGAATTCCAAAACTTCTGGAGCAGAGTAATCTTGTCTTCTTTTTCTTCTTCCGCTTCCTTAGACCTTCTGCTTCTATTATTTGACCTCTTGATTCCAGCGCTTAGTAAGCTACGCTAAGGCCTCTTGTATAGGTTGGAGCTTCAGAGCGAACATAATTATTAGAGAGAAAGGGCTTTTGAACTAGCAGCTAAATTCAGTCTTTGAGAGCCCATAACATAAGAAAGTCATAAAGTGCATAAGCCCTCTTTGAGATAAGAGCTACTTTCTTATGGTATTCGAATAAGCATGTAAGGGGCGACAACTAAAAAGGTAGCGAGACCGACCGTAATTGCAGGAATAGGTTGACATTCTTTCATTTTGGTTATGGTGAAAATGCAAGTCCTTTCGTTTTATACGAGATCACTAAACACCTCACAGTGCTTACACCTCTCGCCTATCGAAGGGATGTTCAAAAACCTCGTCTGAGAACTTGTATACAGAATGATTTCCCACAGAATAGCAGTTCTTCCATACCAACTTAGCTAACCAGAACTGCTATTGGCATAACAATTGGTACACCATAAGTTGGTCCAACCCAATCCTCTCGTACTAGGGTTGGCTCCTCGTAGTTCTCCCTTTCACACCAATGGTAGATAGGAACATAACTATCTCACGACGTACTAAACCCAACTTATGTACCACTTTCATCAGTGAACAACTGAACCCTTGGGACCTTCTTTAACCCTAGATGTGATGATTCAACATTAATGTGCCAAATGACTCCATCAATAAGAGCTCTTAAAAGTCATCAGCCAGTTATCCCCGGCGTACCTTTGATTACTTGGGCGAAAGCCCTTCCACACGAAACTCCTGGATCACTATGGCCGACTCTCTTATCTGATAGTTGCTTCTCAATATTCTTCGAATATAGTCTTTAAGTTCCTCAAATTAAAAGGATATAGACTCTCACCTTATCTGTCAAACCTTTTAAATTAAACCAATGAGAACTAGCTTAATTAGTCCTCTCCTTTCAGTTGAGATTTTTGTTTCGAGTCTCTTTCTTTTGGAGTCAGATCCTAACTTCATGCTTGAAGGGAAGGGTTAGGACCTAACCTGCTCTTTGAGAATCGCTCCTCCATTCCAGGGCTCACCTTCGCTTTTCTTATTATTCTACCGCGTAGTGGGTAGATAGGAGCCAATACGGGATACTTTCCCTGGTCGCTTTGATATCAACCCTTTCTTTAGTTGGAATTACCTTTTAGCCAATTGCTACTCTAATCTACGGCAAGCAAAAGGAGAGGTTCTAGGCCAAGTGAGTTCTGAGGCAAGGAGATGGTCAGACCAATCCTGCAGTCATAATATTGATCATTGAAGGACTATTCAACTCTTTGAAAAGCGTCCTATCTAGTGGGGTATAACTTTCTAAAATAAAGGTTTGAGGGGCATCTATCAATCTCCCTATTCAAATTGCTAGACTGTTCTGAGTACGAGATGTACTAATTTGAGTGTGGAATGTTGAATTGCCCTTTCTGTTTCTTTTATTAAAGCAATGTTCATCTTGTCTTCAACAGGCGCGTACAGTGGTGATAAGAAAGAGCCATCGCTACTTCATGTTTATATTTGTCTCCCTCAATCGCCCTGGGGATTCTGCTTATCCTCGAATCATTCCATTCCCTCCTTTCATAGGAAAATGAATAAGGAAGGGAGATATGAAATTTGGTCTAACTTAATCTTTCTTTCTTTAGCATTCATTAAGAAGATCATTCTAATAGTCACAAAGAAAGCAAAAGGGTTCACTGAGACCTATGGGATTAACTATTCTAAGACCTTTTCTCATGTTGCAAAGTTGAACACTATTAGAGCTTTGTTTTCTGTTCTAGTGCTTAAAAATTAAGCCATATATAAACTTGATGTTAAGAATGCATTCATGGAATGGAGATCTTAAAGAGGAAGTATATACAAGTCTGCTCCTAGGGTTTGAAGCTTAATTTAAAAATCAGGTTTGCAAGCTATGAAAATCTTTATATGAGTTGATCAAACAATCACCAAGAGCATGATTTGATAGATTTTCCACTTTCATCAGCTCTCAAGGGTACAATCAGGGCACTTCGATTGCATCTTGTTCACCAAAGTCTCCAAGTCAGGGAAAATTGCAATATTGATTGTCTATGTCAATGACATTGTGCTATCTAGGGATGATACTGATGAGATCTTTCAACTAAAGAAGAAGACGGTGTTTGAATTTGAAATTAAGGATTTGAAAAAATGAAAATATTTCCTTGGAATGGAGGTGACCATGCCTAAAGAAGGCATCTTCGTGTCTTAGAAAAATACACGCTCGATTTGCTAACCGAGATAGGTATGTTGGGACATTGTCCTGCTGAAACTCCTATTGAATTAAACTGTAAACTAGAAAACTCTGATGGTCAAGTTCTGGTTGATAAAGATCAATATCAGCACCTTGTTGGTAAATTAATTTACTTATCCCATACTCGTCTTGATATTTCCTTTGCTATAAGTGTTGTCAACCAGTTTATGCATGCTCCTTATGAAGAGCACATGAAAGTTGTCAATATAATTTTGAGATACTTGAAAACAACACTTGGTAAAGGATTGTTGTTTGGAAAGATAGACAGAAAGACCATTGTGACATATACTAACTCAGATTGGTTATTGTTGACATAAAGTCTACCTCCCGTTATTGTACCTTTGTTTGGGGGAATCTTGTAATTTGAAGGAGTAAGAAGCAAAGTGTTGTGGCTAGAAGCAATGATGAGGTCGAATACCGAGCCATGAGTTTGGGAATATGTGATGAAATTTGGCTCGAGAAATTTATGTATGATCTTCACCAGAAATGTGAGACTCCATTAGAGCTTTTTACGATAATAAAGTCGCTATTAGTATTGCTAACAACTAGGAGTGTAAACAGGTTAGGTTGGGTTATCGGGTTCTATTGTTATTTTTTTATTTCTCAATCCTACAACCTCTTACACGATCGTTTAGCTTTCTATAGGATCTTTTAATTTTCTACCATCAAACGGTTGTTTACTTCTTACACGACAGCTAACTTTCCATATGATTGTTGAACATCCTACACAATCGTTTAATGAAATACTCTTTCAAAACTTGATAAAAACATAATGATGATGATTTGGAACAAATCGTTCAAATTAGAGGGAGACTAAGATGATTTTGAACAAATCATTCAAATTTGGGACTCATTCTCTGAGGACTTCAGTCTAAGCTCAAGAACTTCTGGTGTTCGTCCCAAGAATATGTGAACGAGAATTTCATGGACTCAGTTTTTCTATAACGGGATAAAAAGCGGTCCTTCAATGGTTTCTTTCTTTTGTATTGGTCAAAAGTGTTTCGAGTTTTAAGACTCATACTCTGAGGACTTCAATCTACATTCTTGGCATCACCCCTCCCACATTTACCTCAAGGATAGGTCGGGAAGCGAGCACGTTGGCAGAGAACTAATGTGCAACCCTAAACAATCGAAATGATAGCCAATGCTCTTCCAACAAGTGGGCGAACACTCTTCCGGTGTTAGAAACCAATGAAAGTGCATTTCAATGAAGGAAACGAGCTAAGCTCAAGAACTTCAGGTGTTCGTCCCAAGAAATTTCGTATGAGAAAATCTCGGACTTATTTTTTCTATCTTAGGGTAAAAACGGTCCTTCAACGGTGTCATTGTTTTGTATTGGTCATAAGTGTTTCGAGCTTCGGGACTCATAATCTGAGGACTTCAGTCTACATTTCTGGCATCGTCCCTCACACATTTTCCCAAAGTCTAGGTCAAGAAGCGTGCTCGTGGAAACAGAGAACTAAGGTACAACCCAAAACGATCGAAAAGATGGCCAATGTATTTCCAACGAGTTGCAAATGCTCATCCGATGTAAGAAACTACTAAAAATGCATTTCAGCAAAGGAAACGTGCTAAGCTCAAGAACTTCTTGTGTTTGTCCCAAGAAAATGCGAACGAGAATACCCCAAACTCAGGTTTTCTATGACAAGATAAAAATCGATCCTCCAACGGTTCATTTGTTTTGTATTGGTCATAACTATTTTGAGCTTCAAGACTCATACTCCGAGGACTTAAGTCTACATTCCTAGCATTGTCTCTCACATATTTTCCCAAAGTATAGGTCGGGAAGCGAGCTCATGGGAGGGAGAACTAAGATGCAAACCAACACAATTGAAAAGATGGCCAATGCTCTTCAAACGAGTTGCAAATGCTCCTCTAGTGTTAGAAACAAATGAAAATGCATTTCAACGAAGGAAATGGGGTAATCTCAAGAGCTTCTGGTGTTCATCCCAAGAAAATGCAAACGAAAATGACCCGGACTTAGTTTTTCAATTTCGGGGTAAAAAGCGGTCTTTCAATGGTTTCTCTGTTTTGTATTGCGCACAAATGTTTCGATCTTTAGGACTCATACTCCGAGGACTTCAGTTTACATTCCTCGCATCGTCTCCCACAGATTTTCCACAAGTATAGGTCGGGAAGAGAGCTCGTGGAAGGGAGAGCTAAGGTTCAACCCAGAACGATCGAAAAAATAGTCAATGCTCTTCCAACGAGTTGTAAATGCTCGTCTGGTGACAGAAACCATTGAAAATGCATATCAGCAAAGGAAACGTGCTAAGCTCAATAAATTTTGGTGTTTGTCTTAAGAAAATGCGAACGAGAATGCCCCAAGGTCAGTTTTTTAATTCTGGCATAAAAAGCGGTCCAACAATGGTTTTTTTATTTTGTATTGGTCGTAAGTTTTTCGATCTTTGGGACTCATACTCCGAGGACTTCAGTCTACATTCATGGCATCGTCCCTCACACATTTTCACAAAGTATATGTCGAGAAGCGAGCTCGTTGGTGGGAGAACTAAGGTGTAACCTAGAACGATTGAAAAGATGGCCAATGCCCTTTGAATGAGTGGTGAATGCTCGTTCGTTGTTAGAAAGCACTAAAAATGCACTTCCAAGGAAGGAAACGGGCTAAGCTCAAGAACTTCTATTGTTCATCCCAAGAAAATGCGAATGAGAATGCCCTAGACTCAGTTTTTTTATCTCGAGGTAAAAAGCGATCCTTCGACGGTTTCTTTGTTTTATTTTGGTCATAAGTGTTTTGAGTTTTAAGACTCATACTCTGAGGACTTCAGTCTACATTCCTAGCATCGACCCTCACACATTTACCCAAAGTATAGGTCGGGAAGCGAGCTCGTTGGAGGTACAACTAAGGTGCAACACAAAACGATCGAAAAGATGATCAATGCTCTTCCAACGAGTGGCAAACACTTGTTCGATGCCAGAAACCATTGAAACTGAACTTCCGAAGAAGGAAGCGAGCTAAGCTCAAAAACTTCTGGTGTTCGTTGGAAGAAAATGTGAATGAGAATGCCCTGGACTCAGCTTTTCTATCTTGAGGTAAAAATCGGTCCTTCAACTGTTTCTTTGTTTTGTATTGGTCATAAATGTTTCGAGTTTTAAGACTCATACTCTAACGATCAAAAAGATGGTCAATGCTTTTCCAACGAGTGGTGAAGGCTCGTTCGATGTCAGAAACCACTAAAAATGCACTTCCAGCGAAGGAAATGAGCTAAGCTTAAGAACTTCTATTGTTCGTCCCAAGAAAAATGCAAACGAGAATACCTCAGACTCAATTTTTCTATCTCGAGGTAAAAACTAGTCCTTCAACGGTTTCTTTGTTTTGTATTTGTCATAAGTGTTTCACGCTTCAGGACTTATACTCCGAGGACTTAAATCTACATTCCTGACATCGTCCCTCACACATTTTCTCAAAGTGTAGGTCGGGAAGCGAGCTCATGGAGGGAGAACTAAGGTGTACCCGTAACGATAGAAAACATGGACAATGCTCTTTCCACGAGTGGTAAATGCTTGTTCAATGTTAGAAATAACTAAAAATGCATTTCAACAAAGAAAGCTGGTGAAGCTTAAGAACTTCAAGTGTTCGTCCTAAGCAGATGCGAAAGAGAATGCCTCGAACTCAGTTTTTCTCTCTTGCGGTAAAAAGCAGTCCATCAACGGTTTCTTCGTTTTGTATTGGTCATAAGTGTTTCGAGTTTGTACACTCATACTCTAAGGACTTTAGTCTTTACTCCTGGCATTGTCCTTCACACATTTATCCAAAGTATAGGTCGAGAAGCGAGCTCGTTGGGGGGACAACTAAGATGGAACATAAAACGATTGAAAAGATGGACAATGCTGTTCCAACGAGTGACGAATGCTCGTTCGATGTTAGAAACAACGAAAAATGCACCTCAAGCAAAAAAATTGGGCTAGGCTTAAGAAATTCTGGTGTTCGTACCAAGAAAATGCAAACAAGAATGCCTCAAACTCAGTTTTTCTATCTTGGGGTAAAAAGCGGTCTTTTAATAGTTTTTTTGTTTTGTATTGGTCATAATTTTTTCGAGCTTTCGGACTCATACTCCGAGGACTTCAGTCTACTTTCCTTGCATTGTCCCTCACACATTTTCCCAAAAGTATAGGTTAGGAAACGAGCTCATTTGAAGGAGAAGTAAGTTGCAACCCAAAACAGTCGAAAAAATGGCCAATGCACTTCCAACGAGTGGAGAATGCTCGTAAGGTGTTAGAAACCATAGAAAATACACTTTAAGCAAAGGAAAGGGGCTAGGTTAAAGAACTTCTAAAGAGCATCTCAAGAAAACGCGAACGAGAATGCCCATGACTCAGTTTTTCTATCTTGGAGAAAAAAGTCGTACTTCAATAGTTTCTATGTTTTTTTTTGTCATAAGTGTTTTGATCTTTGGGGCTCATACACCGAGGAATTCAAGCTCATTCCAGGAATCGTCCCTCACACATTTTCCCAAAGTATAAATCGTGAAGCGAGCTCGTTGGAGGGAGAACTAAGTTGCAACCCGAAACGATCAAAAAGATTGCCAATGCACTTTCAACGAGTGGTGAACGCTCGGTCGGTATTAGAAACCACTGAAAATTGATTTTAGTGAAGGAAGTTGGCTAAGCTCAAGAACTTCTGGTGTTCATCCCAGGCAGATGCGAAAGAGAATGCCTCGGACTATGTTTTTCTATCTTGGTGTAAAAAGCGATCCTTCAACGGTTTCTTTCCTTTGTATTGGTCATAAGTGTTTCGAGCTTCGGGACTCATACCCTGAAGACTTTAGTCTAGATTCCTGACATCGTCCCTCACATATATTTCAAATGTATAGGTTGGAAAGCGAGCTCGTTGGAGGGAGAACGAAGGTGTAACCCCAAACGATAGAAAATATGGACAATGCTCTTCCAACGAGTGGTGAATGCTCGTCCAGTATTAGAAACCACAGAAAATGCACTTGAAGTAAAGAAGATCAGTTAGGCTCAAGAACGTTTGGTGTTCATCCCAAGAAAATGGAAACGAGAATGCCTTAGACTCTGTTTTTCTATCTCGAGGTAAAAACCAGTCCTTTAACAATTTTTTGTTTTGTATTGGTCATAAGTGTTTCGAGCTTCGGGGCTCATACTCTGAGGACTATAGTCTACATTCCTTGCATTGTCCTTTCCAAATTTTCCCAGAGTATAGGTCGAAAAGTGAGCTCTTGGAAGTAAAAATAATGTGCAACCCGAAACGATTGAAAAGATGGCCAATGCTCTTCGTATGAGTGGCAAATGCTCGTCTGGTGTCAAAAACCACTGAAAATGCATCTCTACGAAGGAAACGAGCTAGGCTCAAGAACATCTAGTGTTCGTCCCAAGAAAATACGAACAAGAATGCCACGGGCTCACTTTTTGTATCTTGGGGTAAAAAGCAAACCTTCAACGATTTCTTTGTTTTGTATTGGTCATAAGTGTTTAGAGCTTTGGGACTCATACTCTAAGGACTTCAATCTACATTCCTGGCATCATCCTTCACACATTTTCCCAAAGTATAGGTCGAGAAGCAAGCTCGTTGGAGGGAGATCTAAGGTGCAACCCGAAACAATGGAAAAGATGGAAAATGTACTTTCAACCTGTGGCGATTACTTGTCCGTTGTCAGAAACCACTAAAAATGCACCTTCGGTGAAGGAAAGGTGCTAAGTTCACGAACATCCAGTGTTCGACCCAAGAAAATGCGAAAAATAATGTCTGATACTCAGTTTTTCTATCTCGTTGTTAAAATCGCTCCTACAACGGTTTCTTTGTTTTGTATAGGTCATATGTGTTTCGAGCTTTGGGACTCATAGTTCGAGAGCTTCAGTCTACATTCCTGCCATTATCCCTCACATATTTTCCCAAAGTATAGGTCGGTAAGCGAGCTTGTTGGAGGAAGAACTAAGTTGTAAGTCGAATTTATCAAAAAGATGGCTAATGCTCTTCTAACGAGTGGCGAACGCTCATCTGGTGTCAGAAACCACTAAAAATGCATTTCCCAAAGTCTAGGTTGGGAAGCGAGCTCGTTGGAGGGAGAACTAAGGTGCAACCCGAAAGGATATAAAAGTTGGTCAATGCACTTCCAACGAGTGGCGAATGCTCGTCCAGTGCCAGAAACCACTGTAAATGATTTCAACAAAGGAAACGGGCTAAGCTCATGAACTTCTGGTGTTCGTACCACGAAAATGCAAACGAGAATGTCTCAGACTCAGTTTTTCTTTCTCGGGGTATAAAGCAGCCATTCAATGGTTTCTTTGGTTTGTCTTGGTCAGAAGTGTTTCGAGCTTTGGGACTCATACTCCGTGGACTTCAGTCTACATTCCTAGCATTGTCCCTCACACATTTTCCCAAAGTATAGTTTGGGAAGTGAGCTCGTTGGAGGGAGAACTAAGGTGCAACCCGAAACGATAAAAAAGTTTGTCAATGCTCTTCCAACGAGTGGCGAACGCTCGTCCGGTGCAAGAAACCACTAAAAATGCACTTCAGTGAAGGAAATGGACTAAGCTCAAGAACTTCTGGTGTTCGTTCAAAGAAAATGTGAACGAGAACGTCCCAGACTCAGTTTTTCAAACTCGTGGTAAAAAGTAGTTCTTCTAGGATTCTTTGTTTTGTATTGATCATTAGTTTTTCGAGCTTGGGGACTCATACTTCGAGGACTTAAGTCTACATTTGTGGCTGAAGGATACGAAACATGTGCAGCAGATAAAAGGATCAAATTTTACTATAATAGCATCTAAATACCTAAAGATTAACATGTATAAAACACAACCTTAATTACACTAAATTAGTGTTAAAAAGAAAACATACCTTGTAGCTTTTTTAAATCTCGAAAACTTCTCCCGAACTCGAACCGGACCACACTAGAGTTTACCCGCTATTCCCTGGACTTGGAATCGGGTTGTGGGACTTGTTCAAAGTAGGAAATTTGAGAAAGAGATTGAATTTGGTGGTACATTTTTGTGTGAGATTTGGGAAAGAAAAAGGTTCATTTTTTGTAATTCAAAATTTCAAAAAATGGCAAAATTCTTCTTCAAAATGAAAATTGCCCCTTAAATAGACTAATTACATGTAAAATTTGCATGAAATTGGATCATCAAAGCCCAACACTTCACAATCCCCTAACCATTAGTGGATTTATTCACCATTCCATTTTTTATTGGTCATAAGTGTTTCGAGCTTCCAGACTGATACTCTGAGGACTTCAGTCTACATTCCTGGCATCGTCCTTCACACATTTTCCCTAAGTATAGGTTGGGAAGCGAGCTCGTTGGATGAAGAACTAAGATGCAACTCGAAACGATCGAAAAGATGGCAATGCTCTTCCAACGAGTAGAAAACGCTCGTCTAGTTTCAGAAACCACTGAAAATGCATTTTAGCGAAGGAAACGAGCTAAGCTAAAGAACTTTTGGTGTTCGTCCCAAGGAAATGTGAACGAGAATATCCCGGACTCTGTTTTTCTATCTCGGATTAAAAAGCTTTCCTTCAACGGCTTCTTTATTTTGTAGTGGGCACAAGTGTTTCGAACTTCGAGACGCATACTTTAAGGACTTCAGTCTACATTCCTAGCATCGTTCCTCACACATTTACCCAAACTATAGGGCGGGAAGCGAGCTCATTGGACGAAGAACTAAGATGCAACCTGAAACGATAAAAAAGATGGCCACCAATGCTCTTCCAATGAGTGGCGAACGCTCGTCTGGTTTCAGAAACCACTGAAAATGCATTTCAGCAATAGGAACAGGTTAAGCTTAAGGCCTTCTAGTGTTCGTCCCAAGAAAATACAAATGAGAATGCCCCGGACTCAATTTTTCTATCTCGGGATAAAAAGCAGTCCTTGAACAATTTCTTTGTTTTGTATTGGTTATAAGTGCTTCGAGCTTCAGGACTCATTCTCTAAAGACTTCAGTCTATATTGCTGGCATCGTCCCTCACACATTTTCCCAAAGTACAGTCGGTAATCGAGCTCATTGTAGGGAGAACTAAGGTGCAATCCGAAACGATGGAAAAGATGGTCAATGCTCTTCCAACGAGTGGCTAATGCTCATCCGGTGTGAGAAACTACTAAAAATGCAATTCAACGAAGGAAACGGGCTAAGCTCAATAACTTCTTGTGTTCTTCCTAAGAAAATTCGAACGAGAATGCCTCTTACTAAGTTTTTTTATCTCGAGGCAAAAAGCGATCCTTCAACGGTTCCTTTGTTTTGTATTGGTCATAAGTGTTTCGAGCTTTGGGACTCATACTTTGAGGACTTCAATCTATATTCTTGGCACTGGCCCTCACACATTTACTCAAAGTATAGGTCAGAAAGCGAGTTGGGTGGACGAAGTACTAAGGTGTATTGATTTTTTTTAGAATCTAAGAAATCTACTGATTGCAAGTTCTTTATTTCAAGAAGTTGGATTTCAGCTTCAATCTTTTCTTTTTTCTCAAATTCGATTTTTTTTCAAAAAGCCGCTTTACAGTTGTAAAGTCTCATCTTTTGTCTTGGCAAAAGTGACAATAGTCACATTGAACCTTAGAGTCTTAGAGAAGATCTCGAAATGATCTGTCAGTTCTAGGAAAAATTTGAAAAACTCTGATTCCATCGAGAATTGAATGGAGTTTTCTTGTATTTCGGTCGGAGAATTTAAGAAAGACATTACTATTCCTATAATGACTTTAAAAGAAAAATTAGACATTTCATGCCCTCGGAGAGTGCTTTCTCGTGCTAGATCACTAACATATCCTTTATCTTTATTTGACTCAAAAATATCCTTGCACTAGATCACTATCGAACCCCTTGTCTGTATCAATTTCTAACTGCGCAGGATCTCTATAGCCAATTTTCCATTTTTTCTCCTAAAATCATAGGGTTCCTTTGGCATGACTCTCATTGAAGATGATCCAAGAACTTCCATAACATTGGTGTGATTCTATTTGAGCAATAGATCCTTGCGTGATATATCTTCGTAATGAAACTAGAGTTGTTGGCTCGGACCCATTCCTAAGGGGAATAATGGCCCCAAGCTTATATACCCTCAGACAGGGAGGTCTCGAATTCCACAACAATGAATGACTCTAGATAAGGCCAGTTCTGGGAGACAGATAAGGGGATTGAGTACAGAGATGCAATGAAACTAGGTGTGTGAATCAGATACTCGCCTTAATTATGAGAGGCTAAACATTCCTCTTACCTAGATTGACCAGAATGAATGCACCTTGCTTTCTCTGGATAGGTCTCAAAAGTGAACATTCTTTCTTTGTGGAAAAAAAAGACCTTTGGGTTTGGTGGAGAATTGGCTATAAAATGATTTGAGAGGGCCAATGGAATTGATGCGAAATCCTTTTGACCATAGTATAGTCAATGACCACGAAGCGGGTTAGTGGAATTCTGAGGTTCGACTAGAAACTAAAAGGAGTTAAGAACCAACTAAAGAAACCTATCCAGATCTATTAAGGCGGATGAATGAAGAAAAAAAAGGTTCATATGGAGGAAATTAAGCTACGTAGAACAAAAGACAAAGGTCCAGGTGACTCATTCATGGAATAGGTTAATATGTCCTTATCAATGAGACGCTAAAAGAATTTGAGAACCTTTCTCCTTTCTTTTTTGAAAATTTATGCTATTCTGAATGAAACGAAGAGTAACTAAAGAAAATGAGCCCAAGGATTGAAATGAATTGCAGTCATCAGTCATGTGTTAACACCTTTCTCCCTGAAATCTGATCTTGTCTTATATTGAATGCAAGCTCCCGATCAAAGAAAGCGCTTCTTGCCTGTATAGCTTTAAGGAGTAGAGACATACCAAGGCATTCTAGGCACAGTGGTATTAGATGCATCATTAGGTTGTGCCGTTGGAAGCATTGGCCATCTTTTGGACCCTTTTGGGTTGCACCACAGTTCTCCCTCCAACGAGCTCACTTCCCGACCTATACCTTGGGAAAACGTGTCAGGGAGCATGCCAAGAGTGTGGGCTGAAGTGCTCGAAGCACGAGCCCCAAAGATTGAAAGGCTTATGATGAATACGGAGCAAAGGGAAGAAACCGTCGGAGAACCGCTTTTTACCCCAGGACTAGAAAACTGAGTCTGGGGCATTCTCTCTCGCCTTTTGTTGGTACGAGCACCGGAAGTCCTTGAGCTCAACCCGTTTCCTTCGCTGCAAGTGCAATTCTAGTGGTTTCTAACACCGGACGAGCGTTCGCCACTCGTTGGAAGCATTGACCATCTTTTGGACCCTTTTGGGTCGCACCATAGTTCTCCCTCCAACGAGCTCGCTTCCCGACCTATACCTTGGGAAAATGTGTCAAGGAGCATTCCAGGAGTGTGGGTTGAAGTTCTCGGAGCACGAGCCCCAAAGATCAAAAGACTTATGACCAATACGGGGGAGAGGGAAGAAACCGTCGGGGGACCGCGTTTTGCCCCAGGACAAGAAAACTGAGTCCAGGGCATTCTCCCTCGCGTTTTCTTGGGACGAGCACCAGAAGTCCTTGAGCTCAACCCATTTCCTTCGCTCCAAGTGCACTTCTAGTGGTTTCTGACACCGGACAAGCGTTCGACACTCGTCGGAAGCATTAGTCATCTTTTGGACCCTTTTGGGTCGCACCACAGTTGTCCCTCCAACAAGCTCGCTTCCCGACCTATACCTTGGGAAAATGTGTTAGAGAGAATGCCAGGAGTGTGGGTTGAAGTCCTCGGAGCATGAGCCCCGAAGATCGAAAGACTTATGAACAATACGGAGCAGAGGGAAGAAACCGTTAAGGGACCGGTTTTTGCCCCAGGACGAGAAAACTGGGTCAGGGGCATTCTCGCTCGTCTTTTCTTTGGACGAGCACCTGGAAGTCCTCGAGCTCAGCCCGTTTACTTCACTGCAAGTGCATTTCGAGTGGTTTCTGACACCGGACGAGCGTTCGCCACTCGTTGGAAGCATTGGCCATCTTTTGGACCGTTTTGGGTCGCACCATAGTTCTCCCTCCAATGAGCTCGCTTCCCGACTTATACCTTGGGAAAACGTGTCATGAAGCATGCCAGGAGTGTGGGTTGAAGTCCTCGAGTTCGAGCCTCGAAGATCGAAAGACTTATGACCAATACGAAGCAAAGGGAATAAACCATTGGGGGACCGCTTTTTGCCCCAGGGTGAGAAAACTGAGTCAGGGGCATTCTCGCTCGTCTTTCCTTTGGACGAGCACCTAGAAGTCCTCGAGCTCAGCCCGTTTCCTTCACTGCAAGTGCATTTCCAGTGGTTTCTTTCACCGAACAAGCGTTCACCACTCGTTGGAAGCATTGGCCATCTTTTGGACCGTTTTGGGTCGTACCACAGTTCTCCCTCCAACGAGCTCGCTTCCAGACCTATACCTTGGGAAAATTTGTCAAGGACCATGCCAGAAGTGTGGGTTGAAGTACTCGGACCACGAGCCCAAAAATTCGAAAGACTTATGACCTATACGGAGAAAAGAGAAGAAACCATCGGGGGACCGCTTTTTACCCCAGGACGAGAAAACTGAGTCCGAAGCATTCTCGCTCGGGTTTTCTTGGGACGAGCACTGAAATTCCTTGAGCTCAACCCATTTCCTTCGCTGCAAGTGCATTTCTAGTGGTTTTTGACACCGGACGAGCGTTCATCACTCGTTGGAAGCATTGGCCAACTTTTGGACAGTTTTGGGTCGCACCATAGTTCTCCCTCCAACGAGCTCGCTTCTCGAATTATACTTTGGGAAAATGTGTCAGAGAGCATGCTCGGAGTGTGGGTTGAAGTCCTCGAGTGCGAGCCCCGAAGATCGAAAGACTTACGACCAATACAGAGCAAAGGGAATAAACCGTCGGGGGACCGCTTTTTACCCCAGGACGAAAAACTGAGTTCAGGGCATTCTCGATCGTGTTTTCCTTGGATGAGCACCAGAAGTCCTCGAGCTCCTCCTGTTTCCTTCGCTGCAAGTGCATTTCCAGTAGTTTCGGACACCGGACGAGCGTTCACCACTCGTTGGAAGCATTGGCCATCTTTTGGACTGTTTTGGGACGCACCACAGTTCTCCCTCCAAAGAGCTCGCTTCCCTACCTGTAGCTGAGGAAAACGTCTCAAGGAGCATGCCAGGAGTGTGGGTTGAAGTCCTTAGAGCACGAGTCCCGATAATAGAAAGACTTATTACCAATACGAAGTAAACGGATGAAACCGTCGGGGGATCGCTTTTTACCCCAGGACGAGAAAACTGAGTCCGGGGCTTTCTTGCTCGCATTTTCCTGGGACGAGCACCGAAAGTCCTCAAACTCAACCTGTTTCTTTCGCTGCAAGTGCATTTCCTGTTGTTTCTGACACCGAACGAGCGTTCGCCACTCGTTGGAATCATTGGCCAACTTTTGGACCGTTTTGGATCGCACCATAGTTCTCCCTCCAACGAGCTCGCTTCCTGACTTATACCTTGGAAAACGTGTCAGGGAGCATGCCAGGAGTGTGGGTTGAAGTCCTCGAGTGCGAGCCCTGAAGATCGAAAGACTTATGACCAATACGGAGCAAAGAGAATAAACCGTCGGGGGACTGCTTTTTACCCCAGGACGAGAAAACTGAGTCCGGGGCATTCTCGCTCACGTTTTCTGGGGACGAGCACTAGAAGTCCTCGAGCTCAGTCGGGTTGCTTCGCGGCAAGTGCATATCCAGTGATTTCTTTCTCCGGACGAGCGTTCGCCACTCGTTGGAAGCATTGGCCATCTTTTGGACTGTTTTGGGTCGCACCACAATTCTCCCTCCAACGAGCTTGCTTCTCGACCTATACCTTGGGAAAACATGTCAGGGAGCATGTTAGGAGTGTGGTTTAATGTCCTCGAAGCATGAGCCCCGAAGATCGAAAGACTTATGACCAACACGGAACAAAGGGATGAAACCATCGAGGGACCACTTTTTACCCCCAGAACGAGAAAACTGAGTTCAGGGCATACTCGCTCGCGTTTTCTTGGGAGGAGCACCGAAAGTCCGCGAGCTCAGCCCGTTTCCTTCACCGCAAGTGCATATCCAGTGGTTTCTTTCACCGAACGAGCGTTCGCCACTCGTTGGAAGCATTGGCCATCTTTTGGACCGTTTTGGGTCGTACCACACTTCTCCCTCCAACGAGCTCGCTTCCCGACCTATACCTTGGGAAAATTTGTCAAGGAGCATGCCAGAAGTGTGGGTTGAAGTCCTTGGACCACGAGCCCGAATAATCGAAAGACTTATGACCTATACAGAGCAAAGGGAAGAAACCGTCGGGAGATCGCTTTTTACCCCAGGACGAGAAAACTGAGTCCGGAGCATTCTTGCTCGCGTTTTCTTGGGACGAGCACTGAAAGTCCTCGAGCTCAGCCTGTTTCCTTCGCTGCAAGTGCATTTCCAGTCGTTTTTGACACCGGACAAGCGTTCACCACTCGTTGGAAGCATTAGCCAACTTTTGGACAGTTTTTGGTCGCACCATAGTTCTCCCTCCAACGAGCTCGCTTCCCTACCTATACCCTGGGAAAACGCGTCAGGGAGCATGTCAATAGTGTGAGTTGAAGTCCTCGAAGAGCGAGCCCCGAAGATCGAAAGACTTATGACCAATACAGAGCAAAGGGATGAAACCGTCGGGGATCGCCTTTTACCCCAGGATGAGAAAACTGAGTCCGGGGCATTCTCTCTCGCGTTTTCTTGGGACGGGCACCAAAAGTCCTCGAGCTCAGCCCATTTCCTTCACTGCAAGTGCATTTTCAGTGGTTTCTGACACCAGACGAGCGTTCGCCACTCGTTGCAAGCATTGGCCAACTTTTGGATCGTTTTGGGTCGTACCATAGTTCTCCCTCCAACGAGCTCACTTCCCGACTTATACCTTGGGAAAACGTGTCATGAAGCATGCCAGGAGTGTGGGTTGAAGTCCTCGAGTTCGAGCCTCGAAGATCGAAAGACTTATGACCAATATGGAGCAAAGGAAATAAACCGTCGGGGGACCGCTTTTTACTCCAGGACGAGAAAACGGAGTCCAGGACATTCTCGCTCGCGTTTTCTTAGGACGAGCACCGGAAGTCCTCAAGTTCAGCCCGTTTCCTTCGCTGCAAGTGCATTTCCAGTGGTTTCTGACACCGTACGAGCGTTCCCCACTCGTTGGAAGCATTGGCCATCTTTTGGACCGTTTTGGGTCTCACCGTAGTTCTCCCTCCAACGAGCTCGCTTCTCGACCTATACCTGGGAAAACGTGTCAGGGAGCATACCAGGAGTGTGGGTTGAAGTCCTCGAGTTCGAGCCTCGAAGATCGAAAGACTTATGACCAATACGGAGCAAAGGGAAGAAACCGTCGGGGGACCACCTTTTACCCCAGGACGAGAAAACTGAGTCCGGGACATTCTCGCTCGCATTTTCTTTGGACAAGCACCAGAAGTTCTCGAGCTCATCCCGTTTCCTTCGCTAAAGTACATTTTTTGTGATTTCTGACATCAGACGAGCGTTCGCCACTCGTTGGCAGAGGATTGGCCATCTTTTCGATCGTTCCGCGTTGCACCTTAGTTCTCCCTCCAACGAGCTCGCTTCCTGACCTATACTTTCGGAATATGTGCTGGGGACGCTGTCGGAAAAGTAGACTGAAACCCTCGAGCTTTAGGACTCATACTACGAGGACTTCACTTCCAGGCATCGGCCCTTACACATTTTCAAAAAGTATAGGTCGGCGAGCGAACTCGTTGAAGGGAAACTAAGATGCAACCATAAATGATCGAAAAGTTGGCCAATGCTCTTCCATAGAGTGCCGAACACTCGTCTGGTGTCAGAAACCATTAAAAATGCACTTCAAGCGAAGGGAATGACCTAATCTCAAGAACTTCTGGTGTTCTTTCCAAGAAAATGCGATCGAGAATGCCACGGACTCAGTGTTTCTATCTAGGGGTAAAAAACGGCCCTTCAACGATTTCTTTGTTTTGTATTAGCCATAACTATTTCGAGCTTCGGGAGTCATATTTCGAGGATGTCAGTCTACATTCCTGGCCTCGTCCTTAAAACATTTTCCCAAAGTATAGGTCGGGAAGCGAGCTCGTTGGATGGAGAACTAAGGTGCAACTCGAAATGATCGAAAAGTTGGCCAATGCTTTTCTAATGAGTGGCGAACGCTTGTCGAACGTGTAAAACCACTGAAAATGAACTTTAAGTGAAGGAAACGGCCATCTTTTCGATCATTGTAGGTTGCACCTTAGTTCTCATTCCCATGAGCTTGGTTCCCGACCTACACATTGGGAAAATGGGTGAAGGACGATGCAAGGAATATAGAATGAAGTCCTCGAAGTATGAGTCCCAAAGTTCGAAACACTTATGACCAATACAAAACAATGAAACCATTGAAGGACTGTTTTTACCCCGAGATAGAAAAATTGAGTCCGAGACATTCTAATGTGCAATTTCTTGGGACGAACACCTGAAGTTCTTGCGCTTAGCCCATTTCTTTCATTGAAATGCATTTTCAGGGGTTTCTAACACCGGACGAGCGTTCACCCACTTGTTGGAAGAGCATTGACCATCATTTCGATCGTTTAGGGTTGCACATTAGTTCTCTACCAACGAGCTCGCTTCCCGACCTACATTTTAGGTAAATGAGGGAGGAGTGATGCCAAGAATGTAGATTGAAGTCCTCAGAGTATGAGTCTCAAAACTCAAACTACTTTTGACCAATACAAAACAAAGAAACCGTTGAAGGATCGCGTTTTATCTCGTCATAAGAAAACTGAGTCCGGGGAATTCTGTTTGCATATTCATTGGATGAACACCAGAAGTTCTTGAGCTTAGATTGAAGTCCTAGAAGAATTAGTCACGATGATCGAAACACTTATGACCAATACAAAATAAAAAAAATCGTTGAAGGACCGCTTTTTACCCCAGAATTGAAAAACTTACTTCGAGACATTCTCGTTCGCATTTTCTTAGGACGAACGCAAGTAGTTCTTGAGCTTAGCAAGTTTACTTTGCTGAAATGCAATTTCAGTGGTTTCTGACACAAGACGAGCATTCGCAACTGAGTTGTGTGAGGGTGGAAGCCATGAATGTAGACTGAAAGTCTTCCGAGTATGAGTCCCAAAGATTGAAACACTTATGACCAATACAAAACAAAGAAATCGTTGAAGGATCGTTTTTACCCCGAGATAGAAAAACCTCATCCGAGACATTTAATTCGCAGTTTCTTGGGACGAAAACAAGAAGTCCTTGAGCTTAGGCCATTTCCTTCGTTGAAATGCATTTTTAGTGGTTTCTGACACCGGACAAACGTTCGCCACTCGTTGGAAGAGCATGTCAACCTTTGCGATCCTTCCTGGTTGCTCCTTAGTTCTCCCTCCAACGAGCTCGCTTCCCAATCTATACTTTGTGAAAACCAGGAATGTAGATTGAAGTTCTCAAAGTAAGAGTCTCAAAGATGAAAACACTTATGACCAATACAAACCAAAGAAACTGTTGAAAGACCGCTTTCTACCTTAGAATTGAAAACTATGTTTGGGGCATTCTCGTTCGCATTTTCTTGGGAAGAACACCAGAAGTTCTTAAGCTTAGCCCGTTTCCTTTGCTGAAATGTATATTTAGTTTTTTATGACACCAGACGAGCATATGTAACTTGTTGGAAGAGCATTGGCCATCTTTTCGATCGTTACGGGTTACATCTTAGTTCTCCCTCCCACGAGCTCGCTTTTCGACCTATAAATTTAGGAAAATGTGTGAGGAACGATGCCAGGACTGTAAACTAAAGCCTTTAGAGTATGAGTCCTGAAGCTCGAAACACTTATGACAATTACAAAATAATGAAACCGTTGAAGGACCGTTTTTACCCCAAGATAAAAAACTGAGTCCAGGACATTCTTGTTCCTAGTTTCTTGGGACAAACACCATAAGTTCTTGAGCTTAGCCCATTTCCTTTGTTGAAATGCATTTTCAGTGGTTTCTTACACCAGACGAGCGTTCACCACTTGTTAGAAGAGCACTGGCCATCTTTTCTATCGTTTCAGGTTGCACCTTAGTTTTCTGTCCTACGAGCTCTCTTCGTGACCTACACTTTGTGTGAATGTGTGAGGGACAATGCCAAGAATGTAAACTGAAGTCATCAGAGTATGAGTCTCAAAGGTCAAAACACTTATGACCGATACAAAAGAAAGTAACCGTTGAAGGAGCGCTGTTTGCCTCGAAATTGAAAAATTGAGTTCGAGGAATTCTCGTTCGCATTTTCTTGGGAGGAACACCAGATGTTCTTGAGCTTAGCTTGTTTCCTTCAATGAAATACATTTTCAGTGGATTCTGATGTCGGACGAGCGTTCCCCACTCGTTGAAAGAACATTGGACATCTTTTCGATTGTTTCAGGTTGCACGTTAGTTCTCCTTCCAACAAGCTCACTTCCCGACCTATACTTCGTGAAACTTTGTGAGGGAAGATGTCAAGAATGTAAACTGAAGTTCTCCAAGTAAGAGTCCCAAAGATCGAAACACTTGTGACCAATACAAAACAAAAGAAACTGTTGAAGGACCGCTTTCTACCCTAAAATTGAAAACTCATTCTAGGGCATTCTCGTTCGCTATTTCTTTGGACGAACAAAAGAAGTTCTTGAGTTTAGCCCGTTTCCTTTGCTGAAATGCATTTTTAGTTTTTTCTGACACCGGAAGAGCATTTGATACTTGTTGGAAGAGGATTGGCCATCTTTTCGATCGTTATGATTTGAATCTTAGTTCTCCCTCCCATGAGCTCGCTTTCTGACCTATAAATTTGGGAAAATGTGTAAGGGACGATGCCAAGAATGTAGAGTAAAGCCCTTGAAGTATGAGTCCCGAAGCTCAAAACACTTATGACAATTACAAAACAATGAAACCGATGAAGGATCGTTTTTACCCCGAGATAGAAAAGTTGAGTCTAGGACATTCTCGTTCGCAATTTCTTTGGACGAACACCATAAGTTCTTGAGTTTAGCCCATTTCCTCATTGAAATGCATTTTCAATGGTTTTTGACACCGGACGAGCGTCCGCCACTCGTTAGAAGAGCATTGGCCATCTTTTCGATCGTTTCAGGTTGCACCTTAGTTCTATATCCAATGATCTCACTTTCTGACCTGCACTTTGGGCGAATATGTGAGGGACGATGCTAGGAATATAGACTGAAATCCTTAGAGTATGAGTCTCGAAGCACAAAATACTTATGACCAATACAAAACAAAGTAACCATTGAAGTACCACTTTTTACCTCATAATTGAAAATCTGAGGTCGGGGAATTCTCATTCGCATTTTCTTGGGAGGAACACCAAATGTTCTTAAGCTTTGCTTGTTTCCTTTGACAAAATACATTTTCAGTGGTTTCTAATGCCGAACGAGCATTCCCCACTTGTCGAAAGAGCATTGGCCATCTTTACGATCGTTTCAGGTTGTACCTTAGTTCACCCTCCAACGAGCTCGCTTCCCGATCTATACTTTGTGAAAATATGTGTGGAACGATGCAAGGAATGTAGATTGAAGTTCTCGAAGAAAGAGTCCAAATAATCGAAACACTTATAACCAATACAAAACAAAGAACTCGTTGAAGGACCGCTTTCTACCATAGAATTGAAAATTGAATCTGGGGCATTCTCGTTCGCATTTTCTTTGGACAAACACTAGAATTTCTTGAGCTTAGCACATTTCTTTTGTTGAAATGCATTTATAGTTTTTTCTGACATCGGACGAGCATTTGCAACTTGTTTGAAGAGCATTGGCCATCTTTTTTATCGTTATGAGTTGTATCTTAGTTCTCCCTCCCACAAGCTCACTTTCCGACCTATAAATTTAGAAAAATGTGTGAGGGACGATGCCAGGAATGTAGACTAAAGCCCTTAGAGCATGAGTTCACCAGGTCGAAACACTTATGACAATTACAAAACAATGAAACCGCTGAACAACCATTTTTACCCCGAGATAGAAAAACCGAGTCCAACACATTCTCGTTCGCAGTTTCTTGGAACGAACACCAAATGTTTTTGAGCTTATCCCATTTCCTTCGTTGAAATGCATTTTCAGTGGTTTCTAACATCGAACGAGCATTTGCCACTGGTTAGAAGAGCATTGGCCATCGTTTTGATCGTTTAAGGTTGCACCTTAGTTCTCTGTCCAACACGCTCGCTTCCCTACCTACACTGTGGGTAAATGTGTGAAGGACGATGCCAGGAATGTAGACTGAAGTCCACAGAGTATGAGTCTTGAAGCTCGAAAAACATATGACCAATACAAAACATAGAAACCGTTGAAGGATCGCTTTTTACCTCGAGATAGAAAAACTGAGTCCATGGAATTCTTGTTCATATTTTCTTGGGACAAACACCAAAAGTTCTTAAGCTTAGCCTGTTTCCTTCACTAAAATGCATTCTCAGTGGTTTTTGACACCATACGAGTGTTCGCCACTCGTTGTATGAGCATTGGCCATCTTTTCGATCGCTTCAGGTTACATCTTAGTTTTTCCTCCCACGAGCTCGCTTCTCAAACTGTACTTTCGGAAATTTTGTGAAGGACTATGCTAGGAATGTAGACTGAAGTCTTAGGAGTATGAGTCTCGAAGCTGGAAACACTTTTGACGAATACAAAATAAAGAAACCGTTGAACGACCGCTTTTTTACACCGAGAAAGAAAAATTGAGTCTAGGGCATTCTCGTTCGTATTTTCTTGGGATGAACAGTAGAAGTTCTTAAGCTTAGCCCATTTCCTTCACTTAAATCGATTTTCAAAGGTTTCTGGCATCAAACGAGCGTTCGCAAATCGTTGGATGTGTATTGGCCATTGTTTCGATTGTTTTGGGTTGTACCTTAGTTCCTCCTTCCACGAGCTCGTTTCCCGACCTATACTTTGGAAAAATATGTAAGGGACATTACCAAGAATGTAGATTGAAGTCCTTAAAGTATGAGTCACAAAGCTCAAAACACTTATGGCCAATATAAAATAAAAAACCGTTGCAGGACCACTTTTTACTCGGAGATAGCAAAACTGAGTCTGCGGTATTCTCGTTCGCATTTTATTAGGACGAACATTAGAAGTTCTTGAGCTTAGGCCGTTCCCATGGCTGAAATGCATTTTTAGTGGTTTCTGTTACCAGACGACCGTTCGCTACTCTTTGGAATAGCATTGGCCTTCTTTTCGATCGTTTCGAGTTGCATCTTAGTTCCTCCTCCCACGACCTCGCTTCCCAACCTACGCTTGGGAAAATATGTGAGGGAAAATGCGTAGAATGTAGGCTGAAGTCCTCGATGTATGAGTCTTAAAGCTGAAGACACTTATGGCCAATACAAAACAAAGAAACCGTTCCTGGACCACTTTTGATCCCGAGATAGCAAAACTATGTCCAAGATATTCTCATTCGCATTTTCTTGGGACGAGCACCAAAAGTTCTTGAGCTTAATTTAGTTCCTTCATTGAAATACATTTTCAGAGGTTTCTGACATCGAACGAGCGTTAGCAAATTGTTGGATGTGCATTGGCCATCTTCTTGATCGTTTCAGGTTACACCTTAATTCCTCCTCCCACAAGCTCGCTTCCTGACCGATACTTTGGGAAAATGTGTGAAGGACAATACCAGGAATGTAGATTGAAGTCCTCGTGGTATGAGTCCCAAAGCTCAAAGCACTTATGGCCAATACAAAACAAAGAAACCATTACAAGACCTCTTTTTACACCGAGAGAGAAATATTGACTCTAGGGTATTCTTGGGACAAACATTAGAAGTTCTTGAGCTTAGCCCATTTCCTTTGCTAAAATGCATTTTCAGTGATTTCTGACATTGTACGAGCGTTTTCCACTCGTTCAAAGAGCATTGGCCGTCTTTTCGATCGTGTCGAGTTGCACCTTAGTTCTCTCTCCAACGAGCTCGCTTCCCGATCTAGACTTTGGGAAAATGTGTGAGGGACGATGCCAGTAATATAGACTCAAGTCGTAGGAGTATGAGTCTCGAAGCTCGAAATACTTATGACCAATACAAAACAAAGAAACCATTGAAGGACTGCTTCTTACACGGAGATAGAAAAATTGAGTCTTGGCATTCTTGTTCTCATTTTCATTACACGAACACTAGAAGGTCTTCAGTGTAACCTGTTTGCTTCACTAGAAGTGCATTTTCAGTGGTTTCTAACACTGGATGAGCGTTCGCCACTCATTCGAAGATCATTTACCATCTTTTCGATTGTTATAGGTTGCACCTTAGTTCTTCCTCCAAGGAGCTCCCTTCCCGACTTATACTTTCGGAAAATGTGTGAGGGACGATTCAAGGAATGTAGACTGAAGTCCTTCGAGTATGAGTCCCGAAACTCGAAATACTTATGACAATTACATTACAAAGATACAGTTGATTGACTACATTTTATCTCGAGATAGAGAAATTGAGTCCGAGACATTCTCGTTCGCATTTTAATGGGACGAACACCAGATGTTCTTGAGCTTATACCTTTTCCTTCGCTCAAATGCATTTTTAGTGGTTTTTAACATCGAACAAGCATTCACCACTCGTTGGAATAACATTGGCCATCTTTTCGATCATTTTGGGTTACTTCTACCTCCAAAGAGCTTGCTTCCTGACCTATACTTTGGGAAAATGTGAGGGATGATGCCTAGAATGCAGACTAAGTCCTTAGAGTATGAGTCTCGAGCTTGGAAAATTATGACCAATACAAAACAAAGAAACCGTTGAAAGACTTCTTTTTACATCGAGATAGAAAAGCTGAGTTCGGGCATTCTCGTTCGCATTTTCTTTGGACAAACACCAGAAGCTCTTGAGCATAGCTCGTTTCCTTCGATGGAAGTGCACTTTCAATGGTTTCTGACACTGGACGAGCATTCACCACTCATTGGAAGAGCATTGGCCATCTTTTCATTAGATGGAAGTGCATTTTTAGTGGTTTCTGACGCCGAACGAGCATTCGCCACTGGTTAGAAGAGTATTGGTCATCTTTTCGATCATTTGAGGTTGCACATTAGATCTCCTAACAACGAGCTCACTTTTCGAGCTATACTTTGGGAAAATGAGTGAGAGACGGTGCCAGGAATGTAAACTGAAGTCCTTGGAGTATGGGTCTCAAAGGTCGAAACACATATAACCAATACAAAACAAAGAAATAGTTGAAGAACCGCTTTTTACCCCGAGATAGAAAAATTGAGTCTGGGGCATTCTTGTACACATTTTCTTAGGAACAACACTAGAACTTCTTGAACTTAGCTCATTTCCCTCGATGAAATGCATTTTCAGTGGTTTCAGACACCGGACGAGCATTAGCCATCCTTTCGACCGTTTTCGGTTCCACCTTAGTTGTCCTCCCAATGAGCTCGCATCCCAACCTATACTTTTGGAAAATAAGTGAGGGACGAGGCCCGGAATGTAAACTGAAGTCCTTGGAGTATGAGGCTCGAAGTTCGAAACACTTATGACCAATACAAAACAAAGAAACCGTTAAAGAACTGTTTCTCACTCGGAGATAGAAAAATAAAGTTCTTAAGCATGGCCTGATCCTTTGCTTGGGACATTCTCGATCGCATTTTCTTGGGACGAGCACCAGAAGTTCTTGAGCATGGCCCGATCCTTTGCTGAAATGCATTTTTAATGGTTTTTGACACTCGACATGCGTTCGCCACTCGTTGGAAGAGCATTGGCAATCTTTTCGATCGTTTCAGGTTGCACCTTAGTTCTCCCTTAATAAGCTGGCTTCCTGACCTATACTTTGGGAAAATGTGTGATGGACTATGGCAGAAATGTAGACTGAAGTTCTCGAAGTATGAGACTCGAAGCTCGAAACACTTATGACCCACAAAAAAAACCGTTGAAGGACCGCTTTTTACGACGAGAATGAAAAATTGAGTTCGGGGCATTCTCGTTTGCATTTTCTTGAGATAAACACTAGAAGTTCTTGAGCATAGCATGTTTCTTTTGCTGAAATGCATTCTCAGTGGTTTCTAAAACCCGACGAGCGTTCGCCACTCGTTGGAAGAGCATTGGCCATCTTTTTTATTGTTTTGGGTTGCACCTTAGTTCTCCCTCCAACGAGCTCACTTCTTGAGCTATACTTTGGGAAAATGTGTGAGGGATGATGCCAGAAATGTAGACTAAAGTCCTCGGAGTATGAGACTCGAAGCTCAAAACACTTATGACCAATGCAAAACAAAGAAACCGTTGAAGAACCGCTTTTTATCCTAAGATTGAAAAATTTTCTGGAGCATTCTTGTTTGCAGTTTCTTTGGACAAACACCAAAATTTCTTGAGCTTAGCTCGTTTGCTTCGCTGAAATTCATTTTTAGTGGTTTCTGACATCGAACGAGAATTCGACACTCGTTGGAGGAGCATTGGCCATATTTTTGTTCGTTCTGGGTTGCACCTTAGTTCTCCCTCCAATGAGCTTGCTTCTTGAGCTATACTTTATGAAAATGTGTGAAGGAAGATGCCAAGAATGTAGACTGATGTCCTTGAAGTATGAGTACCGAAGCATTGAACACTTATAACCAATACAAAATAAAGAAACCGTTGAAGAACCTCGTTTTACCCCGAGATAGAAAAATTGATTCCAGGGCATTCTTGTTCGCATTTTCTTGGGACGAACACCAGAACTTCTTGAGCTTAGCCCGTTTCTTTTGCTGAAATACAATTTCAAAGTTGTGAAAAGTCAAAATGTTGACTTTTGACTTTTGACTTTGAAAAGTCAAACTTTGACCAACTTTATATTCAAATGTGATTTGAATTTCAAAAAAATGAATGCAGATTCATACTCGAGTGATCGAAATTAGTCAAGAAGGACAAAATGGTAAAAAATCAAAATTTTGACTTTTGACTTTAACTAGAATGGTCAATGACCATTTTACCCTTTGACCAAAGTTAGTGGAAAAATCCAACATTTTGGTGGATAATCCCACTAACTCTTAATGGACTATATGAAAGCTCATGGTGATGACACCAAGTTCACTAAGAGAAAATGGAATGGTGAATTAATCCACTAATGATTAGTGGATTGTGAAGTGTTAGACTTTGTTGATCCAATTACATGTAAATTCTGCATGTAATTAGTCTATTTAAGGGGCAATTTTCATTTTAAAGAAGAATTTTGCCATTTTTTGTAATTTTAAATTCAAAAAATAAACCTTTTTCTTTCCCAAATCTCACACCAAAATCTACCAACAAATTCAATCTCTTTCTCAAATTTCCTACTCTGAACAGGTTCCACAACCCGATTCCAAGTCCAGAGAATAGCGAGTCAACTCTAATTTGGTCCGGTTCGAGTTCGGGAGAAGTTTTCGAGATTTCAAAAAACTGAGTTCGAGGCATTCTCTTTCGCATCTGCTTGGGACGAACACCTGAAGTTCTTAAGCTTCACTAACTTTCTTTATTGAAATGCATTTTTAGTTGTTTCTAACACCGGACAAGCATTCACCACTTGTTGAAAGAGCATTGTCCATCTTTTCTATCGTTATGGGTTACACCTTAATTCTCCCTCCATGAGCTCGCTTCTCGACCTATACTTTGGGAAAATGTATGAGGGACGATGTCAAGAATGTAGATTGAAGTCAAGAAGCTTGAAACACTTATGACAAATACAAAACAAAGAAACCGTTGAAGGATCGATTTTTACCCCAAGATAGAAAAACTGAGTCTGGGGTATTCTCGTTCGCATTTTCTTGGGACGAACAGCAGAAGTTCTTGAGCTTAGCTTGTTTCCTTCACTGGAAGTGCATTTTTAGGTTTTTCTGACATCGAACGAGCCTTCGCCACTCGTTGGAAGAGCATTGGCCATCTTTTCGATCGTTTCGTGTTGCACCTTAGTTGTTCCTCCAACGAGCTCGCTTCCCGAACTATACTTTGGGTTAATATGTGAAGGACGATGCCAGGAATGTAGACTGAAGTCCTCAGAGTATGAGTCTCAAAACTCGAAACATTTATGACCAATACAAAACACAGAAACAGTTAAAGGATTGATTTTTACTTCAAGATAGAAAAATTGAGTCCAGGACATTCTCATTCACATTTTCTTGAGACAAACACCAGAAATTTTTTAGCTTAGCTCGTTTCCTTCTCTGGAAGTTCATTTTTAGTGGTTTCTGGCATCAAACAAGCATTCGCCACTCGTTGGAAGAGCATTGACCATCTTTTTGATCGTTTTGTATGGCACCTTACTTGTACCTACAACGAGCTTGCTTCCCGACCTATACTTTGTATAAATGTGTCAGGGACGATGCTAGGAATGTAGACTGAAGTCCTCAGAGTATGAGTCTTAAAATTCAAAACACTTCTGACCCAAACAAAGAAAAGAAACCGTTGAAGGACCGCTTTTTACCTCGAGATAAAACAACTGAGTCCAGGGCATTCTCGTTCGCATTTTCTTGGGAAGAACAATAGAAGTTCTTGAGCTTAGCACGTTTCCTTCCCTAGAAGTGCATTTTTAGTGTTTTCTGACACCGAACGAGCATTTGCCACTCGTTCAAAGGGCATTTGCCATCTTTTCGATCGTTCCAGGTTACACCTTAGTTCTCCCACCAACGAGCTCGCTTCTCGACCTATACTTTGTGAAATTGTGTGAGGGACGATGCCATGAATATAGACTGAATTCCTCAGAGTATGAGTCCCAAAGATTGAAACACTCAAGACAAATACAAAATAAAAAACCATTGAAGGACCGCTTTTTATGCCAGAATTGAAAAACTGACATCGGGGCATTCTCGTTCCCATTTTCTTGGGACAAACACCAAAAGTTCTTGAGGTTAGCACATTTCCTTTGCTGATATGCATTTCAGTTGTTTCTGTCACCGACGAGCATTTGCAACTCGTTGGAAGAGCATTGACTATTTTTTCGATAGTTGCGGGTTGAACCTTAGTTCTCCGTCCTACAAGCTCACTTCCCGACCTATGCTTGTGGAAAATTTGTGATAGACGATGCGACGAATGTAGACTGAAGTCCTCGAAGTATGAGTCCTAAAGATCGAAACATTTGTGCCCAATACAAAACAAGGAAACCGTTGACATACCGCTTTTTACCCTGGAATTGAAAAAATGAGTCTAGGGAATTTTCGTTCCCATTTTCTTGGGATGAACACCAGAAGCTCTTAAGATTACCCATTTCCTTTGCTGAAATGCATTTTCATTTGTTTCTGACACTAGAGGAGCATTTGCAACTCGTTTGAAGAGCATTGGTCATCTTTTCGATCATCTTGGTTTGCATCTTAGTTCTCCCTCCCATGAGCTCGATTCCCGACCTATACTTTGGGAAAATATGTGAGCGATGATGCTAGGAATGTAGACTTAAGTCCTTGGAGTATGAGTCTTGAAGCTTAAAACAGTTATGACCAATACAAAACAGATGAACAATTGGAGGACAGATTTTTATCCTGTCATAGAAAACCTGAGTCTGGGGTATTCTCGTAGGGACGAACACCAGAAGTTCTTGAGCTTAGCACGTTTCCTTTGTTGAAATGCATTTTCAGTAGTTTCTTACACCGGATGAGCATTTGCAACTCGTTGGATGGGCATTGGCCATCTTTTCGATCGTTTTAGGTTGTACCTTAGTTGTCCCCCCAACGAGCTCGCTTCCCGACGTATACTTTGGATAAATGTGTGAAGGACGATGCCAGGAGTAAAGACTAAAGTCCTCAAATTATGAGTGTACAAACTTGAAACACTTATGACCAATACAAAACAAAGATACCGTTGAGGGACTGCTTTTTACCGCAAGAGAGAAAAACTGAGTTCGAGGCATTCTCTTTCGCATCTACTTGGGACGAACACCTGAAGTTCTTAAGCTTCACCAACTTTCTTTATTGAAATGCATTTTTAGTTGTTTCTAACACCGGATAAGCATTCACCACTCGTTGAAAGAGCATTGTCCATCTTTTCTATCGTTATAGGTTACACCTTAGTTCTCCCTCCATGAGCTCGCTTCTTGACCTATACTTTGGGAAAATGTATGAGGGACGATGTCGAGAATTTAGACTGAAGTCCTCGAAGTATAAGTCCTGAAGCTTAAAATACTTATGACAAATACAAAACAAAGAAACCGTTGAAGTAGTCCGGGGTATTCTCATTCGCATTTTCTTGGGACGAACAGTAAACGTTCTTGAGCTTAGCTTGTTTCCTTCACTAGAAGTGCATTTTTAATGGTCTCTAACATCAAACGAGCCTTTACCACTCGTTGGAAGAGCATTGGCCATCTTTTCGATCGTTTCGTGTTGCGCCTTAGATGTCCCTCCAACGAGCTCGCTTTCCGACCTATACTTTGGGTTAATATGTCAGGGACGATGCCAGGAACGTAGACTGAAGTCCTCAGAGTATGGGTCTCAAAACTCTAAACATTTATGACCAATACAAAACAAAGAAATAGTTGAAGGATCAATTTTTACCTCAAGATAGAAAAATTGAGTCCAGGGCATTCTCATTCACATTTTCTTGAGACGAACACCGGAAGTTTTTGAGCTTAGCTTGTTTCCTTCTTTGGAAGTTCATTTTTAGTGGTTTCTGGCATTGAACAAGTGTTTGCCACTCGTTGAAAGAGCATTGACCATCTTTTTGATCGTTTTGTGTTGCACCTTAGTTGTACCTATAACGAGCTTGCTTCCCGACCTATACTTTGGATAAATGTGTCAAGGACGATGCTAGGAATGTAGACTGAAGTCCTCAGAGTATGAGTCTTAAAATTCAAAACACTTCTGATCCAAACAAAGCAAAGAAACCGTTGAAGGACCGCTTTTTAGCTAGAGATAAAAAAACTGAGTCAGAGCATTCTCGTTCGCATTTTCTTGGGACGAACAAAAGAAGTTCTTGAGCTTAGCCCGTTTCCTTCCCTAGAAGTGCATTTTTAGTGTTTTCTGACACCGACGAGCATTTGCCACTCGTTCAAAGGGCATTTGCCATCTTTTCGGTCGTTCCAGGTTACACTTAGTTCTTCCACCAACGAGCTCGCTTCTCGACCTATACTTTGTGAAATTGTGTGAGGGACGATGCCATGAATGTAGACTGAATTCCTCAGAGTATGAGTCCCAAAGATCGAAACACTGAAGACCAATACAAAATAAAAAACCATTGAGGGACCGCTTTTAATGTCAGAATTGAAAAACTGACTTCGGGGCATTCTCGTTCCCATTTTCTTGGGACAAACACCAAAAGTTCTTGAGGTTAGCACATTTCCTTTGCTGATATGCTTTTCAGTTGTTTCTGTCATCGAGGAGCATTTACAACTCGTTGGAAGAGCATTGATTATTTTTTCGATCATTTCGGGTTGCACCTTAGTTCTCCCTCCTACGAGCTCGCTTCCCGACATATACTTGTGGAAAATCTGTGAGAGACGATGCGACGAATGTAGACTGAAGTCCTCGAAGTATGAGTCCTAAAGATCGAAACATTTGTGCCCAATACAAAACAAAGAAACCGTTGACAAACCGCTTTTTACCCTGGAATTGAAAAAATGAGTCTAAGGAATTTTCGATCGCATTTTCTTGAGATGAACACCAGAAGCTCTTGAGATTACCCCATTTCCTTTGCTGAAATGCATTTTCATTTGTTTCTGACAGTAGAGGAGCATTTGCAACTCGTTTAAAGAGCAGTGGTCATCTTTTCGATCGTATTGGTTTGCATCTTAGTTCTCCCTCCCATGAGCTCGATTCCCGACCTATACTTTGTGAAAATATGTGAGAGACGTTGCTAGAAATGTAAACTTAACTCCTCGGAGTATGAGTTCTGAAGCTCAAAACACTTAGGACCAATACAAAACAAATGAACCATTGGAGGACCGATTTTTATCCTGTCATAAAAAACTTGAGTCTGGGGTATTCTCGTTCGCATTTTTTTGGGACGAACACCAAAAGTTCTTGAGCTTAGCACGTTTCCATTGTTGAAATGCATTTTCAGTAGTTTCTTACACCAGATGAGCATTTGCAACTCGTTGGATGGGCATTGGCCATCTTTTCGATCGTTTTGGGTTATACCTTAGTTCTCCGTCCCATGAGCGCGCTTCCCGACCTATACTTTGAGAAAATGTGTGAGGGACGATGTCAGGAATGTAAACTGAAGTCCTCGGATTATGAGTTCTGAAGCTCGAAATACTTATGACCAATACAAAATAATGAAACCGTTTAAGGACCGTTTTTACCCCGAGATAGAAAAAGTAAGTCTGAGACTTTCTCAAACGCAGTTTCTAGGACAAAAACCTGATGTTCTTGAGCTTAGCCCATTTCCTTCATTGAAATGCACTTTTAGTGGTTTCTAACACCGGACGAGCGTTCGCCCACTTGTTGGAAGAGCATTGGCTATCATTTCGATCGTTTAGGGTTGCACATTAGTTCTCTGCCAACGTGCTCGCTTCCCGACCTATCCTTGAGGTAAATGTGAGAGGGGTGATGCCAAGAATGTAAACTGAAGTCCTCAAAGCATGAGTCTCAAAACTCAAAACTCTTTCGACCAATACAAAAGAAAGAAACCATTGAAGGACCGCTTTTTATCCCGTTATAGAAAAACTGAGTCCATGGGATTCTCATTTGCATATTCTTGCGACGAACACCAGAAGTTCTTGAGCTTAGACTGAAGTCCTTGGAGAATGAGTCGAATTTGAATGATTTGTTCAAAATCATCTTAGTCTCATCTCACTCTCCCTCTAATTTGAATGATTTGTTCAAAATCATCATCATTCTATTTTTATCAAGTTTTGAAAGAGTATTTCATTAAACGATTGTGTAGGATGTTAAACAATCGTATGGAAAGTTAGCCGATCGTCTAAGGAGTAAACAACCATTTGAAGGTAGAAAATTAAAAGATCGTATAGAAAGCTAAATGATCGTGTAAGATGTTGTAGGATTGAGAAATAAAAAAAATAACAATAGAACCCGATAACCCAACCTAACCCGTTTACACTCTTAGTTGTTAGCAATATCAATAGCGACTTTATTATCGCAAAGAGCTCCAATGGAGTCTCACATTCCTGATGAAGATCATACATGACTTTCTAGAGCCAAATTTCATCACATATTCCCAAACTCATGGCTCAGTATTCGGCCTCAGCACTGCTTCTAGCCACAACACTTTACTTCTTACTCCTTCAAATTACAAGATTGCCCCAAACAAAGGTACAATAACCGAAGGTAGACTTTATATCAACAATAGATCCTACCCAATCTGAGTTATTATATGTCTCAATGGTCTTTCTGTCTATCTTTCCAAACATCAATCATTTACCAAGTGTTGTTTTCAAGTATCTCAAAATTATATTGATAGCTTTCATGTGTTCTTCATAAGGAGCATGCATAAACTGGTTGACAACACTTATAGCAAAGGAAATATCAAGACGAGTATGGGATAAGTAAATTAATTTACCAACAAGGTGCTGATATTGTTCTTTATCAACTAGAACTTGACCATCAGATTTTTCTAGTTTATAGTTTAATTCAATAGGAGTTTCAGCAGCACAATATCCCAACATACCTATCTCGATTAGCAAATCGAGTGTGTATTTTCTCTAAGACACGGAGATGCCTTCTTTAGGCCTGGTCACCTCCACTCCAAGGAAATATTTTCGTTTTTCCAAATCATTAATTTCAAACTCAAACCCCATCTTCTTCTTTAGTTGAAGGATCTCATAAGTATCATCCTCAGATAGCACAATGTCATTGACATAGACAATCAATATTGCAATTTTCCCTGACTTGGAGACTTTGGTGAACAAGATGCGATCGAAGTGCGCTGATTGTACCCTTGAGACTTGATGAAAGTGAAAAATCTATCACACCATGCTCTTGGTGATTGTTTGATCAACTCATATAAAGATTTTCATAGCTTGCAAACCTGATTTTGAAATTGAGCTTCAAATCCTAGAAGTAGACTCATATATACTTCCTCTTTAAGATCTCTATTCCATGAATGCATTCTTAACATCAAGTTGATATATGGCTTAATCTTTATTCACTAGAACAGAAAACAAAACTCTAATAGTGTTCAACTTTGCAACATAAGAAAAAGTCTTAGAATAGTTAATCCCATAGGTCTTAGTGAACCCTTTTGCAACTAGCTTGACCTTATGCCTATCAATTGTACCATCTGCATTGTATTTGAGAGTGAATACCCATTTGCATCCCACAATTTTATATCCCTTAGGTAAGGCGCAGATCTCTCAAGTCTTGTTATTCTCAAATACCTTAATCTTTTTCATGACAATATTCTTTCACTTAGGACAATTTAAACCAATGTGGATATTCTTTGGTATCACAATAGAGTCGAAGTTGGTTGTGAAGGCTCTGCATTGAGAAGATAGGTTCTCATAAAAAACATAGTTAGCAATAAAGTGCTTAATGCAGAACATGGTACCCTTCCTTAGTGCAATAGGCAGATTAAAATAGGGATGAAACTTACTGATATTTTATGAACGGTCCTCCTTAATTTCATTTTTAGTAACTCTTGCACTGACCTCATTTTTAGTAACTCTTGCACTGACAGTCATACATTGATCTCTTAAAGGTTTAGAGTCTTGTACTAGAGCCAGCTGATTAGTAGAAGACCCAACTTCCTTTCTAAGATTCCTCATATAGTAGGTTTTTCAAGGAACTTGGTTTGTTGGTAGGACTGTGTAGTGAGGATCTAGGCTAAGTATGGTAACGAGAGTAGGACTGGTAGACTCTAAGAATATCATCTAGTTAGAGTTAGACTCTTCACTCTCACTCTTCCCCTCTTCCCCTAAAGAAGTCTTACGGGAAAGAAAGGACGATCTTAGAGAAAGATAACATCCATGGAGACAAAGTACTTACGAGAAGATAGATGAAAGCATTTATAACCTTTTTTATTCATAGGGTAACCAACAAAAACACATACTTAAGCCCTCGAAGTAAACTTAGATAGGTTAGGGCCATGGTTATGAACATAGGTTGTATACCTGAATACTAAAAGAAGAACATAAGGGATGAGGCAGGTAAAGAGATATGACTCTTTAAGACACTCAGAGGGTCTGGAGATGTAGGACATGAGCAGACATTTAGTTGATAAGATAGGTTGCAGTGAGAACATCATCTCCCTAGAGGTAGAAAGGAAGGAAAGTAGACAACATAAGAGAACGAGCGACTTCCAAAAGGTGATGGTTTTTGCGTTTGGCTACCCCATTTTGTTGGTGGTATAGGCGTAAGAACTTTGGTGACAGTGTCTTTAGAAGACAAAAACTCATTGAGAGTGTGGTTTTGGAACTCTCGACCATTGTCACTTTACAAAATAGCAATCTTTATATTGAACTGTGTTTCTATGGTATTATAGAAGTCTCGGAAGATAGAGTTGACCTCATATTTAACGGAGACAAGAAAGACCCAGGTAAGACAGGTATGGTCATCAATAAAGGTTGCAAACCATCTTTTCCCAAATGAGGTTGTTATCTTGGATGGTTTCTAAATAATATTATGAACAAGAGTGAAATGGTGGGTTAGCCTATATGGTTGTGAAGGAAAAGAAACTCGATGTTGTTAAGTCTGAATATATACATCACAATATAAGGTAGCCACATCAATTTTAGAGAAGAGATGAGGAAATACATATTTCTTATATTGAAAATTATGGCAAACAATCTTGTTCAAAAGTAGTAAAATAGAAAGATAGAAGACTAGTCCTAGAAATGCTAGTAAAAGAGGTGTTTTCATCAAGGAGGTAGAGTCTCCTACTATGCTAGGCAGTGATCATCATCTCCCTGGAGTTCAAGTCCTGAAGAGAGATAGAATCAAATAAGAATTGCTATATAGTTTAACTCATGAGTAACCTTGCTCACAGAAAGCAAATTATAAAAAATTATGAGCACATGCAAAATATTATGTAAGAAGAGCTCTGCACATGGAGAAACCTTCTTCTTTCCAGCAATGGGAGTCAAGCAGCCATCTGCAATTCTAATTGTTTCATTTCCAGCAGAAGAAATATAAGACACAAAATGTTCAGAGGACTGAACCAAATGATCTGTGGTGCTAGAATCCAGAATCTAAGGGTTCTTCCCATCATCAACACTAATAAGACCGAAGGACTGAGGTATACCTAATTGGACAATGGCACCAACAGTAGTGGGACTGGGATTGGTTTGGTTCCCATGTGGATTAGGTGGTTGAGAAGGTCTAGTAGACTCACTCACATACGCTCGCCTTATACTCTATTTTTCGTTGGAAGGGCGTGTCTTACCTTTTAGGGGACGACCAAGTAACTTCCAACATTTTTTTTTGGTATGTCATTGTTTTTTGTAACCATAGATAGGAATTGGTTTTCCATTATGGCTGTCACTGCCACTGGTAGAGGACCACAAAGGGATTGTAAGATAGAAGAGAGGCCCACAGAGTAGGAAAAAGAGAAGTATATTGTTAGGCGTGCAAGACATCTCCTTTATTTAGCCAACACGTTGATGTCCCCTTGGAGAAAATGATCATTAGGAAAGTAATAAAGAAAATAGGCTGCCTTTGCTTACAGGCATCCTAATTAAAAGAGAGAAAAAGGATTATTGGCAGTAACGATAACCGAGCAAAGTCAGTAAATCAAATAAGATTGGAAAGCATTACCTAGGGGGTAGGGGGAGTAAGGAGTTGTTGCCAGCTTTGATGGAATTGATGACCGAGAGGGCCTTTAATCAACCATGCCTTGAAGCAGTTGCTTACTTTAGGTCCATTTGCTTGAAAGCTTCCATGCCCGGAGTTGATCTGGGCACAGACGGATGACAGGTTGATGCAATGGTCCGCCCTTCTTACACAAGCACTTCTAAGAGACCACTCTTCTGCATTAAAAGCGTAAGAGCTAAATGGATGTTGGCTTTTAGGTGAAAGGCTGCTTGCCTGTGAAACGGGAAGGCACCGAAAGTGGGGGTAATTTTGTAAGAGTAGGCTTGCTTATTCCTTCGTTCCTTTTCCTTCTAATCAATCCCTTGCTTCTTTCCTTTTGTGAACTGGAGCTGAGCTATTACGGAGTGGGCATAGTCACGATGTTTATTTACTCTCGCCTCATCCGTTGGATGTAAAGAAAGTAGGTATGGAGGAACTTCTACATGCCTCTAGATATCCAGATTGAATGCCATTGTTTTCATTGATATGGCTTCGACCGGTGGGACGATAGAGCTCAAATCAATTTCATATTGTTTGTGCCTTACTAGAAGTTACATGATGGTTTAGGCTTTTCAAACTTCTGGCACATCAAGGCAAGGATAAGGAAGATAGCTAACTGCATCAAGTCATTTGGAATGCCCAAGCCTGAAAGAGCGCTTGCTTTTATGAACATGTAGGACAACAATCCCATATTAGATAGAGCATAATCATTTCATAACTAAGAAAGCAGCTGCTAGCAGATGAGATTGGTCCTATAGATGATACACCAAAGCAAGAAGGAGGCAAGACACATACAGCCAGAACCCGATCTAAGAATGTATCCTTTACAACCTGTACTAGAACTTCTGGTTGTGGAGTGCGATCATGCACAATGAGGTCTTTATATTCTTGGAGGAGGGCCTTTTTCCTGTCTTCTAGAGCGTTAATACGGTTTCGGATTCGTTGCGCTGGTGAGAGGCAGGTGCTCCCAAAAGGCATCCAAGGTTTGCTGTTGTCGGTATCGATGTTTTGAATTTCTTGTTCTATTTTTGGAAGTGTTGAAGCTATCTTATTATTAGCCATTTCTCCCCCATTACTTCTCTACAAGTGTCTTCCCCTAAATGGAGACTATTGCATTTCGAAGTTCAGTTGAAGTGGGCGTTTTTGTGCTTATTTGATCTTCTCATCTTTGACATTTTAGGGATCAGTCATGAACTACCTGGAAGATAAAACCATGGCTAGGTTATGCAAATGCAACTGTGGTCACTCTATCAGTTTGGTTTTGTCGTGAAACTCTTTCTTTAGCACCTCCAATCATGCTAACCAAAGAACCTTTACTTTAATCGATTAAACATCCTAGAGCTTTAGGTTGGATTATTAGATGTTCTTCCCTTCCATTGAGTCAAAGGGTAGAGGAGTCCCATAACAAGCTCTGGTTCAGGGTAATAGCCCGAATGCCTGGAACATAAGGATCTTACAACCCTTTAATGTAATTGTTTGACTTTACACGTTAAATAGTAAGTACATATGATCCTACGCTCTTTCCTCTCAATCGATCATAGAGCGTAAGGTCCTTCTATCTGCTTTATTTGTGATGATTAGAATGATCTTCTTAATGAATGCTAAAGAAAGAAAGATTAAGTTAGACCAAATTTCATATATCCCTTCCTTATTCATTTTCCTATGAAAGGAGGGAATGGAATGATTCGAGGATAAGCAGAATCCCCAGGGGGATTGAGGGAGACGGATATAGACAAGAAGTAGCGATGGCTCTTTCTTGTCACCACCGTACGCGCCTGTTGAAGACAAGATGAACATTGCTTTAATAAAAGAAATAGAATGGGCAATTCAACATTCCACACTCAAATTAGTACATCTCGTACTCAGGACTCTAGCAATTTCTCCTTCGTCAACCTATACGTTTGAATAGGGAGATTGACAGATGCCCATCAAACCTCTATTTTAGAAAGTTATACCTCACTGGATAGGACGCTTTTCAAAGAGTTGAATAGTCCTTCCATGATCAACATTCTGACTGCAGGATCGGTATGACCATCTCCTTGCCTCAGAGTTCACTTAGCCTAGAACCTCTCCTCTTGCTTGACTTAGATTAGAGTAGCAATTGGCTAAAAGGTACTTCCAACTAAAGCAAGGGCTTATATCAAAATGACGAGGGAAAGTATCCCATATTGGCTCCTATCTACCCACTATGTTGTAGCATAATAAGAAAAGTAAAGGTGAGCCCTGGAACGGAGAAGCGATTCTCAAAGAGCAGGTTAGGTCCTTACCTTTCCCTTCAAGCATGAAGTTGGGATCTGACTCCAAAAGAAAGAGACTCAAAAAAAAAATCTCAACTCAAAGGAGAGGACTAATTAAGCTACTCCTCATTAGTTTAATTTAAAAGGCTCGACTGATAAGGTGAGAGTCCTTATCCTCTTAATTTGAGGAACTTAAAGACTATGTTCGAAGAATATTGAGAAGCAACTATCAGAGATGAGAGTCGGCCATAGTGATCCAAGAGTTCTGTGTGAAAGGGCTCTCGCCCAATGAATCAAAGGTACGTCGGGGATAACTGGCTAATGACTTTTAAGATCTCTTATTAATGGAGTCATTTGGCACATTGATGTTGACTCATCACATTCTAGGGTTGAAGAAGGTCCCAAGGGTTCAGTTGTTCGCTGATGAAAGTGGTACATGAGTTAGGTTTAGTACGTCGTGAGATAGTTCGGATCCTATCTACCATTGGTGTGAAAGGGAGAACTACGAGGAGCCAATCCTAGTACGAGAGGATTGAGTTGGGCCAACTTATGGTGTACTAATTGTTATGCCAATAGCAGTGCTGGTAGCTAAGTTGGTATGGAAGAATCACTATTCTGTGGGAAATCCTTCTTTATACAAGTTCTCGGACAAGGTTTTTGAACATCACTTCGATAGGCCAGAGGTGTAAGCACTGTGAGGTGTTTAGTGATCTCGTATAAAACGAAAGGACTTGCATTTTCACCATAACCAAAATGAAAGAATGTCAACCTATTCCTGTAATTACATCAATCTCGCTACCTTTTTAGTTGTCGCCCCTTACTTGCTCATTCGAATACCACCAGAAAGTAGCTCCTATCTCTAAGGGGGCTTATGCACTCCAAAGACTAAATTTAGCTGCTAGTTCAAAAGTCCTTTCTCTCTAATAATTATGTCTGCTCTGAAGCTCCAACCTATACAAGGGGTTTTGGCCTAGCTTACTAAACGTTGGAATCAAGAGGTCTAATAATAGAAGTAGAAGGTCAAAGGAAGCGGAAGAAGAAAAAGAAGACAAGATTACTCTACTCCATAAGTTTTGGAACTCATGGGTCCGACCTATCAACAGAGTCATATGGATTAAAGAGGTCATTCTGACCCGTTGGACTTGTTGATTTTGAATCCACCCCAATTATGGCTCTGTAATTTTCATTGAAAGGAAGAAAAGGCAGAATGAAACGAAGGAAAGCCATTCTACATCCGTCCTAAGGCATTAAATGAGTGGAATTCTTCTCAAAGTGGGACTCGAAAAGAATTTGAGACACTCATATTAGATTTAGCCTCTCCTTCTTAGTTGAGTTGCTTATCACACCTTGCTCTCGGTAAGACGTTTAGAAGGCAGTGGCTTCTTTTATGGCTCAGATTTATGAGCATATGGTATTTCTCCCTAGATGCCCCTTTTCTTTCAAATGTCACGGTGGAATTCTCTCCTAAACCAAACTAACAACTTTCTTAGAAGGTAGAATTACGAACTTCAAAACGTCTTTGAAAGTGGATGAAATGGGTTAAGTCCTATCTATAGAAGATGGAATTGCCTACGTTTATAAATTAAAGGAGATTCAAGCTAGGGAAATGGTAGAATTTGTTAGCGGTGTCAAAGGAATAGCCTTAAATCTTGAGAATGAGAATGTATGGATTGTTGTCTTTGGTAGTGATATCGCTATTAAAGAAGGAGATCTTGTCAAGCGCACTGGATCAATTGTGGATATTCCAGCAAGGTTATGCTTGGGTGTATGGTCGGTACCTTGGGAGCACCTATTGATGGAAGAGGGGCTTTTAGTGATCATGAGCGAAGACGTATCAAAGTGAAAGCCCTTGGGATAATTTAACGTAAATCAATGCACGAGCCTATGGAAATAGGGTTAAAAGCGGTGGATAGCCTGGTTCCTATAGGTAAGAGCCAACGAGAACTGATGATCAAGGAGCGACAAACTAGAAAAATTGATATAGCTATTAATACCATATTAAACCAAAAGCAAATCAACTCCACTCAATTCAAATGCTTTGCTATGAACCTCTTTTATTTTCTTGTTCGGATTCTGCCTCTTATTATCATTTTTGTTTTCTATTAGAGCAAAAGACAGAGAACAAATCAAATGAGGGATAAGTTGGGCGGTTCTCCTATCCATCTTTTTCATACTTTTGAGTATGATCCTATTTCTGAATATTAGAAAAGGATCTTTTTTAAAATGAAAAAGAGGGAAAATATTTTTTTGGATCCTCTATTTAAGCCTTCTATTTGACCTTAATTTGCCTCTACTTTTTATGTTTTCAATTTCATAGTCTTTTTTCTACTATTTGCGCCAAGTTTATGATTGATTTTTTCTCTAATTATTCTCTCTAATTCTTTAGAGAATTAATCTTCTCCTTTGGAGGATTCCTTTGCCCTACAGGTCCTCTTGATACCTTGCCCATGACTCCAAATACGGTGGAGGAAACCTCCCTTTTTAATTGAATCTGAAGATTAGAGAGGGAGAATTGTATTTTTCTCCTAGGAAAGGAGTCAACGCTCTTCTGGCGAGAATCTTTGAAACAACCTTTGGATTCTTTTACAACCCAAAAGGACTAATATTGGTTCATAGAGTTCTCCAAACGAGATTTGAAGATTCAAGAACTCAAACACTCCTGTTTTCTCTATTTCTTCAAATTATAGAGAACAAGACCAACCTCATCCAGAACGCAACCTGCGATCCCAAAAGTTGCTTTGTCTATTACTTGGAAGAGCACTATAAGAAGCTAGACTCATTTGAGGACTAGTTGAACGAACAAGAATGAGACAAGGAGGAAATTTCTTTTTTAGTTTATTTCCTAAAAGATCTCCTCAAACATGGACATCAATCCTATTACGTTTGGAAGATCTTGAGGGCTCCTCACTGGCGCGATTTTTTAGATTAATTAGAAGTCTATTGTCCATTTTTTCTCTTTTGAAATTGAAAGGAGGGAAGGAAAAGTTTTGTTCTCGTTCTTGTTTGCATAAGATTATCTATTCCACGAAAATGTTTCTTTTATGGTTGGGGGTCCCAAATCAAATTGTCCTTGCAATTCTTCCTTCTTTTTTTTTTTTTTTTTGTTTTGAGTGTAGTATAACAACCTTGACTGCACAAGCCTTGGCTTGGCCTACCTCCATTCCTAGAGGAGTCGTATGAGGCAAAAGCTCAACGTACGATTTTGAAGTCAAGCCTTTCCAGTAGTAGGGCTTAGGGACTGATATGATGATTGGTTTAGGTAGGGCGGTCGGCCTACTACGGGCTCCTGTAGAGATTAGTACGTGAGATCGCGATCCACAAACTGACGCATGAGACTGACCCTTGACTTGGGAATTAAGAGGGGAAAGATAGCATGTCATAAGAGCGAGGTTTGGAACCCTACTGCAGAAGGGATGCTTCGTGAGCTGGGCTTAACGAGATAAGGCCTTTTGGTGAAGACAAGTCAATTTTGGGCCACTTAACCCTGCACATGATGAGAAGGCCCTATAGACTAAAGGAAAGCATGTACGTTGTCACACTCCCTACCTTTCAAAGGTGCCTAGAGGACAGGTCAGACGTTGCAGAGTGAGGACTCGAGAGCGAATTCCACACCGACAGGGGGACAGAAGAAGGCCATCACGAGGCATATCACGACCTACAGGCAAGACCGGCGAGACATGAGAGGGCAAGTCAATTGGGAGTCAGAGGATCCATAGTACCTACAGACCCACAGACTGAATATGCATCATTTTTTAAAGCAGGGGGAAGGGATCTCTTTTCAGCAACGAAAAAAAGAGCTAATTTGACTCGACACAACCTAATGATGCATCCAATACCACTGTGCCTAGAATGCCTTAGTATGTCTCTACTCCTTAAAGCTATACGAGCAAGAAGCACTTTCTTTGACAGGGGGCTTCCATTCAATATAAGACGACAGAGATCAGATTTCAGGGAGAAAGGTGTTGACATGACTAATGACTGCAATTCATTTCAATAAATGAGCTCATTTTCTTTAGTTACTCTTCGTTTCATTCAGAATAGCATAAATTTTCAAAAAAGAAAGGAGAAAATTTCTCAAATTCCTTTAGCGTCTCATTGATAACGACATATTAACCTGTTCCATGAATGAGTCACTGGCGTTCGTCACTCGTTGGACAAGCATTGGCCACCTTTTCGATCGTTTAGGGTTGCACATTAGTTCTCTGCTACCGAGCTCAGTTCCCGACTTCTACTTTAGGTAAATGTGTGAAGCACGATGCCAAAAATTTAGGCTGAAGCCCTTAAAGTATGCGTCTCAAAACTTGAAAAACTTTTGACCAATAGGAAACAAAGAAATCGTTGAAGGAACGCTTTTTACCTCGAGAAAGAAAAACTGAGTCTAGGGCATTCTCGTTCACATTTTCTTTGGACGAACACTAGAAGTGCATGAGCTTAGCCTGTTTCCTTCCCTGAAATGCATTTTTAGTGGTTTCTGACATCGGACGAGCGTTTACGACTAGTTGGAAAAGCATTGGCCATCTTTTTTATCATTCCAGGTTGCATCTTAGGTCTCCATCCAACGAGCTCACTTCCCGACTTATACTTTGGAGAATGTGTGAGGGACGATGCTACGAATTTAAACTGAAGTCCATGGATTATGAGTCCCGAAGCTCGAAACACTTATGACCAATACACAACAAAGAAAACATTCAAGGACTGCTTTTTACCCCAAGATAAAAAACTGAGTCTGGGGAATTCTCGTTCATATTTTTATGGGATGAACACCAGAAGTTCATGAGCTTACCCTGCTTCTCTTACCGAAATGCATTTTCAGCGGTTTTCGATTTCGAACGAGCGTTGACCACTCGTTGAAAGAACATTGGCCATCTTTTTTATCGTTCCGGGTTGCACCTTAGTTCTCCCTCTAACGAGCTCGCTTTCCAACCTATACTTTTGGAATATGTGTGAGGCACGATGCCTGGAATGTAGGCTGAAGTCCTCAGAGTATGAGTCCCGAAGCCCGAAACACTAATGATCAATACAAAAGAAAAAAACCATGGAAGAACAACTTTTTACACGAGTTGGAAAAAAAGAGTTCAGGTCTTTCTCATTTACATTTTCTTTAAACGAACACCATAAGTTCTTGGGCTTAGCCCGTTTCCTTCGTTGAAGTGCATTTGCAGTGGTTTCTGACATCGAACGAGCGTTCACCACTAGTTGGAAGAGCATTGGCCATCTTTTCAATGGTTATAGGTTGCACCTGAGTTCTCCCACCAACGAGCTCGCTTCCTGACCTATACTTTGTGAAAATGTGTGAGGGACGATGCCAGTAATGCAGATCGAAGTCCTCGAATTATAAGTCTTGAACTTCGAAACACTTATGACCAATAGAAAACAAAGAAACCTTTGAAAGACCGCTTTTACCCTAGATAGAAAAACTGAGTTCGGGGCATTCTCGTTCGCATTTTCTTAGGACGAACATCGAAAGTTCTGGAGCTTAGCACGTTCTCTTTGCTGGAAGTGCATTTTCAGTGGTTTCTAACACTATATGAGCATTTGCCAATTGTTGGAAGAGCATTGGCCATCTTTTCGATGGTTTTGGGTTGCACCTTAGTTCTAACCTCAACGAGCTCGCTTCTCGACCTATACTTTGGGAAAATGCGTGACAGACGATACCAGAATTGTAGACTGGTCTCCTTATAGTATGAGTCCCAAAGCTCGAAACACTTATAACCAATACAAAACAGAAAAACTGTTGAAATGACTACTCATTACCATGGGATAATAAAACTGAGTTTAGGGCAATCTCGGTCGCATTTTCTTGAGACGAACACCAAAAGTCGTTGACCTTAGCCCATTTCCTTTGTTGAATACATTTTCAATGTTTTCTGACATCTAACGAGCCTTTGCCACTCGTTGGAAAAGCATTGGCCATCTTTTTTATGGCTTCGTGTTGCACCTTAGTTCTTCCCCCAACAATCTCGCTTTCTGACCTATACTTTAAGAAAATGTGAGAGGGATGATGCCAAAAATGTAGACTGAAGTCCTTGGAGTATGGGTCCCAAGGTTCGAAACAATTATGACCAATACAAAACAAAAAAACCATTGAAGGACCAATTTTTACTTTGAGATAGGAAAACTATAACCAGGGATTCTCGTTTGCATGTTCTTTAAACGAACACAAGAAGTTATTGAGCTTAGCCCGGTTACCTTTGCTGAAATGCATTTTCAGTGGTTTCTAACACTGCACGAGCGTTCGCTACTCGTTGGAAGAGCATTGGCCCTCTTTTCCATCGTTTCGGGTTGCACCTTAGTTCTCCCTCCAGCGAGCTCGCTCCCCGACCTATACTTTGGGAAAATGTGAGACGGACGATGCCAAGAATGTGGACTGAAGTCCTCGGAGTATGAGTCTTGAAGCTCGAAACATTTATGACCAATACAAAACAAAGAAACAATTGAAGCACCGCATTTTAACTAGAGATAGAAAAAATGAGTCCTGGGCATTCTCATCCGTATTTTCTTGGGATGAACACCAGAAGTTCTTAAGCTTAGTCCGTTTCCTTCACTGGAAATGCATTTCAGTGGTTTCTGACACTGGACGATCATTTGCCACTTATTGGAAGAGCATTGGTCATCTTTTCGATCGTTTCGTGTTGCACCTTCGTTCTTCACTGTACGATCTCGCTTCTCAACCTATACTTTGGGAAATGTGTGAGGGACAATGATAGGAATGTCGACTGAAGTCCTTAGAGTATGAGTGTCGAAGCTCGAAATAATTATGACCAATTCAAAACAAAGAAATCGTTGAAGGACTACTTTTTACACCGAGATAGAAAACTAAGCCATGGGCATTCTCATTCGCCTTTTCTTCAGTCGAACATTAGAAGTTCATGAGCTTAGCTCTCATTAACATGCATTTTCAGTGGTTTCTGACATCGGACGAGTGTTTGTCACTTGTTGGAAGAGCATTGGCCATCTTTTCAATCGTTTCGGGTTGCAACTTAGTTCTCCCCTCAACGAGCTTGCTTTTCGACCTATACTTCTAAATAATGTGTTAGGGACAATGCCAGGAATATAGACAGAAGTCCTCAGAGTATAAGTCCAGAAGCTCAAAAAACTTATGACCAATACAAAAGAAAAAAACAGTTGAAGGACCGCTTTTTACCTATAGATAGAAAAACTTTGTCCATGGCATTCTCGTTCGCATTTTCATTGAACGAACACTAGAAGTTCTTGAGTTTAGCCCGTTTCCTTCACTAAAATTCCTTTTCAGAGGTTTCTGATGTCGGACGAGCATTCGCCACTTGTTGGAAGAGCATTGACCATCTTTTCGATCGTTAGGAGTTGCACCTTAGTCCTTCCACCAACGAGCACATTTCCCGACCTATACTTTGAGAAAATGTGTGGGGGACGATGCCAAGAATATAGACTGAAGTCCTCGAAGTATGAGTCCCGAACCTCAAAACACTTATGACCAATACACACAAACAAACTGTGGAAGGACTACTTTTTACCACGAGTTCGAAAATCTGAGTCGAGGATGGGACGAGCACCAAAAATTCTTAAGCCTAGCTCGTTTCCTTTGCTGAAATGCATTTTCAGTGGTTCTACTTCTGTCAAGCATTTTTCAATCGTTGGAAGAGCATAGGTCAACATTTTTATTGTTTCGGATTGTACATTAGCTCTCCCTCCAACAAGATCGCTTTCCGACCTATAATTTGGAAAACGTATTAGGAACGATGCTAGAAATGTAGATTAAAGTTCTAAATGTATTACTGCCAAAGCTCGAAACACTTATGACCAATACAAAACAAAGAAACCGTTGAAGGACCGTTTTTTACCCCGAGATAGAAAAACTGAGTCCTGGCATTCTCGTTTACATTTTCGTGAGACGAACACTAGAAGTTCATGGGCTTAGCTCGTTTCCTTCGCTTAAATGCATTTTTAGTGGTTTCGGACTCCATATGAGCGTTGACCACTCGTTGGAAGAGCATAGGCCATCTTTTTTATCGTTCCAGTTGCACCTTAGTTCTCCCTCCAACGAGCTCCCTTTCCAACCTATACTTTAAGAAAATGTGTGAGGCACGATACCAAGAATATAGACTGAAGTCCTCGGATTATGAGTGTTGAACCTCGAAACACTAATGACCAATACAAAATTAACAAATCTTGGATGAACTAATTTTTACCACGAGTTAGAAAAATTTATTACGGGGCATTCTCGTTCGCATTTTCATCAAACGAACACTAGAAGTTCTTGAGCTTAGCCCATTTCCTTCACTAAAATGCCTTTTCAGAGGTTTCTGATGCCGGACGAGCATTCGCCACTTGTTGGAAGAGCATTGACCATCTTTTCGATTGTTAGGAGTTGCACCTTAGTCCTCCCACCAACGAGCACATTTCCCGACCTGTACTTTGAGCAAATGTGTGGGGGACGATGCCAGGAATATAGACTGAAGTCCTCGGAGTATGAGTCCCAAATCTCGAAACACTTATGATCAATACACAACAAACAAATAGTGGAAGGACTGCTTTTTACCATGAGTTCGAAAATGTAAGTCGAGGATGGGACGAGCACCAAAAATTCTTAAGCCTAGCCCGTTTCCTTCGCTGAAATGCATTTTCAGTGGTTTCTAACTTCTGTTAATCATTTGCCAATGGTTGGAAGAGCATAGGTCAACATTTCTATTGTTTCGGATTGTGCATTAGCTCTCCCTCCAACAAGATCGCTTTCCGACCTATAATTTGGAAAACGTATTAGGAACGATGCGAGAAATGTAGATTGAAGTTCTAAGAGTATTACTGCCAAAACTCAAAACACTTATGACCAATACAAAACAAAGAAACCGTTGAAGGACCGCTTTTTACCCCGAGATAGAAAAACTGAGTCCCGGCATTCTCGTTCACATTTTCGTGAGATGAACACCAGAAGTTCTTGGGCTTAGCTCGTTTCCTTCGCTGAAATGCATTTTTAGTGGTTTTGGACTCCATACGAGCATTGACCACTCGTTGGAAGAGCATTGGCCATCTTTTTTATCGTTCCGGTTGCACCTTAGTTCTCCCTCCAACGAGCTCCCTTTCCAACCTATACTTTAAGAAAATGTGTGAGGCACGATACCAAGAATATAGACTGAAGTCCTTGGATTATGAGTGCTGAACCTCGAAAAACTAATGATCAATACAAAATTAACAAATCTTGGAAGAACTAATTTTTACCACGAGTTAGAAAAATTTATTATGGGGCATTCTCGTTTGCATTTTCATCAAACGAACACTAGAAGTTCTTGAGCTTAGCCCATTTCCTTAGCTGAAGTGCACTTTCAGTGGTTTCTCAAACCAGACGAGCGTTTACGACGCGTTGTAAGAGCATTGGCCATCATTTAGATCGTTTCGGGTTGCACCTTAGTTGTCCCTCCAATGAGCTCACTTCCCGACATATACTTTGGGAAAATGTGTGTGGGACGATGCCAGGAATGTAGACTGAAGTCCACGAAGTATGAGCCTCGAAGCTTGAATCACTTATAACCAATACTAAACAAAGAAACTGTGGAAGGACCGTTTTTTTACCCCGAGATAGAAACACTATGTCTGAGGCATTATCATTCGCATTTTCGTGGGATGAACACCAGAATTTCTTAAGCTTAGTATGTTTCCTTCACTGAAATGCATTTCAGTTGTTTCTGACTCTAGACGAACGTTGACCACTCGTTGGAAAAGCATTGGCCATCTTTTCTATCGTTCTGGATTGCACCTTTGTTCTTTCTCCAATGATCTTGCTTTCTATCCTATACTTTGGGAAAATATGTGAGGCACGATGCCAAGAATGTAGACTGAAGTCCTCGGAGTATGAGTCCTCAAAGCTTGAAACACTAATGATCAATACAAAATAAGGAAACTGTGGAAGAACTATTTTTTACGACAAGTTAGAAAAATTGATTCCGGGGCATTCTCCTTCGCATTTTCTTGGGACTAATACTAGAAGTTCTTGAGCCTAGCTTGTTTCCTTCCTGAAATATATTTTAAGTTGTTTCTGACACCGAACAAGCGTACGCCATTCGTTGGAAGAGCAATGACCATCTTTTCAATTGTTTCGGGTTGCACCTGAGTTCTCCCTCCAACGAGCTCGATTTCTAACCTATACTTTGGAAAAATGTATGAGGGACGATGCACAAATGTAGACTGAAGTCCTCGAAGAATGAGTCCTGAAGCTCAAACCACTTATAACCAATACAAAAAAAAAAAAAAAAACCACTGAATGACCGCTTTTTACCCCGAGATAGAAAAACAAGAGTCTGGGACATTCTCGTTCCCATTTGCTTCGGACGAAAACTAGAAGTTTTGGAGCTTAGCCCCTTTTCCTTTGCTTAAATGCATTTTCAGTTGTTTGTGACATAGAACGAGTGTTCCTCACTAGTTGGAAGAGCCTTGGACATCTTTTTTATTGTTTCGGGTTAGACCTTAGTTCTTCCTTCAACAAGCTCGATTCCCGACCTATACATTGGGAAAATGTGTGGGGTGCGATGTAAGGATTTTAAACTGAAGTCCTTGAAGTGTGAGTCCCAAAACTTGAAACACTTATGACTAATAAAAAACAAAGAAACCGTCGAAAGATCGCGTTTTACACCGAGATAGAAAAACTGAGTCTGGGGCATTCTCGTTCCCTTTTTCTTGGAATGAACAGTAGAAGTTCTTGGGCTTAGCCCATTTCTATTGCTAAAATGCATTTTCACTAGTTTTTGACACTGAATGAGTGTTCGCCACTCGTTGGAAGAGCATTGGCCATCTTTTCCATCGTTTCGGGTTGGACATTAGTTCTACCGCCAACGAGCTCTTTTTTCAACCTATACTTTTGGAAAATGGGTGAGGAACAATGCTAGAAACGTACACTAAAGTCCTCAGAGAATGAGTCCCGAAGCTCGAATGACTTATGACCAATGCGAAAAAAAAAAAAAAGAAACCACTGAAGGACCGATTTTTACCCTGAGATAGAGAAACTGAGTCCGTGGAATTCTCCTTCGCATTTTCTTGAGACTAACACCAAAAGTTCTTAAGCCTAGCATGTTTCCTTTGCTGATATATATTTTCAATTGTTTTTGACACCGGACAAATGTACGCCATTCGTTGGAAAAGCAATGACCATCTATTCGATTGTTTTGGGTTGCACATTAGTTCTCCCTCCAACGAGCTTGCTTCTCGACCTATACTTTGGGAAAATGTGTGAGGGACAATGCACAGAATGTAGACTGAAATCTTCGGAGAATGAGTCCTGAAGCTCGAACCACTTATAACCAATACAAAAAAAAAGACACCACCGAATGACCACTTTTTACTCAGAGAGAAAAATTAAATCCGGGGCAATCTCGTTCGCATTTGCTTGAGACGAAAACTAGAATCTCTTGAGCTTAGCCCGTTTTTCTTCGCTTAATTGCATTTTCAGTGGTTTTTTACACAAAACAAGCGTTCCCCACTAGTTGAAAGAGCATTAGCCATCTTTCTTATTGTTTCGGTTGCACCTTAGTTCTTCCTCCAACGAGCTCGCTTCTCAACCTATACATTGAGAAAATGTGTGGGGTGCGATGTCAGGATTTTAAACTGAAGTCCTTGAAGTGTGATTCCTAAAACTTGAAACACTTATGACTAATATAAAACAAAGAAACCATCGAAAGATTGTTTTTTACACCGAGATAAAAACTGAGTCTGAGACATTCTCGTTCACTTTTTTTTGGTACCAACAGCAGAAGTTCTTGAGCTAAAATGCATGTTCACTGGTTTCTGACACCACACGAGTGTTTGCCACTCGTTGGAAGACATTGGCCATCTTTTCAATCGTTTCGGGTTGGACATTAGTTCTACAGTCAACGAGCTCGTTTCCCGACCTATACTTTTGCAAAATGGGTGAGGGACGATGCTAGAAATGTACACTAAAGTCCTCGAAGAATGAGTCCTGAAGCTTGAACCGCTTATGACCAATACAAAAGAAAGAAACCATTGAAGGACCGCTTTTTACCACGAGATAGAAAAACTGAGTCTGGGGCATTCTCCTTCGCATTTTTTTGGGGTTCTTGAGCCTAGTCTGTTTCCTTCGCTGAAATATATTTTTAGTTGTTTCTGACACTTAATAAGCATATGCCATTCGTTGGAAGAGCAATGACCATCTTTTCGATTGTTCCGGGTTGCACCTTAGTTCTCCCTCCAACGAGCTCACTTCCCAACCTATACTTTGGGAAAATATGTTTGGGACAATGCAAGAAATGTAGATTGAAGTCCTCGAAGAATGAGTCCCGAAGCTCGAACCACTTATAACCAATACAATAAAAAGAAACCACCGAATGACCGCTTTTTACCCCGAGATAGAAAAACTGAGACCGGGGCATTCTTGTTCGAATTTTCTTGGGACTAACACCAGAACTTCTTGAGCCTAGTCTATTTCCTTCGCTGAAATACATTTTTAGTTGTTTCTGACACTGGACAAGCGTATGCAATTCGTTGGAAGAGCATTGGTCATCTTTTCAATTATTGCGGGTTGCACCTTAGTTCGCCCTCCAAAGAGGTCGCTTCCTGACCAAATCTTTGGGAAAATGTGTGAGGGATGATGCAAGGAATGTAGATTGAAGTCCTCTGAGTATGAGTTCCGAAGCTCGAAACACTTATGATCAATACAAAACAAAGAAATCGTTGAAGAACTACTTTTTGCCCCAAGATAGAAACACTCAGTGCAGGGCATTCTCATTCACATTTTCTTAGGACGAACACTAGAAGTTCTTGAGCTTAGTCTGTTTCCTTTGTTTAAATGCATTTTAAGTAGTTTCTGACACCGAACGAGCATTTTCCACTAGTTGGAAGAGCATTGGCCATCTTATCAGCCGTTTCAAGTTGCACCTTAGTTCTTCTCCCAACAAGCTCGCTTCCTGACCTATACTTTGGGAAATTGTGTGAGGGACAATGCTAGGAATGTTGACTAAAGTCCTCGAAGTATGAATTCCGAATCTCGAAACACTTATAACCAATACAAAACAAATAAACTGTTGTAGGAGCACTTTTTAGCCCGAGATAAAAAAATTGAGTCCAGGGCATTCTCATTTGCATCTTCTTGGGACGAACAGTATAATTTCTTGAGCTTAGCACCTTTCATTCATCGTAGGTGCATTTTCAGTGGTTTCTGACATCGAAAAAGCGTTCGCCACTCTTTTTAAGATCATTGGCTATCTTTTCGATTGTTTCGGTTTGCACCTTAGTTCTCCCTCTAAAGAGCTCACTTTCCAACCTGCACTTTGGGAAAATGTGTAAGGGACGATGCAAGGAATGTAGAATGAAGTCCTTAGAGTATGAGTCCCGATGCTTGAAACAGTTATGACCAATACAAAACAAAGAAACCGTTGAAGGTCTGCTTTTTACCCCAAAATAGAAAAACTGAGTCTGAGGCATTCTCGTTTGAATTTTCTTGGGACGAACACCAGAAGTTCTTGAGCTAAGCACGGTTGCCTTTGCTGAAATGCATTTTTAGTGGTTTCTGAAATCAGACGAGCGTTCGCCACTCATTGGAAGACCATTTGCCATCTTTTCGGTTGTTTTGGGTTGCACCTTAGTTGTCCCTCCAACAAGCATGCTTCCTATTCTATACTTTGGGAAAATTTGTAAGGGACGATGCAAAGAATGTGGACTGATGTCCTCAGAGTACGAGTCTTGAAGCCTGAAACTTTAACGACCAATACTAAACAAAGAAACCTTTAAAGGACCTCTTTTTACCCCTAGATAGAAAAACTGAGTCCGAGGAATTCTCATTCGCATTTTCTTGGGACGAAAAGCAGATGTTATTGAGCTTAGCCTGATTCCTTCGCTTGAAGTGCATTTTTCGTTGTTTCTGACACCAGACGAGCATTTGCCACTCGTTAGAAAAGCATTGGCAATCTTTTCGATCATTTTGGGTTGCACCTTAGATCACCCTCCAACGAGCTCGCTTCACAACCTATACTTTAGGAAAATTTGTGAGGGACGATTGCTGGAATGAGCCTGAAGTCGTTAGACAATGGGTCCCAAAGCTCGAAACACTTATGACCACTACAAAACATATAAACCGTTGAAGGACCGCTTTTTTCCTTAAGATAGAAAAACTAAGTCCAGGCCATTCTTGTTCACATTTTCTTGGGAAGAACACCGAAATTTCTTGAGCCTAGCCTGTTTCTTTTGTCGAAATGAATTTTCAGTGGTTTCTGACATCAGACGAGCATTCGTCACTCGTTGGAGGAGCATTGGCCATGTTTTGACTGTTTCGGATTGCACCTTAGTTCTCTTACTAACGAGCTCGCTTCCCGACCTATACTTTGGAAACATGTATGAGGAACGATGCAAGAAATATAGACTGAAGACCTCGGAGTATGAGTCCTGAAGCTCGAAACACTTATGACTAATATAAAACAAAGAAATCGTCAAAGGACCGCTTTTTACCTCGAGATAGAAAAACTTAGTCTAGAACATTCTCGTTTGTACTTTCTTGGGACAAACACCAGAAGTTCTTGAGCTTAGCTCATTTCCTTTTCTTGAAGTGTATTTTCCGTGGTTTCTAACACCGGACGAGCATTCGCCACTCGTTTGAAGATCATTGTCCATCTTTATTATCGTTTTCGGTTACACCTTAGTTCTCCCTCAAACGAGCTCGCTTTCCGTCCTATACTTTTGAAGAATGTGTGAGGGACAATTTTTGGAATGTAGAATGAAATCCTCAAAGTATGAGTCCCGAAGCTTGAAACACTTATGACTAATAGAAAACAAAGAAACCATTGAAGGACCACCTTTTACCCCAAGATAGACAAACACACGTTTCCTTTGGTGAAATGCATTTTTAATGGTTTCTGACACTAAACGAGCATTCACCATTCGTTGGAAGAGCATTGGGCATCTTTTTTATAGTTTTGGGTTGCACCTTAGTTCTCTTTCCAACGAGCTCGCTTCCCGACCTATACTTTGGGAAAATTTGTAAGGGACGATGTAAGGAATGTAGACTGAAGTCTTTGGAGTATGAGTCCCGAATCCTGAAACACTTATGACCAATACTAAACAAAGAAACCTTTAAAGGACAACTTTTTATCCCTAGATAGAAAAACTGATTCCAGGGCATTCTCGTTCACATTTTCTTAGGACGAAAAGCAGAAGTTCTTGTTGGAAAAGCATTGGCAATGTGTGAGGGACGTAAAATAGAAGTTCTTATTGGTGAAGCATTCGCTTGAAGTGTAGTTTTCATGCTTTCTGACACCGGACGAGTGTTCACCACTCGTTGGAAAAGCATTGGCAATCTTTTTGATCGTTTCGGAATGCACCTTAGTTCTCCCACCAACGAGCTCGCTTCACAACCTATACTTTGAGAAAATGTATGAGGGACGATTCCTAGAATGAGCCTGAAGTCCTCAGAGTATGAGTTCTGAAGCTCGAAACACTTATGACCAATCGAAATCATAGAAATCGTTGAAGGACCCCTTTTTAACCCAAGATAGAAAAACTGAGGCCGAGGCATTCTCGTTTGCATTTTCTTGAGACGAACACTAGAAGTTCTTGAGCTTCGCTAGCTTCCTTTGCTGAAATATAATTTCAGTGGTTTCTGACACTGAAGGAGTGTTCGCCACTCGTTGGAAGAGCATTGGCCATTTTTTCGATCATTTCGGGTTGCATCCTAGTTCACCCTCCAACGAACTCACTTCACGACCTATACTTTGAGAAAATGTGTAAGGAACAATTCCTATAATGAGCCTGAAGTCCTCGGAGTATGAATCCCGAAGCTTGAAACACTTATGACCAATACAAATCATAGAAACCATTGAAGAACTGCCTTTTTCCCGAGATAGAAAAACTAAGTCTTGGACACACACCATAAATTCTTGAGCCCAGCCCGTTTCCTTCACTTGAATTTTATTTTCCATGGTTTCTAACACTGTACGAGCATTCGCCACTCGTAGGAAGTGCATTGGCCATCTTTTCGATCATTTGGGGTTACACCTTAGTTTTCCTTCTAACGAGCACGCTTGCCGACCTATACTTTGGGAGACACGATGCAAGGAATGTAGACTTAAATCCTTAGAGTATCAGTTCCGAAGCTCGAAACACTTATGACTAAGAAAAAATAAAGAAACCGTTGAAAGAGCGCTTTTTTGCCCAAGATAGAAAAATTGAGTCCAGGGCATTCTCATTTGCATTTTCTTTGGATGAACACCAGAAGTTCTTAAGCTTAGCCCAGACGACCATTCGCCACTTGTTGGAAGAGCATTGGCCATCTTTTCAATCGTTTCAGGTTGCACCTTATTTCTCTCTCCAAAGAGCTTGCTTCTCAACTACTTTGGGAAAATCTGTGAGGGACGATGCTAGGAAGAAAGCCTAAAGTCCTCAGAGTATGAGTCCCAAAGCTCAAAATACTTATGAGTAATACAAAACAAAGAAACCGTTGAAGGACCGCTTTTTACCACAAGATAGAAAAACTTTGTCAGGGGCATTTTCATTCGTAATTTCTTGGGACAAACACAAAAAGTTCTTGAGCTTAGCTTTTTTCCTTCACTAGAAATGCATTTTTAGTGGTTTGACATCGGACGAGCGTTCGCCACTCGTTGGAAGAGCATTGTAATCTTTTTTATAGTTTCGAGTTGTACCTTAGTTCTTTGTCCAATGAGCTGGCTTCTCAACCTATACTTTAGGAAAACTGAGGTGCACGTGTTATTGTCACCAGAAACCTCTGAACTTGCCCATCTCGTTCAGAAGGTGCTGACCAACCCATTCCTGCCACCCTTGCCTTCATCTATTGTCGTTAATGCCTCCCGCACACCGCATTTATGTTTTACCATCTACCTCCATCGAGCCACCGCCGCTTCTACAGTCCAACTATATGCCTTGCCATCCATTGACTCTATTCCAAACCCTAGCAATCATCTCATGGTTGGCCATCCTCAAATCTACTCAAAATTTGATGTTGGAGAGTCTTCGGCACATTTCAACACTAACGTGTCAACCTCTTCTTCTTTAAGTATAACTCACAAGCAACTAGAAAGGCATCAACAACAGATTACGACAATTGAGGCTACATTAGAGGTAACATCAATACTCTTGGTCGTGGTCTTCATGCAGCTTTACCGGTATATTATGAGAATCCAATAACCTCATTCCTCTCTTTATCCTCTCATTAGTGACTAATATAGCGGCACAATCTACAGGATATTTTTCAAGAGAAAAATTGAATTACAATGACTATTTCTTCCGATTTCAGTCAGTGAAAATAGTTCTTGAAGGGCAACATAAATTCGGTTTCCTGACAGGGGAAATACTTCGTCCTCCGCCTGAAGACCCTCAAGAAAGGTATTGGAAGGGAGAGGATTCTCTTCTTCGATCTACATTGATCAATAGCATTGAGCCACAAATTGGATAACCTTTACTCTATGCTGCAACTACTAAAGATATTTAGGACACAACCCAAAAATTGTATTCCAGACGTGAAAATGCCTCTCGTCTATGTAAAGTGCTCTAGATTTGAAGAGATTGACAGGATTTAAGATTTTCTTGTTGGTCTTAACTCTAAGTTTGATATAGTTCGTGGGTGTCTACTAAGCTAGAGACCGATTCCCTCCCTGATGTAGGTCTTTTCTGAAATTTGTCTTGAGGAGGATCGAACAAATGCTATGAATATTTCGACCATCTCGGCTATTAACTCTGCTACTTTTTCACGCAAGATCCTCTACCAGTGGCAGTGAAAAGAACAATGGGAAACCAGTTCCTCTGTGATCATTATAAGAAGCAATGGCATACCAAAGAGCAATATTGGAAGTTACGTGGTCGTCCCCCAAGAGGTAAAAAACGACCTTCCAACGACAAACAGAACATTGAACAGGTATATGTGACCGAGTTTGGTGGATCTTCTCAACCACCTGATCTACATGAGAATCAGGTCAATCCCAGTCCTACTACTGTAGGTGCCATTATGCAATTAGGTATTCCTTAGTCCTTCAGTCTTATTAATATTAATGAGAAGAAACCATGGATTCTGGATTCTGGAGGCACAAACCATTTGACTAGTTCCTCTAAATTGTTTGTGTCCTATATTCCACGTGTTAGTAATGAAACGATTAAGATTGCAGATGGCTCCTTGGCCTCCATTATTGGGAAGGGGAAGATTTCTCTTTGTGCAGGACTCTCTTTATATTATCATGTGTTGCATGTGCCGAAATTTCTTATAACTTGTTGTCTATAAGCAAGATTACTCGTGATCTAAACTGCAAAGCAACATTCTTACCTGATTGTCTCTATTTAGGACTTGAGCTCGGGGAGGATGATTGGCACTGCCTGACATAGTAGAGGACTTTACCTTCTTGATGACATCTCTTCTAGTAGTATTCCTAGGACTAGTCTTTTATCTTCTTATTTTACTACTTTTGAACAAAATTGTATGCTGTGGCATTTTTGTCTAGGCCACCCTAATTTTCAATATATGAAACATTTATTTCCTCATTTCCGTTTAGCCCACCCTAATTTTCAAGAGTGAAAAGATGAGTTTTTTTTACATTTATGGCCCAACTTGAAGGGAAGTGTTAGAATTAGCGAGCTTATTGTATGTTGAAAGCCCGAGGGTTTGTTGAGATTTTATAGTTGTAGGAGTGTTGTTTACTCCGAGATAGAGAAACTAAGTACGAGGCATTCTCATTAGCATTTTCTTGCGACGAACACCAGAAATTCTTGAGCTTAGCACATTTCGTTCGTTGAAGGTCAACTTTCAGTGGTTTCTGACACCGGACAAGCGATCCCAACTCCTTGGAAGAGCATTGGTCATCTTCTCGATCTTTTAGGGTTGCACCTTAGTCCTCCCTTCAAAGAGTTCGCTTCCCGACCTATACTTTGGGAAAATGTATGAGGGACGATATAAAGAATGTAGACTAAAGTCTTCGGAGTATGAGTCCCAAAGCTCAAGACACTTATGACCAATACAAAACAAAGAAATCGTTGAAGGCCCGCTTTTTACCCCGAGATAGAAAAACTTTATTCGGGGCATTCTCGTTCACATTTTCTTGGGACAAAAATAAAAAGTTCTTGAGCTTAACACCTTTCCTTCATTGGAAGTGCATTTTCAGTGGTTTCTGACATCGAACAAGCATTCGCCAGTCGTTTTAAGATCACTGGCCATCTTTTAAATTGTTTCGGGTTGCACCTTAGTTCTCCCTCCAAAGAGCTCGCTTCCTGACCTATACTTTGGGAAAATATGTGAAGGGTGATGAAAGGAATGTAGACTGAAGTCCTTGGAGTATGAGTCCCGAAGCTCGAAAAATTTATGACCAATACAAAACAAAGAAATCGTTGAAGCACCGTTTTTTACCCTAAGATAGAAAAACTAAGTCCGGGGCTTTCTCGTTCGCATTTTCTTAGAACGAACACCAAAAGTTCTTGAGCTTAGCCCGTTTCCTTCATTGAAATGCATTTTTAGTAATTTTTAACACCGGACGAGCATTTGCCACTCGTTGGAAGTGTATTGGCCATCTTTTCGACCGTTCCGGGTTAGATCTTAGTTCTCCTTCCAACAAGCTCACTTCTCGACCTATACTTTGGAAAAATGTGTGAAGTCCTCGGAGTATGAGTCTCGAAGCTCGAAACACTTTTGAGCAATACAAAACAAAAAGCCGTTGTGGAACCGTTTTTTACCTCGAGATAGAAAAACTAAGTCTGGGCATTCTCGTTCGCATATTCTTGGGACGAAGACCTGAAGTTCTTAAGCTTAGCACATTTCCTTCACCGAGGTGTATTTTCAGTGGTTTCTGACATCGGACAAGTGTTCGCCACTCGTTTTAAGATCATTGGCCATATTTTCAATTGTTCCGAGTTGTACCTTAGTTTTCCCTTCAAAAAGCTCGCTTCCCGACCTATACTTTGAGAAAATGTGTGAGGGACGATGTAAGGAATGTAGACTGAAGTCCTTGGAGTATGAATCTCGAAGCTGAAAACACTTATGATCAATACAAAAACAAAGAAACCGTTGAAAGCCCACTTTTTACCCCAAGATAGAAAAACGGTGTCCGAGGCATTCTCGTTCGTATTTTCTTGGGACGAACACCAGAAGTGTTTTAGCTTAACCAGCTTCCTTCGCTAAAATGCATTTTCTGTGGTTTTTGATACTGGATGAACGTTTTCCACTCGTTGGAAGAGCATTAACCATCTTTTCGGTCATTTCGGGTTGCACCTTAGTTCTCCTTCCAACGAATTCGCTTTCTGACCTATACTTTGGGAAAATGTGTGAGGGTCGATGCAAGGGATGTAGATTGACGTCCTTAGAATATGAGTCTCAAAGCTCAAAATACTTATGACCAATACAAAACAAAGAAATCGTTGAAGGCCTGCTTTTTACCCTAAGATTGAAAAACGGAGTCCTAAGCATTCTCGTTCGTATTTACTTGGGAGGAACACCAGAAGTTCTTGAGCTTAGCAGCTTCCTACGTTGAAATGCATTTTCAGGGGTTTCTGACATTGGATGAACGTTCACCACTCGTGGGAAGACCATTGGCCATCTTTTCGATCGTTTCGGATTTCACCATAGTTCTCTCTCCAACGAGCTCACGTATTGTCCTATATTTTAGGAAAATGCCCGAGGGACGATGTTAGGAATGTAGGCTAAAGTCCTCGGAGTATAAAGACATTAAGCCCACTAATTGTTAGTGAGTTGTGTGTTGTTGGCCCATATGAATTCTCTATAAAATGGGCTCTTGGGGCCTTAAGGTTGGGGCTTTACTTTTTTTCTAAAAGAAAAGATTGGGCTGCTGCTGTTTTTATAAACATTTTAAAAAAAAATAATAACCCAACCCTTATTTCTTTTTTTATTTTCCATCTTCTTTCTCTCTCTCGATTTCCTTCATCCAACGAGTCCCACAACCCGGTTCTGAGTTTGAAGGATAGTAGGTCAATCCTAGTGGTGGTTCAAGCATCGATCGGAGCTTCAAATGTAAGTTTTTCTTTAAGAACCCTTTATTAAATCTTATTTCGGTTTAAGGTTTATTGTTAATTAATTGCAATTAGGGTAAGTTTTCGGTCTTTCTTTCACCCTACTCATTTAATCTCTATCATAATGATCAATACAAAACAAAGAAACCGTGGAAGAACTACTTTTTACCACGAGTTAGAAAAACTGAGTCCGGGGCATTCTCGGTCGTATTTTCTTTGAACGAATACCATAAGTTCTTGAGCTTAGCCTGTTTCCTTCGCTGAAGTACATTTTTTGTAGTTTCTGACATCAGACAAGCGTTCGCCACTCGTTAGAAGAGGATTGACCATCTTTTCGATCGTTCTGGGTTGCACCTTAGTTCTCCCTCCAACGAGCTCGCTTTATGACCTATACTTTGGGAATATGTGCTGGGGACGTTGTGAGAAATGCAGACTGAAATCCTCGAGCTTTAGGACTCATACTACGAGGACTTCACTCTACATTCCAGGCATCGTCCCTTACATATTTTTAGAAAGTATAGGTCGGCGAGCGAGCTCGTTGAAGAGAAACTAAGGTGCAACCATAAATGATCGAAAAGTTGGCCAATGCTCTTCTATAAAGTGGCGAACACTCGTCTGGTGTCAGAAACCACTGAAAATGTACTTCAAGCGAAGGGAATGACCTAATCTCAAGAACTTCTGGTGTTTGTCCCAAGAAAATGTGATCGAGAATGCCCCGACTCAGTTTTTCTATCTCATGGTAAAAAGTTGTCTTTTAACCGTTTCTTTGTTTTGTATTGGTCATAAGTGTTTTGAGCTTTACAACTAATACTCTGAGAACTTTAGGATACATTCCTCACATCGTCCCTTACATATTTTGCTAAGTATAGGTCAGGAAGCGAGCTCGTTGGAAGAATAACTAAGGTGCTACCTAAAACAATCGAAAAAGATGGTCAATCCTCTTCCAACAAGTGGCGAACGCTCATCTAGTGTCAAAAACCACTCAAAAATGTAATTCCAGCGAAGGAAACGGGCTAAGCTCAAAACTTCTGGTGTTCGTCTCAAGAAAATGCAACGAGAATGCCCCGGACTAAGTTTTTCTATCTCGAGGTAAAAAGCGGTCGTTCAATGGTTTCTTTGTGTTTGTATTAATCTTAAGTGTTTTGAGCTTCAAGACTCATACTCCGAGGACTTTAGTTTACATTCCTGGCATCATCCCTCGTACATTTTCCCAATAAGACACTGATAGCAAAGGAAATATTAAGACGAGTATGGGATAAGTAAATTAATTTACCAATAAGGTGCTAATATTGTTCTTTATCAACTAGAACTTGACCATCAGAGTTTCCTAGCTTACAGTTTAATTCAATAGGAGTTTCAGCAGGACAATATCCCAACATACCTATCTCAGTTAGCAAATCGAGCATGTATTTTCTCTAAGACACGGAGATGTCTTCTTTAGGCCTGGACACCTCCATTCCAAGGAAATATTTTCATTTTTCCAAATCCTTAATTTATTAGACAATCAATAGCCAAATCTAAACAATCGTGTAACAAATATATTAGACGCGCGTTGTTATACCAAATATATTACATGCACGTTGTTGATGGGGCATTTTTGGTATTTTACACGGTGGGTCTGTGGGTTTTTTCCATTTTCGGAATTGTTCTATACAGTGTATGTATTTTGCCGCTTTGTTCTATTTGTAAAATGACCCCTAAATTAAAAGTCATTATTTAAGTCATCTTCAATTTTTTGGTTTTATTTGATGTTTTAAATAATTTGTAGATTAGCTATTTATTACAATAAATTTGTACTTTAAAAAAGATACTAGAAAAATTTTCATAAATATAACAATCTACTAAAATATTTACGGCACTTGTAACAAAGCCCATAAAGTTAGTCATTTTTTAAATATTTCAGGTTTGCCCTTTCATCTTTCTTTTTCGATTTTTTTACCGTCTTTCTTACTTTACTCTTTTTTTTTTTCGCTGCGATTTCATTCCATCTTTTTTTCTTTTCCTCATTTTTTTTTACGTGGGTAACTAAATCTGATTTCTTTTTATCATCTTTCTTTTTCTTTTCCGTTGCAAGCATCGTCTTTCTTCTTTTACTCTCTTTTTTACGTCGATCGTGTAGCCAAATTGATCGTGTAACCCAATTAATTAAACGATTATGTAACCAAATTAAATGATAGAATTGAGTAAACAAATCGTTTAGATTTGGATAGCCAAATCTAAACGATCATGTACCAAACAATAGCCAAATCTAAGTGATCGTGTACCAAATATATTACACTTGACAGGACATTTATTGTATTTTCTATTGTGGTTATGTGGGCTTTTTTCGTTTTTAGAATTGTTAATGTAAAAATTTTGCCGATTTCTTATATTTTTTTTAAAATACCCCAAATATATATTTACACCCTTGCATTAAGCGATTGAAATATTTTTTATTTAATTTTCTTTTTAATATTTACGTTAATGATTTTTTTAACATTAAAAAATAGGGAAACTCTCCTAAATATAACAAATTAGTGAAATATTTACGGCATGTTTAACAAAGCCCATAAAGTTAACCATTTTTTAAATATTTCAGGTATGCCCTTCTATCTTTTTATCGTCTCTGCGATTTTTTTATCGTCTTCAGCGTCTTCTTCTGTACTCTTCTTTTTTAGCTGCGATTTCTTTCTATTTAAATTTGGGTTAGTCAAATCTAAACGATCGCGTAACCAAATCTAAACAATCGTATACCAAATTTTGAAAAAAGAATGGTTTAGATTTGTGGTAGCCAAATCTAAACAATCATGTACCCAAATCTAAACGATCGTGTAACCCAATTACTTAAACAATCGTGTAACAAATTAAACGATAGAATTAAAAAAATGTAAACGATCGTGTGCCAAATCAAATGTAAAGGATCGTGTACAAAATCCGTTACCAAATATATTACGCGCATTGTTAACAGTGCATTTTTGGTATTTTACACGTTGGGCCTCTGACTTTTTTCATTTTTGGAATTGTTTTATACAGTGTAAATACTTTGCCGCTTTTTTATATTTTGAAAAGACCCCTAAAAAATATTCATTTCATAACTATAAATCTATAAACATAAATATCTATATACTAATTAAATAAAATTCCATTTTATTCTTATGTCTATATAAAGTCTACCTTTTCATCTTTAAATTCTCTCAAAATTTTCTTTTGATACTCTGAAGGTTAACCAATATATAGAAATATTCAAGTCTACGAGCATGTGATTTAATGCAATCTTTTAATTTTTTTTTTTTAAGTATTTTCTCATTTCATAACATGGATTAAGCTATTCATCCTAACATAATCAAAAGCAAACAAAAAAATGGCTACCATTGATTTGTGAGGGAGAAGAAGATTATTGTTCTTGAGATTCAAGTCCGTTAGTGGCTTATAATGTATTTTACCAAAACCAAAGTTTACAATTGTGTAAATATAAATGTACGCAAAACACGTTCAATTTAGTGATTGTATTTTTTTAAATTTTGTTGTAAATACCCATTGTTGCAAGTAATAATATTTAATTTTAGGGTTTATCATATTGGTAAAGAACCGTTTTTCTTTTTCAATAAAGTTTGAAGTTAAAGAAAAAAACAAATGCTAAATCTGTAAATAACAATAAGATTTTAAGGCTAGAAAAATAATATTTTGGTTTAAATTTTAATTTAAAATAACTATAAAATTGTACCAACCAAAATTAGAAAAAAGAACTATATATAAAAAAAAGGTTTGAGAGATCAGAAACGTAAAGAAAAGTAAAAAAAAAATTATTCGAATTAAATATTCAAATTAAGAAAATGTTGAATCATGAAAATCAAAGAAATCTTTTTACTTTATAATTTACATTAAATTAAAATTTCAATATTTAGTGTGCTCGTTTGATTGCTAGTCCATCTATAATCTCTCTACTGCTCTTTTTGAAGACACCAGAAAGTACATTTTTCACATCCCTCGTTCTATTTTGATTTCAAGAAAAATTATTCACAAGTATTGGTATTCTGACTCGTTCCTTGTCATAATGTGGGTTTGAACCTCAAAGAAGTGAGAAAATAGACAAACGTAGATTTGTTGATATCCCAAACATGTCACCTTAGTTCGATGAGGTGAGGAATGATGTTATTTTTATTAAAAATTTGTTTTTACCTTAATATCAAATGGTCAATGATTTTATTTTCAATTAAAACAAGTTTATTTTTTATTTAAATAAAAACATTCTTGCATTTAAATTTTATCCGTTGAGATTGTGATCAGTGAGGCATTATGAAGCACGTCGTTTGTTGAAGCGTTATGAAATGTGTTGCAACGAGGGGGCCATTGAGGCATTGCAAAAGCATCATCTATAGTTCTTCCACTACTCTTTTCAAAGATATTAAAAGGTACATTTTTCACAAAAAAATTTGTCGCCATCTTCTTTCTCTCTATTTTTATTACGAGAAAAATCATTCGCAAGTTTTAGTTGTTTTATCTGGAGGACGCAGTGACATTATCAGATATGTTTACACTCTAAGCAGAACCACGGAACTTCTTAAAGAGAGCTCGTGATCTGCAACTCAGCATTCCATTTCAACAGTTTATGTTTTGCGAATTTTGGACTCATATCTTAAGCGATGTACTGTAGGCGATAGATCCAAACGCCCAGACACATTTTACACTAAGTGTATCTCACTACATCCAGCATTCTTTCTAGACGTCCTATTTCTGACGTCTAAATACAGCCTCCAACGCATTGTTGCAGTTCATTTCGAAAACATTGTTGTTGGGAGGCTTTAGTTATATATAGTAAATAGAAAAAAAAAAGTATTTAGAAGTTTGTTATAGTTTTGGAAATATTTATAAAAATATTGGACATTTTAATAGGTTGGGTGTTGAACACCTGACCTATATTAATAAAAAAAAAACAAAAGAAGGAATCACGGGAACCAAACTCGTGAACATTTCCCCAGTTATCGGTGACCCATGAACACCTGCCTAGCTGGCAATGAAGAGACCCATCAATGGAGGATGGGTCTTCTCTTGCATGCAGAAGGTCAGGTCTTCAAGATCCATCCTTTCCCTCTTTAAATCTTCTCCTTCAGCCATAAAATAGAATGTGAAGAACAACAAATAAAAGTGTTGGTTGCTTCGCTCATTTCCCTCCTACTCTTATTTCTTCTTTGCGGCTTTTATCATTTTCTATTTTCAGCAGCTGAGAACCTCTCAAGGTAGGGATAGTAGCTGCCAACCCTTGCTCATTCTCATTCATTCTCAATTTCAATTCCCTTCCCTCTGTTCCCTTTCCTCTCCTTTAATTCCTAAATAAATCTTTCTATTTAGAGAAATTTGGATAGATATTGTTAGTTTAAAAAATATTTATCGAAAATTGAACTTTTGAAAATATTTTTAAAAATATATTAAATTTATATTTTGTTTTAATTGTAGATTTTATTTGGAGAAATTTGTATAGATATTATTATTTCAGAAAATATTTATCAAAATATTAAACTTTTGAAAATATTTATAAAAATATATTGAATTTATATTTTGTTTTAATTATAGATTTTATTTGGAGAAATTTAGATAGATATTGTTAGTTTAGAAAATATTTATCGAAATATTAAAGTTTTGAAAATATTTATAAAAATATATGTAATTTATATTTTGTTTTAATTATAGATCTTATTTGGAGAAATTTGGATAGATATTGTTGGCTTAGAAAATATTTATCATTATATTCAACTTTTGAAAATCTTTATAAAATATATTTATTTTATATTTTGTTTTAGTTATAGATTTTTTTTATATTCTAATACTACTCCTAAATTTTGTAGATTGAGACATAAAGAACGAAGTAAATTGTCACATAGGTAAACTGTACTTAATAATTTTTTTGTGTTTTTAGTAATTTAAACTAAATTCTCGTGATATTATTGACAATTTAGAATTGTACAAGGGAATGTATGTCAAGATAAAGAAACACTTCAACATATGGTAAAATGTTTTGTCATTAAGAATCACGCATCATATGAGGTAGTGGAATCAACAACCGACTATCTGAGCAATTCAATGTAAGAAGTGGGTAGAAGGTTGCACGTGAAAGCTTAATTCATGCATCGAAGAAAAAATCACAAGGAATGTTCGAGATTACTAAATTATCTGAGCAACACATGTGTTTTCATTTCGAACTCAGTCAAAGTCATGTACAATTGGATTCTTCAATGATTGCCCAAGAGTTTTGTGATGTGTCATAAAAGAAAAACTATCGATCAATATCGCACAACTACAGTCTAACATCAAAACCAAATTTGGATATCATGTTCTCTAACACAAAGCATAGGATGGTAAAAGAAAAGCGGTGGCCAAAGTGTTCGCTGACTAAGACAAATCATATAAACTCTTGTCTAAGTGGCTGTATATGGCTAAACATACTAATCCTGGAACATGTGTGGAATGGAAAGTACATGACACACAAATTGAAGGACATGTCATTCTCACTTATATATTTTGGGCATTTGATCCTTCTATAGAAGCCTTCAACACATGTTAGTCAGTTATTTAGATAGATGACAATCATTTATATGGTCAATATTGAAAGTAGAGACAAAAAACACACCGATTTACGTGAGAATCCTAGTATCGAGAGAAAAATGATGATGTTTTGTTCTTATTATTTTCTGATAAATTACAAATGTACATTGAGGGAGATTAAATAGAATACACAGGGGCATAAGAAAAGAAAAAACAAATTTATGGTAAACTTTCCATAAACACCCTAAGGACCAAGCCCACAAAATCTAACACTCCCTCTCAAGTTAGGACATAAATATCATAATGAGGCACAACTTGCTAACACAAAAGTCAAAGTTTAGTATGAGAAGTCCATTGGTAAGAAAGTTAGCAACCTGTTGGCTCGAAGGGATGCATAATGCATATCCTCCCACTATCAAGTATTTCTTTGATGAAATATTGATCAATCTCAACATGTTTAGTTCTATCATATTGAATTGGGTTGTTAGTAAGGGTGTAAGAATAACTCCAATAAGCCAACAACCCAGACTACCCAACCCATATTATATGGATTGGGTTAGTTTAAAATGTAGGTTAGGTTGGGTTGAAAATTTTGATCTTTTTCGCATTGAGTTGAGTCTTGGGTTGGGGGTTCAAAATTTTGGTTCAACCCAACCCAATAAGAATTAATAATATATATATATATATATATATATATATATATATATATATATATATTATTTAATAAAAGTAAAGTTAATAATTAGGGTTTAGGTTAGTCTCATCTCAGTCTCCCTCTAATTTGAATGATTTGTTCAAAATCATCATCATTCTATTTTCATTATGTTTTGAAAGAGTATTTTGTTAAGCGCTTGTGTAGGAAGTTAAACAATCGTATGGAAAGTTAGCCAATCGTGTAAGAAGTAAACGATCATTTGAAGGTAGAAAATTAAACGATCGTATAGAAAGCTAAACGATCGTGTTAGAGGTTGTAGGGTTGAGAAAAGAAAAAAATAACAATAAAACCCGACAACCCAACCTAACTCGTTTATACCCCTAGTTGTTAGCAATACTAATAGCAACTTTATTATCACAAAGGGCTCCAATGGAGTCTCACATTCCTGATGAAGATCAGACATGACTTTCTGGAGTCAAATTTCATCACATATTCTCAAAATCATGACTCGATATTCGGCCTCAGCACTGCTTCTAGACACAACACTTTGCTTCTTACTCCTTCAAGTTACAAGATTGCCCTAAAAAAAGGTACAATAACCAGAGGTAGACTTTATTTCAACAATAGATCTTGCCCAATCCAAGTTAGTATATGTCTCAATGGTCTTTCTGTCTATCTTTCTAAACAACAATCCTTTACCAGGTGTTGTTTTCAAGTATCTCAAAATTATATTGACAGCTTTCATGTGTTCTTCATAAGAAGCATGTATAAATTGGCTGACAACACTCATAGCAAAGAAAATATTAGGACGAGTATGGGATAAATAAATTAATTTACCAACAAGGTGCTGATATTGTTCTTTTTCAACTGGAACTTGACCATCAGAGTTTCCTAGTTTATAGTTTAATTCAATAGGAGTGTCAACAGGACAATATCCCAACATACGTGTCTCGGTTAGCAAATCAAGCATGTATTTTCTCTAAGACACGGAGATGCCTTCTTTAGGTCTGGCCACCTCTATTCCAAGGAAATATTTCAGTTTTTCAAAATCCTAAAAATTTAAAACTCAAACCCCATCTTCTTCTTTAGTTGAAGGATCTCATCAGTATCATCCCCACATAGCACAATGCCATCGACATAGAAAATCAATATTGCAATTTTTCCTGACTTGGAGACTTTGGTCAATAAGATGCGATTGAAGTGCCCTGATTGTACCCTTAAGACTTGATGAAAGTGGAAAATCTGTCAAATCATGCTCTTGGTGATTGTTTCAACTCGTATAAGGATTTTTAAAGCTTGCAAACCTAATTTTTAAATTAAGCTTCAAACCCTAGAGGCAGACTCATATATACTCGTATAAGGATTTTCAAATCTTATTCAAAACATACAATCTTGTTCAAAAGTAGTAAAATAGAAAGATAGAAGACTAGTCCTAGAAATGCTAGTAGAAGAGGTGTTGTCATCAAGGAGGTAGATTCTCCTCCTATGCTAGGCAGTGATAATCATCTCCCCGGAGCTCAAGTCCTGAAGAGAGATAGAATCAGATAAGAATATTGCTTTACTATTTAACTCATGAGTAATCTTAGCTTGCTTATAGAAAGTAAATTATAAGAAATTATGAGCACGTGCAAAATATTAGGTAAAGAGAGCCCTGCACAGGGAGAAATCTTCTTCTTTCCAGCAATGGGAGTCAAGGAGCCATCTGCAATTCTAATTGTTTCGTTGCCAGTAGAAGGAATATAAGACACAAAATGTTCAGAGGACTCAACCAAATGATTTGTGGTGCTAGAATCCAAAATCTAAGGGTTCTTCCCATCACCAACACTAATAAGACCGAAGGACTGAGGTATACCTAATTGGACAATGGCACCAAAAGTAGTAGGACTGGGATTGGTCTGGTTTCCATGTAAATTAGGTGGTTGAGAAGGTCTAGTAGACTCACTCATATACACTCACCCTATACTCTATTTTTCGTTGGAAGGGCGTTTCTTACCTTTTGGGGGACGACCACGTCACTTCCAACACTTTTTTTTGGTATGCCATTGTTTTTTATAACCACAGATAGGAATTGGTTTTCCATTATGCTAGTCACTGCGACTAGTAAAGGACCTCACACTAGAAGCAGTATAGTTAATTGTAGAAGTTTTAGAAATACTCATAGCACTTCTGCGACCTTCCTCGAGGTGGATTTCATAACAAACTTCCATTAAGGAGGGAATCGGTCTCTAGACTAGTATACAAACTCAAACTACATCAAACTTAGGATTAAAACCAGCAAGAAAGTCATAAATCCTGTCAATCTCTTCAATTTTTGAGTAATGCAAACAATCACTGAGACTTCTCTAGACTAGTTCTCTACATAGGTTCATTTCTTGCCAGCTAAGAGAAAGCTTATTAAAAAAAGGATGTGACATACATGGCTTCTTGCTTGCATTCATGAACTTGCTTCCTCAGCGTGTAAAAGCGATAAGAATTTTGATGTTTAAAGTAAAGTGTCTAGTCGTGTTCCAAATATCTTTGATTGTTGCAGTAAATAGTAACGGCTTACCAATCTGGGACTCCACACTGTTGATCAATATGGATCGAAAGTCTTATGTCTTCTAGTATCATTCTTGTGGGTCGCCCGATGGAGGCGAGGTATTTCCCTTATTAGAAAGCCAAATTTATGTTATCCTTTAAGAACCATCCCAACTTACTGAGACCATGAGAAATAGTTATTACGATCCAACTTTTGTCCTAATAGATGATATCCTATATACTAAGCCACTATACTAGTCACATAAGGAGAGGATAAAATAGGGAATGAGGTTACCCAATTATTAGAATACATCGCTACAGATGTATTGGATGTCGTCCCTAAGGTACCCTCAATTGCTGCAATTTGTTGTCGAAGCCCTTCCAGTTGCTATTGAGCTATTCCTGAAGAAGCTTGCAAATTAGGGTTGGAATGTGCCAAAAATTCACCAACCTCAAATGTTGAGTGGATTTGAGGATTCTTAACATTGGGATGATAACTTAGGTTAGTGGGTGACAAGGCATACAAATTTGACGACAGAAGCGATGGTGATCAGCCAAAATTGGTGGGTAGTACATAAATTGGGGTGTGAGGAGCAGTATAGGCCACAGATGAAGAAGAGGGTTGCAAAGATGGTATGAGGAGGAAGAATCGACGTGCGTAGCTTCATGGCAGCGTGTGAGAGGTCTTTGACAGTGCAGATGGCGATGAAATCAGCTTGATCGCATTTTCCAGCATTTTTTGAAGGTGGCAAAAACATTCATCCATGGAAGTACTGATCAGAGCATCAACAGCGGTGACAACAATGGCACTAAAACTGGCAATGTCTTCTCTATTTAATTTCCATCACTAGTTTTGTCTTCTAGGGTTTCTAGGGTGTGTTCAATTCTCGCTCTGATGCCATATTGAAAGTAGAGATAAAGAACACACCAGTGTACGTGGAAACTCGAGTATCGAAAGAAAAACTACGATCTTTTGTTCTTTTTATTTTCTGATTAAATTATGAAGGTACAATGAGGGAGATTAAATAAAATGCACAAGGACATAAGAAAAAGAAAAAAATATATATATGATAAATTTTCCATAGACGCCCTAAGGGTCAAGCCCACAAAATTTAACAGTAAATATACAGGCAAGTTTCTAATAGCCATATCCGTCAACTCAAATGGACATCTTTTTCCACTTGATTTGTCGCTGTAAATGAAGAGTCTGCAGATTCCTAGGGGTGGTTTCTGCAACGCCTAAAAAAAATTGTATCCCATGATGAAGTATGTTTTAGTTTCAGATCGACATGCTGACTTTATATTGGTTGTAAACAATCCAGCTAATGAATGGATAAAACCTTAGTGTACCATAGGTTCTGTCTGCACCATATTGTCAACAACTTCAATAAAAAGATTTAAGTTTAATACATTGAAAAATTACGTATATCGTGCTGAATGTCAATTCAAAATTTGAAAATTTAGTAAAGCAATTGAGGACATTAGGATAATTAGCAACAACTGTTTGAGCTATTTCAATGACATTAATATTGAGCAATGGGCTCAAGCACATGATGGCGGATTTAGGTTACATATGGATGAAGAAAAATCTATCTGAGTACATGAATGGAGTTCAAAAAGGAGCTCGAGTGTTGCCAATAAATGCTCTTGCTCAAGAAACATTCTATAAGTGCGTCAATTATTTTGAAAAAAGAAGAGAAGAAATCAGAGTTTTATTAGAGCGTCAAGATAAATACACCCAATAATTGGCAGTAGCCATAACCGAAACAATGCCAATAAATCGAATAAGATTGGAAAGCATTTGTTAGGGGGTAGGGGTAGGAAGGAGTTGTTGCCAGCTTTGGTGGAATTGACGACCGAGAGTGCCTTTAGCCAACCATGCTTTGAAGCAGTTTCCTTGCTTTAGGTCCATTTGCTTGAGAGTTTCCATGCCCGGAGTTGATCTGGGCACAGATGGATGACGAATTGATGCAATGGCCCGCCCTTTTTACACAAGCACTTCTAAAAGACCACTCTTCTACATTGAATGCGCAAGAGCTAAGTGGATGGTGGATTTTAGGCGAAAGTCTGCTTGCCCATGAAGCGGTAAGGCACCGAAAGTTGGGGTAATTTTGTGAGAGTAGGCTTGCTTATTCCTTCTTTCCTTCTCCTTCTAATTAATCCCTTGCTTGTTTCCTTTTGTGAACTGGAGCTGAGCTATTGTGGAGTGGGCATAGTCACGATGTTTATTTGCTTTCAGCTCATCCATTGGATGTAAGGAAAGTAGGTATGGAGGAACTTCTACATGCCTCATGGATATCCAGATTCACATGCCTTTGTTTTCATTGATATGGCTTGGACTAGTGGGACGATAAAGCTCAAATAAATTTCATACTGTTTGTGCCTTACTAAAAGTTACGTGATGGTTTAGGCTTTTCAAACTTCCAGCACATCAAGGTAAGGATAAGGAAGATAGCTAACTGCATTAAGTCGTTTTGAATGCCTAAGCCTGGAAGAGCACTTACTTCTATGGACATGTAAGACAGCAGTCCCATATTAGATATAGCATAATCATTTGATAACTAAGAAAGCAACTGCTAGTAGATGAGATTGGACCTATAGACGATACACCAAAGCAAGAAGGAGGCAAGACACATACAGCCAGAACCCCCGTCTAAGAATGTATCCTTTACAACTTGTACTAGAACTTCTGGTTGCAGAGTGAGATCATGCACAATGAGGTCTTTATGTTCTTGGAGGAAGGCCTCTTTCCTATCTTCTAGAGCGCTAATATGGTTTCAGATCCATTGCATGGTTGTAACCCACAAGCGCTAGTGGGAGGCAGGTGCTCCCAAAAGGCATCCAGGGTTTTCTATCGACGGTATCGATGTTTTAAATTTCTTGTTCTATTTTGGAAAGTTTTGAAGCTGTCTTATTATTGACCATTTCTCCCCCACTACTTCTCTACAAGTGCCTTCCCCTAAATGAAGATTATTGCATTTTGAAGTTCAGTTGAAGTGGGTGTTTTCGTGCTTATTTCATCTTCTCATCTTTGACATTTCAGGGATTAGTCACGAACTGCCTTAAAGATGAAACCATGGCAAGGTTATGCATATACAACTATGGTTACTCTATCAGTTTGGTTTTGTTGTGAAACTCATTCTTTAGCGCCTCCAGTCATGCTAACAGTGTTGGAATTTATGTCCTAAAACTCGTATTTTGTTATTTGATTCAATAAAATTTATTATTGAATGCTATAATCTTAAAACCAATAAATTAAGGTCCCGAGGCTATTTTACTAAATTTGTCAATACAGTTGAACTTTATGTAGAGACATAAACATGGATTAAGTTCAAGTTAATAGCCCAAATAGTTTATAATTTATGAATAGGGTAATTATAATAGGTAGCAATTTTTAGAATAATTATTAAGTATATAGCAATATTTTAAAAAAATTACAAATATAGCAAAATCTATCGGTGATAGACTTCTATCGTTGATAGATTCTTATGGTTTATCAGTGATAGACCAACATTTACTACATAGTCTATCAGTGATAGACTCCTATCATTGATAGATTTTGACAGATTTTACTATATTTGCAATTTTTTTAAAATGTTGTTATATACTTAATTATTTTGAATATAATTGCTACATTTGCAACTATCCCTTATGAATAACGTTGGACGCCTTATTCTGGCATAACACTATGGATGCGGCCCGCTCTGTAATTAGTACAAACGATGTAATCCTGAATCGTTCATGTAAGGGGAGTGAAACTATGAGTCTTTAGTGGAATGACTCATTAGTTAACAAATGTTGATTAAGCTTGGTTTAAAAGAGTTTAGCCAATTAATCTCGAATCGTTAGAGCCCATGATCTATAGGTTTATTAGGTTCCCCTAATAGCTCATATGGATTCAACTATGAACAATATGTTTGAATAATTCGAATTGTTCGAATTAGGAAAAGAGAGAGAAACTGACAAGTATATAAGATATAAGTCGGTAGATATAAACTTTAAGCTCTGTGTTTAAATATGATTTAAATAGATATGAATATAGATTCATATTTAAAAGTTTGGAAAGTTTTGAAATAGTCAAAGTAATAAAAGTCAACATGTTGACTTTTGACTTTGAAAAACAAAACTTTGATCGGATTTATATTCAAATATGATTTGAATTTTAGAAAAATGAATGCAGAATCATACTCAGGAGGTTAGGATTAGCCAAGACAGGAAAAATAGCAAAAAGTCAAAATGTTAACTTTTGACAAAGAAAAGTCAAAGTTTGACTTTGACTTAATTGGTCAAATAACCAAATTGCCCCTTTGATTAACTTCTTAATTAACTAAAAGTTGGTGGGAAATGTGGCAGCTTATTGTGAATTAGAAGCCACTAATTCCATTAAATAGTTAATGGATTAATTAGGTGTTGAGATTATATGAAATAATTTGCATGTAAATTTTATATATAAACTTCTCATTACAAAATGAGGAGAGGTTGATGTTTTCTCAAAAAATTACCTAAACGATTCACCTACCTCCTCCCTTCTCTTTAAATGATTTCCTTCATAGAAATGAGTCCCACAACTCAGTTCTTAGTCCTGAGATTAGTAGGTCAACTTAGTGGTTGTCCTTGCTCGTGATCTGAAGCCAGAGAAAAAGTTTTAGAATGAAATAGAAGTTGAGAACTTCAAAAATAAGCTCATCGTTTACTTTTTTCACTCATCATTTAGGTCTTTCATTTAGAAGTTGCATGTTAATTTCTAAATCGTTTAGATACATATAGAGTAGAACTTGATCTTTTCTTCCGCTGTGCATGCCATCTCTGATGTTTTTATTCCAGCAAACAGAAGAACCTTTACTTCAATCGATTAAATGTTCTAGGGCTTTAAGTTGGATTTATGGATGTCCTTCCCTTCCATTGAGTCAAAGAGCAGAGGAGTCCCACGACAAGCTCTGGTTCAGGGTAATAGCTTGAATGCCTAAAACATAAGGATCTTACAACCCTTTAGTGTAATCTTTGACTTTACACGTCAAATACTAAGTAGATCTAATCCTATGCTCTTTCCTTTTAATCAGTCATAAAGCGTAAGGTCCTATCTACTATCTTTGTGATGATTAGAATGATCTTCTTAATGAATGCTAAAAAAAGAAAGATCAAGTTAAACCAGATTTCATCTTCCTTCCTTATTCATTTTCCTATGAAATGAGGGAACGGAATTATTCGAGGATAAGCAGAATCCCCAGGGGAATTGAGGGAGATGGATACAGACAGGAAGTAGCGATGGCTCTTTCTTATCACCACCATACGCGCCTATTGAAGACAAGATGAACATTGCTTTAATAAAAGAAATAGAAAGGGCAATTCAACATTCCATACTCAAATTAGTACATCTCGTACTCAAAACTCTCTAGCAATTTCTCCTTACTCAACCTATACGTTTGAATAGGGAGATTGACAAATGCCCCTCAAACCTCTATTTTAGAAAGTTATATGCCACTGCATAGGATGCTTTTCAAAGAGTTGAATAGTCCTTCCATGATCAACCTTCTGACTGTGGGATCGGTATGACCATCTCCTTGCCTCAGAACTCACTTGGCGTAAAACCTCTCCTCTTGCTTGCCTTAGATTAGAGTAACAATTGGCTAAAAGGAAATTCCAACTAAAGCAATGGCTGATATCAAAGCGACTAGGGAAAGTATCCCGTATTGGCTCTTATTTACCCACTACACGGTAGCATAATAAGAAAAGCGAAGGTGAGCCCTGAAATGGAGAAGTGATTTTCAAAGAGCAAGTCAGGTCCTAACCCTTCCCTTCAAGCATGATGTTTGAATTTAACTCCAAAAGAAAGAGACTCGAAACAAAGGTCTCAACTAAAAGGAGAGGACTAATTAAGCTAGTCCTCGTTGGTTTAATTTAAAAGGCTCAACTGATAAGGTGAGAGTCCTTATCCTTTTAATTTGAAGTAGTGCAACTCAGAATGGAACTCAAAGACTATGTTCGAAGAATATTGAGAAGCGACTATTAGAGATGAGAGTCGATCATAGTGATCCAAGAGTTCCGTGTGGAAGGGCTCTTGCTCAATACATCAAAGGTACGTCGAGGATAACACGCTGATGACTCTTACGAGCTATTATTGATGGAGTCATTTGGCACATTGATGTCGACTCATCACATTCTAAGGTTGAAGAAGGTCCCAAGGGTTCAGTTGTTTGCTGATGAAAGTGGTACATGAGTTGGGTTTAGAATGTTGTGAGACAGTTCGGTTCCTATCTACCATTGGTGTGAAAGGGAGGTTCCTATTTACCATTGGTGTGAAAGGGAGAACTGCGAAGAGCCAACCCTAGTACGAGAGGAACGAGTTGGGCCAATTTATGGTGTACCGATTGTTATACCAATAGCAGTGTCGATCAACTAAGATGGTATGGAAGAATTGTTGCATTGCAGGAAATTCTTCTGTATACAAGTTCTTGGACGAGGTTTTTGAACATCACTTCAATAGGCGAGAGGTGTAACCACCGCAAGGTGTTCAGTGATCTCATACTAAACGAATGGACTTGCACTTTCACATAACCAAAATGAAAGAAAGTCAACCTATTCCTCCAATTGCAGTCAGTCTTGCTACCTCTTTAGTTGTCACCCCCTACTTACTCATTCGAATACCACAAGAAAGTAGCTCTTATCTCTAAGGGGGCTTATGCACTCCAAGAATTTCTTATGTTATGGGCTCTCAAAGACTAAATTTAGCTGCTAGTTCAAAAGCCTTTTCTCTCTAATAATCATGTTTTCTTTGAAGCTCCAACCTATACAAGGGGCCTTGGCCGAGCTTACTAAGCGCTGGAATCAAGAGGTCAAATAATAGAAGCAGAAGGTCTAAAGAGGCATAAGAAGAAAACGAAGACAAGACTACTCTACTCTATAGTCTGACCCATCCACAGATTCATATGGATAAAAGAGGTTATTCTAACCTGTCGAACTTGTTCATTTCGAATCCACTCCAATTATGGCTCCACAATTTTCATTGAAAGGAAGAAAAAGCATAATGAAACGAAGGAAAGCCATACTATGTCCATCCTCAGGCATTAAATGAGTGAAATTCTTCTCATAGTGGAATTCGAAAAGAATTTGAGACTCTCATATTAGATTGAGCCTCTCCTTCTTAGTCGAGTTGCTCATCACACCTTGCTCTCGGTAAGACGTTTAGTAGGCAGTGGCTTCTCTTGTGGCTAAAATCTATGAGCCTGTGGTAATTCTCCCTGGATGCCCCTTTTCTTTCAAATGTTACAGTGGAATTCTCTCCCAAATAAAAACTAACAACTTTCTTATAAGGTAGAATTACGAACTTCAAAACGTCTTTGAAAGTGGATGAAATGGATCGAGTCCTATCTATAGGAGATGGAATTGCATGAGTTTATGGATTGAAGGAGATTCAAGTTGGGGAAATGGTAGAATTTGTTAACGGTGTCAAACGAATAGCCTAAAATCTTGAGAATGAGAATGTAGGGATTGCTATATTTGGTAGTGATACTGCTATTAAAGGAGATCTTGTCAAGCACACTGGATCGATTATGGATATTCCAGCAAGAAAGGTTAAGGATGAGGGCAAAGAATGGATAGTCACGGCTCATAAAAAAGAGGGAAAAACAAGTTCCGTTCAAGCGAAGTTGCACTTCCATCAAAAGCATTCAAAAGGAAACATCTCCCATAAAAAGAAGGGAAGAAGGAACAAGAAGATGTGGAAGCCTAAGCCCATCAAAGGAAAAGACGAAGACTTCCTCCAACCTCGACAGTCGATAACTTTGGGAAAATTCCTCCCAAGAAGTTTACTTGAGGATCATCTAGAAGAAATACTAGAAGTCACTGCATGTCATACTACCAGCATAGTAGAAGTCGACAACAATTATGATTCTTATGAAGAAGTAGACAATTCAAATGAAATTAAGCAAATGACTTCTGTCTTTGATCGTATCAAGCCTTTAACTATTCGATCTTCAGTCTTTCAAAGATTGAGTATGGCCACAAAAGAAGAAGAAAACCAATGTCCAACGTCTACTTGCACTCGAACTTCAGCTTTCAAAAGGCTAAGTATCTCCACATCGAAGAAAGATCGACCTTCAACATCTTCTTTTGATCGTCTAAAGATGACAAACGATCAACAACAAAGAGAAATGAAATCTTTGAAGGCAAAACCATTTCATGAAGAAAATGGCGACGATAGGATTCACAATCGTGTTCGATCACGCATGAAGAGGAAATTGTCTGTTGACATAAATACAGAAGGTTCCTTGACCGTGAAACCAAGATTTATTATCTTCACCAACCTCATAAACGAAAGAGATCGAGAAAATTCTTGATGAAGATAAAAGTTGCTAAATATGAAAAGCTCCTTATCGTAAGAGCCTAAATTGCATGGTGCTCCTAGCCCACAAGAGATTAAAAGGTGAATGGCAAAAAAAAAAAAAAAGTTAAACTACGTTTTGACTTGATCCCTATGTTATAAGAAGGGTACGTAGACAGCTTAAAGTCCACTTTAAGTTCAGTCACACGCAAAATATATATATATATATATATATATATATATATATATATATATATATATTATTCTTCGTTGTGATGATGTAAGCGTATAGTAAAGGATGCATAAACAGTATAAAATGAAATTCGGGAGCAGACGCACCAGAATAAAAATATTTTCATTACCATTGAACAAAAATTTTGCATTTACAAGAATACAACGAAAGAAAAAAAAAAGAATGAGGGCAAAAGTTAAAGCTTCCCCTTCAAGTTCTTAAAATCCTTGCGTGTAGCCTCCAGACTCTTATCAACCGTAGCTAGCACTCGGTGGCTTCTTTGGTGACAACAGAGATGTTTAATTGTCTACCTTCTTAAGATAGCTAGCTTCGTCTTCCTCAGGAAACTTCGTCGTTGCTTCTTCAAGTTCAAGTTTAAAGACTTTAAACTTCATCGTTGCAGGTGCAGCTTCGCCTCTCTCCAAAATGTTGACCAACGAGCTCTACTCATCTTCGATATGTTGCAGACGAGGATCTTTCCATGTGTTGCAGCTGAGAAGCTCGTCATCGCAAATATGTTGCAGTAAGAAGATCTTCATCTCCAGTAGGTTGCATTAAGAGGATGATCTCTCAAATATGTTACAACCGAGAAGATCGTCGTCTTAAATATGTTGCAGCTGAGAAGATTGTCGTTCTTAAATATGTTGCAACAGAGAAGATCGTCGTCTCAAATATGTTGTAGTCGAGAATGTCGTCGTCTCAAATGTGTTGCAGCCGAGAAGGTCGTCGTCTCAAATGTGTTGCAGCCGAGAAGGTCGTCGTCTCAAATATGTTACAACAGAGAAGATCGTCGTCTTAAATACGTTGCAACCAAGAAGAGCATCATCTTCATTTTCTCACATGTGTTGTAGCCGAAGCGATCAACATCATCATCTTCAATGCGGCGCAGACGATCATCATCTTTAATGCAACGCGACGCAGGTGATCATCATCTTCAATGTGGTACAGACGATCATCATCTTCAATGCAACGCGATGCAGCCTATCATCATCTTCAATGCGGTGCAGAATATTATCATCTTCAATGCGGCGCAGATGATTATCATCTTTAATACAGCGCAGACGATCATCCTCTTCAATGCAGCACACACGATGATCATCTTCAATGCGGCGTAGTCGATCTTCGTCTTCAATGCGGCATAGTCAGGTCCATCTCTCTCTTGGTTGATTTCTATCTGAAAGTACTACGAGGTGTCGGACTCCGGTAAACCATCGTTCTGCAAAAGAAGATCACCAGAAGCAAGTTAGTGTACTGATAACGTGGTCTTGGAACAAAGGATATATGAAAGTAAAAGTAGACGAAAGAGGGCGTCATGATAGAGTGACATGTCTATCATGAACAAACCTTAAGAAGTAAGAGGGTGTCATGATAGAGTTGCGTGTCTATCATAAACAAACCCTAAAAAAGCAAGAGGGTGTCATGATAGAGTTGCGTGTCTATAATGGACAAACCCTAAGAAGTAAGAGGGTGTCATGATAGAGTGACATGTCTATCATGAACAAACCCTAAGAAGCAGGAGGGCGTTATGGTAGAGTTGTGTGTCTATCATGGACAAACCTAAGAAGCAGGAGGGCGTCATGATAGAGTGGCATGTCTATCATGAACAAACCCTAAGAAGCAAGAGGGTGTCATGATAGAGTTGCGTGTCTATCATGGACAAACCCTAAGAAGCAAGAGAGTATCATGATAGAGTTGCGTGTCTATCATGGACAAACCCTAAGAAGTAAGAGGGCGTCATGATAGAGTGACATGTCTATCATGAACAATTCCTAAGAAGCAGGAGGCCGTCATGATAGAGTTGCGTGTCTATCATGGACAAACTCTAAGAAGCAGGAGGGCGTCATGATAGAGTTGCGTGTCTATCATGGACAAACCCTAAGAAGCACGAGGGTGTCATGATTGAGTTGCATGTCTATCATGAACAAACCCTAAGAAGCAAGAGGGTGTCATGATAGAGTTGCATGTCTATCATGGACAAACTCTAAGAAGTTGACGGTCAAAGAAGTAGGACGTCGATGAGTCATATATACTTGTATTGGACCTTCAAAGGTTTGGAAAAAAAACAACAAAACAAAAAAAAACAAGAAGAAGAAGAGAAAAAAAAAAAAAAAGAAAGAGAAGTTTTTCTTGTACCTTTCTTCTGCTTGATGAGTAAAGAATGATCAAGGTATGGGTCTATTTATAAGGCTAACAAATCCAATTCCTAAAAGGATTTGGAATTATTAAATAATAAAATAAAATTAAAAGTGAATTATCTTATGTTATTTTATCTTGAAATAAAATCTCGGATTTCACTTTGGAGATATTTAAACATATTTTAATAATTTAATTTTTTTAATAAAATTAAAAGTGAATTATCTTATGTTATTTTATCTTGAAATAAAATCTCGGATTCCATTTTTTGAGATATTTAAACATATTTTAATGACTTTATTTATAAAAAAAATTAATTAAAATCAAATTATCTTGTGTTATTCTTGGAATAAAATCTCGAGTTCCACTTTTTGAGATAATTAAGCATATTTGAATATTTCAAAGTTTAGATTTTACCCCAACTTAAAATTTAAATTTAGATTTTATCTCCATCTGTTTTATCTTAAATTTAAATTGGATCCATAAATCTAACTTTATCCCATGATTGAGATTTTATATTTATCTCAAAATCAAATTTGGTCATTTTATCCCAATATTAAAATCGGTTAGCATCTAAGGTCAAATTAGGGTATGCTAGAAATCTCATATTTATCTCAAATTAAGATATGGTTCCAAATTTTATTATAAAAAAAAAATCATCAAATTTTTATCCTAAAAACAAAACTAAGTTAGGGATAAAGTCTTAAATTTTTCTCAAATTAAGGATTGGTCATATCTCAACCCTTATTTCAAATTTAAATCAAACTCATGTACTAAATTCATAGTTTGATTAATTGGATATGTCAAATTGAGCAAAAAAAATGCTCGTATTTGGACTTTAAATTTATCCTTTCGAGATTCACCCACCCATACATGTGCGTAAATCTCGAAATGGGGCATTTATTGAATAAGAAATTTTGGAACCAATCACAAATTGCCACATCATTTACTAAAACAATTGTATTTGGGATTAACTAAAAATTGACATGTGTCCCAAATTAAATTTAAAGACAAATTGGACAATTCTAATGATGTCAGGTGTCTTTATTATGCCAATTGAATCAAATTAATTATTTTGGTTCAATTAAATATTATTTAGTTAGACTAAAATTCAATTGAGCCCAAAAATAAGCTTAATTTAGTCTAAAATAAAATATGACCCAAATCCATGTGATTAAGCCCATGGGTATGGTCCATGGACCAGAACAGGCTCAAGTCCATAAAAGCCCACCAGGGAACTCTATAAATAGAGGAGTTCTCTTCATTTGCAGTAGGTGGGAAATTTTTTACTCTAGAAGGTCTAAAGAGAATTCTCCCAAGAGATAGAAGCCTCCTCAACTCCTGAAGTCAACCACCCTCGAAGATTGAAGCTCTTGAAGATACAAGCTTTAAGATACAAGCTTTCTTCCAAGACTCCAATTTCAAGAACATCTTCGAAGATTGAAGCTCCTTTGAAGATCCAAGCTTTCTTCCAAGTCTCCAACTTCAAGAACACCCTCAAAGATTGAAGCTCGTTTGAAGATACAAGCTTTCTTCCAAGTCTCCGACTTCAAAAACACCTTTGACGATACAAGCTTTCTTCCAAGTCTCCAATTTCAAGAACATCTTTGAAGATTGAAGCTCCTTTGAAGATTCAAGCTTTCTTCCAAGTCTCCAACTTGAAGAACACCCTCGAAGATTGAAGCTCCTTTGAAGATACAAGATTTCTTCCAAGTCTCCAACTTCAAGAACACCTTCGAAGATTGAAGCTCTTTTGAAGATACAAGCTTGCTTCCAAGTCTCCAACTTCAAGAACACCCTCGAAGGTTGAAGCTCCTTTGAAGATACAAGATTTCTTCCAAGACTCCAACTTCAAGAACATTACGTGCTTCGCTTTCTCAAATCAAGCATAAGCATCCAGCCGAGAGAGAATCAGAGGATCAAAATTCTAGAGATCGAACCACATCGCATTAAATCAACGTAAATACAACATCAACACAAGTTCAACTCCAGGAATCAAATTTCTTCATAAATCTCATGTGAACATATGTTTCGTTAATTTCTTAATGTTTATCCTAATAATTAATTATTGCATTATCCTTTGCCACGATTTTAGTGAGGGATACAATTTTGAATGTATAATTCCAAAAAGGAAAAAATTGAATTTTCGAAATTCTTTTTCGTTAATTTCTTAATTTTTATCATAATAATTAATTATCAAATCTTTTAATTTAGTTTCCCTAAATTCCGGCATTTTTATCCTAGATAATTAATATTTGCATTGTATTTGGCATGATTTTAGGGAGGGTTGAATTTTGAATTTAAACTTAACTAATCTACCAAAGATAATTATTTGCATTATATTTGCCATGATTTTAGGGAAGGATTGGTATTTTAGATGCATACAAAATTTAAATCTTTTAAATTATTTTTCGTTAATTTCTTGATGTTTATCCTAATAATTAATCATTGCATTATCCTTTGGCATGATTTTAGGAAGGGATTCAATTTTAAATTCTTTTTCATTAATTTTTAATTTTTATCCTAATAATTAATTATTGCATTATATAATTTTGAATCTATAATTCGAAAAATAAAAAATTAAATATTTGAAGTTATTTTTCATTAATTTGTTGATTTTTATCAGGATAATTAGGGGATATTGAAACCAATTGAATATGTTTAGGGATCTCTGAAATAATATAATAATTTTTTGATTTAGTTAATAATTATAAGTGGATGTGTTTACAAATATACTGTATTCGTGATATGTGATATTTTGTTTGATTTTTTTATCTCAACAAATACACAGTATTTGTATATGGACAATTGTCATCCATGAAGGAGTAATTTCGAGCCAAAAAAGTTGGAAAATATTTATGGCAGTTAGTATTGCCATAAATCATAAAAAAAAAAAAACAAAAATTTTCTATTTTTCTATTTTCTATTCTCATATTTGCTATTTCCACGGATTCCCCTCACCTAAACTCCTAAAAATTCGTTCGAACCAGACTACTATAACCCAATCGTCTTCCCTCAGCCAGTCGAATTAAATTCGTCCCAATCGACCCACCTTTCCTCACCTCAATCGACCCACTACCCATTAAATCCTATGGCCCACCTTCAGTCATCGAATTCTCCTTCATCACTTAACCTACCCATTTCTCACACGGTCGACAACTTAGCTTCTTCTCCATCATCTTCTTTTGCGAATTCCTCACCCAACCTTTCTACTGATAACCATCCAACAACTCCCTACCAAAACACTATCATCTTACCTTCTCTTCCTATGATAACTCAAGCTAAAGCAAGAATATTCAAACAAAAATCCCTTCTATTAACATCCCTCACTGACTGGTCATCAACCCAACTGATAAGGGTAAAGGATGTTTTGGCTACCCCTCCTAGAAAGAAGCAATGGATGATGAGTATAATGCTCTAAATAAAAATCGAACATGGCACCTAGTTCCACCATCTCCCCACTTGAATGTTATTGGCAGTAAGTGGATGTTTCAAATCAAGAGGAATTCTGATGGAATGGTTCGATGATATAAGGCACGCCTTATGGCCAAGGGGTTTCACCAAACTCCAAGTGTTAGATTTCTTCAAAACGTTCAATCCGGTGGTTAAAGCTTCAACCATTCAAATAGTCCTCAACTTAGCAGTTTCAAAATGCTGGCACTTACAAAAATTGGACTTTCATAATGCTTTCCTCAATGGCAGTTTAATAGAGGATGTTTACATGACACAACCAATGAACTTCTCAAACAAGCACCTCGTGTTTTCAAATATGGTCTTAAACAAGCACCTCGTGTTTCGAATACTGCTATCACCAATGAACTTCTCAAGCTTGGGTTCTTTAATTCAACATCTGATTCCTCTTAATTCATATTCATTAATAACCACTTTTGATGCTAAATTTGTTTTAACAGATCTCGGGCCTCTACAATACTTCCTTGGATTTCAGATTCATTATCTTGAGTCTAGGTTTATAATGAATCAAGGAAAATATGTTAAGGACTTATTACACAAGCTTCATCTAACTAATTTAAAACCAACTTTATCCCCGAGTGTCTTAGACAAGCATTTATCTATTACTGACGGCAAACCTTTAGCTAACCCGTTTATATACCAAAGTTCTATTGGGGCTCTTCAATATCTTAATAATACTCACCCAGACATATCTTATATAGTAAATCAACTCAGTCAATTTCTGCATAAACTTACTAATCTTCACTGGCAGGTCGTTAAACGAGTACTTTGATATACCAGTGGCACTAGACACTATGGCCTTTTATTTCAACCAAACACTAGCTTGTCTCTAACTGCTTTATATGACGCCGATCGGGGTTCCAATATTGATGACCGCAAGTTAATAACTGCATATTATGTATTTGCAGGAAATAATTTAGTTTCTTGGTCCTCTAAGAAACAAAGTACAGTGGCTTGTTCAAGCATAAAATTCGAATATCATGCTCTAGCTCATGCTGCATTGAAAATTATTTGGCTAAAGCAATTGCTTTATGAACTTGCTATTTCTACTTATACTAAACCTATTTTGTGGTGTGATAACTTAAGTGCAGGGGCTCTTGTAACCAATCCTGTTTTTCATGCTAAAACCAAGGAAATTAAAATAGATGTACATTTTATCCATGACCAAGTTCTCTGTGGTGCTCTTAAAGTTCAGTATATACCTTCATTGGACCAATTGGCTGACTGTCTTAATTACGAAGCCCCTCACTCACTCTCATTTCTAGTGTTTAAGGTCGAAACTCGATGTAATTGAATTACCTTCTTGTTTCAAGGGGAATATTAGAGAAGAAAGCCACACAAGCAATACACATAGATCTTATACAATTTCCAAATCAGCAACAAGTCATCAATCTGCATAATCTTGTCATGATATTCCAGAACATTCAAATTGTTAAGAATTGGTTGGAGGAATATTTCGCCAACCAATCATTTATCTACACATGTATCATTTGTATTGGTCTACTATAGATATTTTATTCTTTTTATTCTCTCATTTTAGGGTTTCCCATTGTAAAAATATTCCTTATCTTCATTTGTTAGAATATAGAAAATCAAAGAAATATTTTCACAACAAAATCCCACATCTCAGCTTTTCTATCTGATACCTTTGACAACCACTAAGGTGGAGATTTTGACAATGGTGATAGCGGTTTCAAGGATTGACAACAACTCTGTGGCTGTGTAATAACCCGAACTTTTTAGCTAAGCTAAAGTCATTAATAAAGAAAATCACAATTTAAACTTTCTTGAAAAGAGGAAAACTAAAATTTTTATAAAATTAATATCAATAAATGTTTGAAAGACATAAAGTTTATAAAATCAATAAAAATAATTTAAAAACATGACCCGCGAGTTCTAACAATTCTTAAAATAAAATAAAGTTAAATAAATAGGATAAAAATTAATTTTAAAATGTCTAAACACAAAATACTAAAAAACTGATACATAGACGTGGAAGCAAAACTGAGTCCCCATATGACATGTCAAATAACCCTTTCTTTCGCTTGTCAACTTTCCAGATTCTATACCTTTGCCTGAAATATTAAACAAAAGAATAAGTATATAAAAAATATACCTAGTAAGAGACCCACTTCTAGTCCGTTAGGTGATCTATTAACTTCTAGGTAGGAACATAATAATAGTGTCGTGTGTCCAATTGAGTACACATGAACGAGTGAGATCGTACGAACACCCTTAATCGTGCGAGTGATCTCGTAGGAACACCTCTAGTCGTGCGAGTGATCATAGGTACACACTAAGCGAGTGAGACCGTACGAACACCCCTAATCATGTGAGTGACCCATAGGAACACCCTTGATTATGCGAGTGATCATAGGTACACACTCCTAAACATGTCTATGATACGTAAGTACACCCCTAATCGTGTCCCATCGAAACACCCCTAGTCGTGCGAGTGACCTTGTATACACAGTATAACTAATTCTTAACCGTGCATGTGATCCATAAGTACACCCCAAATCATGCGAGTGGTCTTGTAGGAATTCCCCTAGTCGTGCAAGTGACCTTATAGATAGAAACACAATATAGGTGGGGGAAAAAGCTTCACAGACAAAGTTAACAGATACATTCACCATAGTCCAAAAGCAAGTAAAAATCATCATAACATTACATGAATCATCAATCATAATAGTCCATAAAGCATGAAATTCGTAATCATGCTTAATCATCATGTAACATCAATCAACAACCAGAACATCTCATTACGTATTTTCAGCTACTATCAATGCATAATCACAAGATACATGTAACTCTAAGTTAATTCGAAGGTTTGGTAATAGAATCTCTTACCTGAGAGATTAGCCAAACAAAATACTCTCCAACAACAATAGAAATTCTCCAAGTTATTCTTACACCACTACTAAACATGTTGAGATCAATCGACATTTCATCAAAGAAATACTTGACAATGGGAGAATATGCATTATGCATCCCTTCGAGCCAACAGGTTGTTGATGTTCTCACCAATGGACTTCTCATACTAAACTTTGACTTTTGTGTTAGCAAGTTGTGCCTCATTATGATATTTATGTCCCAACTTGAGAGGGAGCGTTAGATTTTGTGGGTTTGGTCCTTAAGGTATTTATGGAAAAATTATTTACGAAGAGTTTACCATAAATCAGTTTTTTCTTTTCTTATGCCCTTGTGTATTCTATTTAATCTCCCTCAATGTACCTTTGTAATTTATCAGAAAATAATAAGAACAAAACATCGTCGTTTTTCTCCAGATACAAGGGTTTCTACGTAAATCGGTGTGTTCTTTGTCTCTACTTTCAATATTTACCATATAAGTGAGTGTCATCTATCTGAATAACCAACCAACATGTGTTGAAGGCTTCTATACAAGGATCAAATGGCCAAAATATATAAGTGAGAATGACATGTCCTTCAATTTGTGTGTCATGTACTCTTCATTCCACGCATCTTTCAGGATTAGTATGCTTAGCCATATACATCCACTTAGATAAAAGTTTATATGATTTGTCCTAGTCATCAAACATTTTGGCCATCGCTTTTCTTTTACCATCTCATGCTTTGTGATAGAGAACATGATATCCAAATTTTGTTTTGATGTTGGACTATAGTTGTGCGATCTTGATCGATAATTTTTTTATTTACGACATCACAAAACTCTTGGGCAATCATTGAAGAATCCAATTGTACATGACTCTAACTGAGTTCAAAATGAAAACACATGTGCTGCTAAGGTAATTTAGTAATCTCAAACATTCCCTGTGATTTTTTCTTCGATGCACGAATTAAGCTTTCACGTGCAGCCTTCTACCCACTAAGCATTGAATTGCTCAGATAGTCGGTTGTTGATTCCACTACCTCATATGATGCGTGATTCTTAATGACAAAACATTTTACCATATGTTGAAGTGTTTCTTTATCTTGACATATATTCCCTTGTGCAGTTCTGAATTGTCAATAATATCACGAGAATTTAGTTTAAATTACTAAAAACACATAAAAAAATATTAAGTACAGTTTACCTATGTGACAATTTTCTTCGTTCTTTATGTCTCGATCTACAAAATTTAGGAGTAGTAGTATTATAATATTAATAAAATCTATAATTAAACAAAATATATATTAAATATATTGTATAAATATTTTCAAAAGTTGAATATGTTGATAAATATTTTCTAAGCTAACAATATCTATCCAAATTTCTCCAAATAAGATCTATAATTAAAACAAAATATAAATTGCATATATTTTTATAATATTTTCAAAAGTTCAATATTTCGATAAATATTTTCTAAACTAACAATATCTATCCAAATTTCTCTAAATAAAATCTATAATTAAAACAAAATATAAATTCAATATATTTTTATAAATATTTTCAAAAGTTTAATATTTTGCTAAATATTTTCTGAAATAATAATATCTATCCAAATTTCTCCAAATAAAATCTATAATTAAAACAAAATATACATTTAATATATTTTTGTAAATATTTTCATAAGTTCAATATTTGATACATATTTTCTAAACTAACAATATCTATCCAAATTTCTCTAAATAGGAGGTTTTATTTAGGAATTAAAGGGGAGGGAAAGGAACCAAGGGAAGCGAATCAAAATTGAGAATGAATGAGAATGAGCAAAGGTTGGCAGCTGATATCCCTACCTTGAGAGGTTCCCAGCTGCTGAAAAGAGAAAACGATAGAAGCCGCAAAGAAGAGATTAAGAGTAGAAGGGAAATGAGCGAAGCAACCAACTATGTTATTTGTTGTTCTTCACGTCCTATGACTGAAGGAGAAGATTTAAAGAGGGAAAGGACGGAGCTTGAAGACCCGACCTTCTACATGCAAGAGAAGAGGACAGGTGTACACCTGTCCTCCTTTGATGGGTCTCTTCATTGGCAGCTGGGTAAGCGTTCACGGGTCACCGATAGCTGAGCAGGTGTTCACGAGTTTGGTTCCCGTGATTTCTTCTTTTTCTTCTTTGTCTAGTTTTGAAAACTAGACATAACTTCTTTTTTATTTTTATTTTTTTAATATAGGTTAGGTGTTCAACACCCAACCTATTAAAATGTACAATATTTTTATAAATATTTCCAAAACTACAACAAACTTCTAAATATTTTTTTTTTCTATTTACTATATATAAATAAAACCTCCCAACAACAATGCGTTGGAAATGAACTGCAACAGTGCATTGGAGGCTGTAGTTAGACGTCAAAAATAGGACGCCTAGAAAGAACGTTGGATGCAGTGAGATAGACATTTAGTGTAAACTATGTCTGGATGGGCGTTTGGATCCATCGCCTAGAGTACATCGCTTAAGATATGAGTCTAAAACTTGCAAAATTAAACTGTTGAAATGAAATGCTGAGTTGCAGATCACGAGCTGTCTTTAAGACATTTCGTGGCTTTGCTTGTAGTGTAAACATATCTGATAATGTCATTGCGTTCTCAAAATAAAACAACTAAAACTTGCGAATGATTTTGCTCATAATAAAAATAGAGAGAAAAAAGATGGCGACAATTTTTTTGTGAAAAATGTACCTTTTAATATCTTTGAAAAGAGTAGTGGAAGAACTATAGATGATGCTTTTGTAATGCCTCAATGGCCACCTAGCCGCAACACATTTCATAACGCTTCAGCGGACGCGTGCTTCATAATGCCTCATTGATCACAATCTCAACGGATAAAATTTAAATGAAAGAATGTTTTTATTTAAATAAAAAATGAACTTGTTTTAATTGAAAATAAAATCGTTGACCATTTGATATTAAGGTAAAAACAAATTTTTAATAAAAAAAATAATATCATTCCTCACCTCACCAAACTAAAGTGGAGTGTGTGGGATATCAACAAATCCACATTTGTCTATGTCCTCACTTCTTTGAGGTCCAAACCCACAACATGACAAGGAAGAGATCAGAATACTTGTGAATAATTTTTCTCGAAATCAAAATAAAAAGAGGGATGTGAAAAATGTATTTTCTAATGTCTTTAAAAAGAGCAGTAGAGAGATTATAGATGGACTAGTAATCAAACAATCACAATAAATATTGAAATTTTAATTTAATGTAAATTGTAAAATAAAAAAAAAATTTCTTTTCATTTTCATGATTCAACATTTTCTTAATTTGAATATTTAATTCGAATAAAAAAAATATTTTTTACTTTTCTTTAAATTTCGATATCTCAAACCTTTTTTTTTATCTATAGTTCTTTTTTCTAATTTTGGTTGGTACAATTTTATAGTTATTTCAAATTTAAATTTAAACCAAAATATTGTTTTTCTAGCCTTAAAATCTTATTGTTATTTACAGATTTAGCATTTGTTTTTCTTTAACTTCAAACTTTATTGAAAAAGAAAAACGGTTCTTTACCAATATGATAAACCCTAAAATTAAATATTATTACTTGCAACAATGGGTATTTACAACAAAATTTAAAAAAAAATACAATCACTAAATTGAACGTGTTTTGCGTACATTTATATTTACACAATTGTAAACTTTTTGTTTTGGAAAAATACATTATAAGCCACTAACGGACATATATAGACATAAGAATAAAATAGGAATTTAAAGATGAAAAGGTAGACTTTATATAGACATAAGAATAAAATAGAATTTTATTTAATTAGTATATAGATATTTATATTTATAGATTTATAGTTATGAAAGGAATATTTTTTAATGTTAAAAAAAATCATTTGACGTAAATATTAAAAAGAAAATTAAATAAAAAAATATTTCAATCGCTTAATGCAAGGGTGTAGATATATCTTTAGGGTATTTTAAAAAATATGACAAATCGACAAAATATTTACACTAACAATTTTAAAAATGGAAAAAACCTATAGACTCACAATGAAAAATACCAAAAATGTCCCGTCAACAAGGTGCGTAATATATTTGGTACACGGTTGCTTAGATTTGGCTATTGTTTAGTACATAATTGTTTAGATTTATTCATTTAGATTTGGATAGCCAAATGTAAACAATTTGTTTACTCAATTCTACGTTTAATTTGGTTACACGATCGTTTAATTAATTGAGTTATACGATCGTTTAGATTTGGTCGTTTAGATTTGGCTATACGATTATTTAAATTTGGTGACACGATCGTTTAGGTAAAGAAAAAAAGGAAAAGAAGAAAGATGATGCATGCAACAGAAAAAAAAAGATAATAGAAGAAATCAGATTTAGTTACTTAAATCTAAACTACTTAAAAAAGAGGAGGAAAAGAAGAAAGATGGAAAGAAATCGCAGCAGAAAAAAAATAAAGGAAGAAAGATGATAAAAAAATCGAAGAAGAAAGATGGAAGGATAAACCTGAAGGGTGTGTTTGGGCCTCGGGTATGGGGGGAAAAGGAAAAGAAATTTGGGTTAAACCTTGTTTGGAAAAGAAATTCCTCTATATTGTCCTACACTTCAGCCGCCGACTGCCTCTTTTAACCCTACTCTTTTTCAGTCGATTTCCTTCGATTTTCCTGTGTTTTCCGTTCCCTTTTCCTCGCATTATCTTCGATTATCTCCATTTTACCTATCTCTTCTCCCTTCTGCTTCAAGTTGATTTACATTTTGCTCGTATTTATACTCTTTCACCGATCTGTTTGTGACCTCCAAAATGTCTTTCATCCTCTCATCCTCTCCCCGAAACAATTTGTTTGTGTTCCATTATTTTGCCCTAATCTCCCCGAAATGCCTCTCACCCTCTCTATTTTGCGTTTCTTTAATCGGTTGCAACGAACGTTCGTGACCTCCGAAACGCTTTTCATCCTCTCTATTTTTCGTTTCGTTGATCGGTTGCCACGAACATGCGTGACCTCCGAAACGCTTCTCATCCTCTCTCCATTTTTTCATACTATTTCGTCCATCGAACAACCCTTGTCGCTCCCCACTCTTGCCGGTCGTATAACCAGTTTACTGCACTTTTTTTTAACCGAACGGGTATGTTGTCATTGATTCTACACTAAATCGAGGAAAGGAACTCGAGTAGGGGCATGGGAGCATGGCAGGGGTTATCGGTGTGCACCAAAGGTATGACGTGCCTATGATGAGAATTGTGGTGGTGGTTCTGATTTGATTTTTTCATGTTTCTTCTTATTTTCGGTCGATTATGCACTCCTTTGTTCTTCATATTGCCAATGATGAGTTCAATCATATATTAACGATTCTGTTCATTTTTTTTTAATCTTCGTTTGTCAACTTCTTTAACCATCATTCGTCTTTGTTGTTGATGTTCATATGTGATCAATTGTGGAACATCCCTCTTTGTTCTTCATATTCGTTTCTGAACTTGTTTAATGATCATGACTCTCTGTTCTTGACATCCATATGTGATCCAATTTTCTTTTTGCTTCCTCTGTGATCATTTATGTTGGAACTTTGGATTTCTTTTACAACTTGTTAAATTTCAATTGTTCATAACATTTGTTTGCTCTAATTGCTTTCCATTACGTTTGCCACTTTAGCCACTGTTTTCACTACTTTACAATTGAATCATTTTTAATCCAACTTTTAAAATCACACTTGTTTGTTTTTACAATTGCCACTTTTGCTATGTTCTTCAAATTTCCCCTACTTATTTGTTTTTTACAAAACAAATCTGGTTGTTGTAGTTTGATTTCTCCCTATGGCCTTTTTTTGTTGTTGTAGTCTGTTTTCTCCCTATGGTTTTTTCCCTTTGCGCACTGTGTTCTCACACTCCCGATAGTTTTCTGAACATGTTGATCTCTATTTTACGTCTCTCGTTGGTTGTTTGTGTTTTACATTTGATGTTATCGAGTCCACCGCACTAAATTCTACTGCAAATGCGTTCTCTTGAACGTCTTTGAGGGAATTTATTAACTCTAAGGCAACTTCCTTCCCCATATATTATGTACTAACACATTTATTTTTTGGTACGGTTCCATGGATTTGTAAGCTTTCGTTTCTTTTTAAGGTATGTTTCATACACGTTTTTTCGTTTATTTTTTACAATACATAATCTTTACGGCCACGCATATGTAATGACAATGTCGTTTCTTGTGTAAGTCTTCAGGTTGTCGTACTTAAAGCATTCGTAAACGAGATACAACGACTTTAAACCTCATTCATTTATGAAGTTGATGTATATGTCGTGTACTTAATTATTTTTGTAATGAATTCTTTTCTTTCTTTATTATTCATTTATGTTTCTTGTATCAAACGCTTCGCATTATAGGTTATAAATCGTACTTTTCTTAGTATGTTAAGTGATAGTATTCTTTATTCATTTCTTTCCATACTATATTTGCCACTGCCCGTACGTATAAATAGCATATTCATTACTAGCTACTGTTTTGAAATTAACTACTGTCACATGTACCCATTACGACTAAAAACGTAATAACGTAACAAATTTAAAATTACATCAAACTTAATTAACATTATTATTTAAGAAAAGTTGATTGTATATGTAGATGAATAATAATAACACAGTGAGCTATAGATAAGAAAATTGACATTATTATTTCAACAATATTATTGAGACATTGATGTATGTAACTTGGGTGGTATTAAGTAAATGATAGTTTGGGTCGTATTAAGTCTACTGAGGACCAATGTTAAAATATATTATTTTCTTTTTTACAAATAATTTGGGTGGTATTAAGTAATGTTAAATGCTAATAAAATTCAAATAAATTTTTGGAACTAACTTTATTTTATGTAATATGTAGTGGGTTAGAAAATTATTACCTCCCTAGTTAATTTACAAACAAATATTTAAAAACATATTTTGAGGTCATTTACAAACTCCCCTCGTTACTTTAAACATATTTTAAAACATATTTTACAACATGCACTGGTTAATTATAAACATATTTTACAACATGTACTGGTTAATTTATAAACAAATGATCAATGCAACATATTGTCAACATTACGCTAACAGCATTTGAATGTAACGCGTTCTTAGAATTCTTTTTTAGCAGGTCGTAAATATAGTATTTGTAATGGACAAACACGAATTTGTGTCGCTTCTTTTTTACAATATTTCTAAATTGCGTACACGTGGAAATAATTTGTGAAAATGCACTAATGAATTTACGAATTTACGAATTAATTTTGACTAACATAACGTAAGAGAAGAAACAAAATTATTAAATGGGATTCAATATAACTATTTTATAAAACAAATATTTTGTTACTCACAGGGTACGTAAAAAAAAAAATTTCAAAACGTATATCCAGAAATATGTTTAGGTTATTCTAATTACATAATTGAATATTGATCGTTAAAAAAATATTAAATTATATATTTTTTATTGTTATATTAACATTCTTTATTTTAAAAAAAAAATCATAAATCCAGTTAACGTAATCTTTGCCCCAAACAAGTTTTATAATAATACTACATTTATAACTCTTCCTCCAAACACAATTTATAATAATACTACAATAATAATCCTTCCTCCAAACACATATTATAATAATACTACAATAATAATCCTTTCCCCAAACACATATTATTATAACACTACTATAATAATCCCTTTCCCAAACACATACTATCATAACACTATACTTCATATTTTTTTCCCCCAAACACATATTATAATAACACTACCAATAATAACTTTTCTCCCAAACACATATTATCATAATCCTTTTCCTCCATAACTCTTTCCATCCCCCAAACACACCCGAAATATTTAAAAAATTGCTAACTTTATAGGTTTTGTTACACGAATCATAAATATTTTAGTAGTTTGTTATATTTATGAAAAAATTTCTATTATCTTTTTTAAAGTACAAATTTATTGTAATAAATAGCTGATTTACAAATTATTTAAAACATTAAATAAAACCAACAAAATTAACATGATTTAAATAATGACTTTTAATTTAGGGGTCTTTTTACAAATAGAACAAAGTTGCAAAATATTTACACTACATAAAACAATTTCGAAAACGGAAAAAGCTCACAGACATACTAGGTAAAATACCAAAAGTACCCTGTCAACAATGCGCGCATAATATATTTGGTACAACAACGCGCGTAATATATTTGGTACACGATTGTTAAACAATTTGGTTATTGTTTCGTACACAATCGTTTAGATTTGGTCATTTAATTTGACAATTATTTTTTAAATTCTATCGTTTAATTTGATTACATGATCGTTTAATTTGGTTATGTTTAAAATTTGTTATACGATCGTTTAGATTTGGGTAGGCAAATCATTTTTCTTTTGGTACACGATCGTTTCTTTTGGCTAAATGAATTTTTTTAATTTTTTTTGTACACGATCGTTTACTTTTTTTTTTACACAATCGTTTAGATTTGTTTACACAATCGTTTATTTTTTCAAAATTCTTTAATGCACGATCATTTAGATTTTGCTTAAACAATTTTTTTAATTCTTTTGGTACACGATCCTTTAGATTTGATTGAACGAATATTTTCAAGATTCTTTTGGTACACGATCATTTAGATTTGGCTAAACGATCTTTTTTAATTCTTTTGGTACACAATAGTTTATTTTTTTACACGATCGTTTAGATTTGTCTATACGATCATTTATTTTTTCAAGATTCTTTAGTACACGATCGTTTAAATTTGGATATACGATTTTTTTAATTCTTTTGGTACACGACCGTTTAGATTTATCTACACAATGGTTTGTTTTTTTACACGATTGTTTACTTTTTTATACGATCGTTTACATTTGGCTACTCCAATCTAAATGATTTTTTCAAGATTCTTTATAAACGATCTTTTAAATTATGCTATTTTTTATACACGATAATTTAGATTTGGTTACCCAAATTTAAATGTCGTAAAAAAGAAAAAAGAAAATAAGAAAGACGATGGAATGAAATCGCAAAGGAAAAAAAAAAGATGATAGAAAGAAATGACAACAGAAAAAAAAGAAGAAAAGAAGAAAGACGATGAAAAGAAATCGTAGTGAAAAAAAAAGAATAGGAAAAGAAGAAAGACGATGAAAAAATTGCAGCGAGGAGGAAGACAATGAAAGAAATCGCAGCAAGGAGGAGAGAAAGACGGAATGACAAACTTGGAATATTTAAAAAATGGCTAATTTTATAGGCCGTAAATAGTTTGGTGTTTTGTTACCTTGATGAAAATTTTCCTTTAATTTAAAGAAAAGATGTCTAATCTCCTAGACCGAAAAGACCTTATAACCCCATTCTCTATGCCAACTTAAATTTATTCTATGGTTCATGAATTCAAATAGGGCCAAAAAATAATGTTAGCATTTTTCATCATATCAGAAAAATCCTAGAGGCTAACCTTTTCTTTTGTCCAAATAAACAATCCAATAACAACGGTTTTGTTTGTGTTTTCTTCAAAATCAAACTCTCGTCAAATTTCGTCATAAGAAAATTAAAATGTAGGTTTATTGAGACTTCTTCATCTTCAAATTTCTTAAGATTTTAAAATAATTTTGTAAATGTTCTCGTTATATGAATAAAATTTCATGACGTGTGAGATGTAGGATTTAAGGGGAATTGAATGGTTTTTGGGTCATTAGGTGTATGAAATTTATTGAATAGAACTATAGGCATGTATAGAAAAAACAAGAGGCAAAATGGGAAGTGGAAAGTTATCCACTAATACCCTCATTTAATATAATGTTAGAGATAGAGATAGATATGATGCGTTTATAGGATCTCAATAGTCACCTAGCCGCAAAAAGTTTTGTAATGCTTCAACGAACGATGAATTACGTAATGCATCATCTTCAACTAATAAAATTTAAATGAATAAATGTTTTTATTTAAATAAAAAACGAATTTATGTTAATCGAAAACAAAAACCATTGTCCATAAGGTAACCATATGCGTTGGAGATACGAACAAATACATGGTTGTCTAATTCCTCGTGCCCATAGGAGAGAGGTTTCATATTGTAATTAGGCAATATGGAAGTTTTAACTTGAAATAAAATATTAATTATAATCTTTTCAAACAAAATTTTCATCAACAAATCCTCGTCGTCAGTCGTGGATGTTTGATGTGCAGCCGCGCGCGATTGGAGAAGGGAAGAATCGAAAACAAAATGCTTTCTTTTTTCAATTTTGGGGCTAGTTGGACTTTTCACATGGTTATTTGTCCCAAGACACACACCAAGCTTTAGCGCAAGCCGGGTGGTGGAAGGAGCTCTCACTTCTCGGCCGTCTTCGTTTTTCTCTCTCTATAACGATATTCATATAGCGATTACACTTGAATGTCGGCGTTGCAGAGAATTTTCTATGCTAAAATTCTTCCTCACCCTCCTTTTTCTTCGTCTTACAAGGTCTTCCCCTTCATTTGCCACCCTCTTTCCCACTTTATCTTACCACGCTCTCTCACTCTCGCACCTTTAACTTCCTCCCCTTTTCTCCTTTCTTGTGATTCTCGATTCGTCATGCCTTACAATCAGGTACCCATTGTTTTGTTTGATGAATTTGGCTGTAAATTTACGTGCCTGTGATGAGATGTCCATTTTTGTATCTGGGTATCTCAATTTGTTTTCATTAATGGTTTTGATGTTCGTAACTTTCTCGTTTTGAATTCGGCAGTCTGTTCTCTGTTGATGTTGAGGATGGACGGGGTTTGATTTTGTCATTTCTTATCTATTTTCAACGTTTCGTGATTAATGTTTTTACAATGCTAGCACGTAAAAAGGATGCGGCGATGGTAATTCGTGTTTTTTATTATACGCTTACTGTATATGAAACACTTCAATTCTATTGCTTATGTCTCAAGGCATCGATAACATGTAATTAGAATTTTATCTTCGGGATTATCTATGTTGAGTTTGATCTTTATTTGCAGCGAAGGGGTGGCCGTGGAGAACAGAAGTGGAAAGAGAAGGCAAAGGTTGACAAAAGTCCTACAGAGTCAGAGGCTGCAGTGGAAGTTGTTACTAATGCACTCGGAAAATTGAGGGTCACTGAAAGTGATCAATCTCACGTTCTTACTTCTAGTGCACAGTTTGGAAATGCCCAGCTGACAAATCAGGCCATCCCTGGACTTGCTCATAGAGCAATTTGGAAACCAAAAGCGTATGGAACAACCAGTGGGGCTGCAGTGATTGAAGGTGAAAAAGCACCAACCAATGGAACGTCAACTGAAAACAAAGGGAGTAATGCGGGACTGGCAGTACAGGGTGGCGCCGTTGGCTTGAGTCAATTATTCAAGAGCAATCAGATTGAAAAATTTATTGTGGATAACTCCACTTACACACAGGCGCAAATAAGAGCAACGTTCTACCCAAAATTTGAGAATGAGAAGTCGGATCAGGAGGTATTTCTTTATTCTCTGTGTTTCATTTTGAAGTTACACTTGGACTCTTGATTTGCTTCATTGCACTGAATTTTTTACTTAGCTTGACATTATTCTACCTCCAAGATGTTTTTCCCATTCACAATGTCATTGGCTTGTTTGGGTATGTGTTTCTAGGTGCATGCTTGCAGTTGTGTACTTGTTTGTGAATCTCTTGACTATCACCTTTGGGTCATTGGGCAAATTTTGCTGCAGCTTTTGGGTCAATGGTGTTTCTTTAAAATACAGGTTCCCAAGGCTTTTTAATATCTCCCCACTAACAAATGTGGCTGTTAGCTCTTGTTGGGATTTATCAACATCTTCATGGAGTTTCTCTCTCAGACGAGCATTGAAAGATGACATGGTTGTTTTTTCAGTCTCTTTCTTCTTGCCTCTCTAAAATCTCACTATATTCGTGTGACGATGCCCAAATTTGGTCCCTTGAATCATCCGTTTTTTTATTGATTAAGTCTCTAAAAAATTTTTCCTTCCTCTTCTTCTTTGATGCCCAATCGTCTGTTCAAATCATTATGGAAGTTGAAAAGCCCCAAGAAAATTAATCTTATTGTTTGGATATTGCTTAATGGAAGTCTTAATTCAAATGAAGTTTCGCAGAGGAAGAATAGGTATCTATGGACTAGGCCTTCAGTATGTGTAATATGTTTCATGGACAAGAATCTCTCATTTCTTTGGTTGGAGTTCATCCTATTGTCTTGAACCTCGGTGTTTTGGGGGGACTTCAACTTTTTCTGGCAGGCCTAAGTTTGCTACAACCTTGGGAGTTCAGCACTAGGTTTGCTTGTCTTAGTATTATCACCGAAGGTGCAAGTCTTTTGGATATTGCTATATTGTTGCAAGCCTTGTAGTATTCCTTTTTGGGCAGTTTGTTTGGAAAACTTATGCTTCATTCCCCTGCTTCTAAGCATTGGTCTTTGGATTTCTCCCCCTATGTGCCTTGAGTTTGGCCCACAGTGTAGACAGAAGATTTTTCGAGGCATTCCATTTCGATGGATGGATGTTTTGGGTTCTCCTTATCTTCTACACTCGTCCTGGCATTCTTCATCAAAGCTTTATGCTAATTCTTATATTCAAGACATTTGATTGTATTTGAACATTTTTATTCTCTCCATTTAAGTTTTTTAGTCTCTATTATCTTATTTCTCTTTTATGCTTTTGGGTATCGTGTATTTTTAACACTAGCCTCTTTTCATTTATCAATGAAAAGTCTTGTTTCCTTCAAATAAAAAAGGATGAGGAATGTCTCAACCACATCTTCTTTCGAGTATTCATATTCTCAAAAGTGTTGGACGCTTTTATTTGATCTCTTCAATATTAGTTTGGTTTTCTCAAGAGTTGTTGTCTCTCTCGTCGTTCCTCACTTGTCCTAGACTTAGAGTATTCACTCCATGTTGTCTTTGTATGGTGTGATCTCTTCCTGATCCAAAGTGAGTTCGTCTTCTGAAGGAAGGAGGAGGAAACTAAAATTGGCATTCAGGTTGGATCTATTCCTTGTCACTCTCTCTCTGATCCTTTAGCCTGTACTTTCCGATCTGACTTCTTCAAGGTTGATTGTTGGATTGACGTGACTTCACAAATTGTTCGCGTATCTTCAACTATAAGGGTGGAAAATGAGGGGACCGACATGGTTATTGAAGTACTGTTAACCTTTCTTGAGAACAAGCAAAATACTTGGCTCATATCCAAGTAACATTGACTGAAGGAAAGGGAAAAACCAAAGGATCTGCTATAAATTTCCCAGTTGATGTTGTTTATCCCAAGGAAATACCTCCAGCATTGAAACTTTACTCAGTCTCTACCTAAGGGATTGAACAAGGGTGACAGCTTGACTTTTGATGTGTTAGCTGTGTTCACTCATGATTTGTGTTCATTCCTAGAGACAATCACTGGAAATAAATCAACTTATCTTCAAAAGTTCTTCCAAAGTTCTGTTGTTTGTTTTGATTCGGTCCGAATAAATCAACTTATCTTCGAAAGTTCTTCCAAAGTCCTGTTGTTTGGTTTGGTTCGGTCCATTTAAGGCAGCCTCTTCGTGCTGTCTCTCCAAATCTTTTGTTAGGCTTACAATTCAAGATATTTATTGTTGATGGATTTCTGTTTTAGAACAATCTTAAGTGTTTTATCTTTGTTTCTTGATAATTTGCTTTGAACATGTTCCTATTTTGTTATTTCTTTGATTTGTTCCTTTTTTGTTTCTTCTTGTATCTTTAAGCAGTAGTCTCTTTTCATTTTCTTAATGTAACAATTTGTATCCTTTTCTAAAAAAAGAAAAAAAGGGGGAAAAAAAACCCAATAAGATCTAATAATAAATAGTTTGGCACCTTTCCTATTTAGGTCTTCCCTGAGCTTTAGAGACTCGCCCTCTAATCCCCAATGTGGTTGGCAAGATTTTGGAGAAGTTGATGAGGGATTTCTTGTGGGAAAAGGTTGACAAGAGGAAAGGCCCACATCTCATTAATTTGGAGGTGGTGTGTGGGCTGTTGGACCTAGGATTAGGCATAGACAATGTAAGAGCGAGAAATAAGGCCTTTTTGGTTAAATGGCTTAAGCAAATCCATCATGATTATGACACGTTATGGTACAAGGTTATTATTACCAAATATAGGCTTCGCCCTGTTGAGTGCACCTTCTCACCTTCCTTGGGTTTCCATCGTCTGTTGACAATTAGGGAAACGACAATGTCATAGCTTTGTTATCTTTTCTTGTGGACTACTCCATCAACCCTTTTAGGGGTTAAATCTGCCTTTGGACTCCTTGCCCTTCGAAGGCTTCTCCTGTAGGTTCTTCGTTCGTTGTTTTGCTAGTTCTGTTCGTCAAATGACTATCTTTAAAATTCCAAAGAAATTTAAGCTTTTTGTTTGGCAGATTATGCATCAAAGAGTTAATTACCTTGGGTTTGATTTTGGCTTCAGGGTCCTCTTGTCAGGCTATTTTGATGTGTTCCTTGCATTATTATAGCATAAAGCCGATCTCTCCGACTCCTACATAAGAACTTAACTTGGAGGCCTAGCTTCTTCAAGCCCATCTAAGAATTTCTTTTTCCTAGGAGATCTTGTTTCTTAATCTGATATCGCCAAAGACCTGTTCCAAGTTTTTAGGGTGTCCGTTGGGACCATAACTTACCATAAACCAGAAACCTTCCCACTGACAACTAGACCAAGTAGACCTCCCATCATTAACTAGGAGGTTCTTTTGCATATGCCTATAAGGGTTGAATTTTGTGGTAGGTTGGTTTCTTCACAGCTTTTGGGGCTTTGGTCCGAGAGAAATAATAGAGTTTTAGTGATATGGAGAGATCTTAGGAGGAGGTTTAGCCAATCGCTAAGGTTAATGCTTCTATTTTGGATGTCAGTTAAGTTTCCAAAGAATCTTGTAATTACTTTCAAAGTCTTATTATTTTGAGTTGGAACCCCTTTTTGTATAGTTAGTTTCATGGGTTCTTTAAATAAACTATCTTGTTTACCCCTTGCTTTCCCTTTTGTAGTCCTTTAGAAAAATGGGAGCACGGTTTCTTATTTTTTTGTGGACAAATGGATGGGGAAATTCTCTTACGAACCTTTTACTTTTCTTTTGGCCTCTATTGGACCTTTGTCTTTGTGAAACGTGCATCATACCACCACAATTAATAGGCCTTTCCTTCTTGGAAAACAAAGAAGGTTAATGCGGTCATTATTGGACAATTTTAAACTTATAAGTTTTGATAAGGTGATGGAAGGCATTCATTTTCCCTCCTTCATAGACTTGTTTGGATGGGTCTTGTTTGGTTTTGTATTGCTGGTTGTAATCAATTATTTGTCTCTGTATTAGCTTTTATTGAAAAAAAAAAAAGGGAAGAACAAACACCGGTTTTACGTGGAAACCCTAGAACAAGTAGAAAAACCACAATGTTATTTTCTTATTATTTTTCTATATCTCATAAATGATACAGGGAACATTTATTTATAGGCTGTAGAAGCCAAAATAAAATAATAAAAGATAATTAGGACACTATAAAATCTCAACAAACCCTCGGGCTTTCAACGTACAATAAGCCCGCTAATTCTAACACTTCCCCTCAAGTTGGGCCGTAAATGTAAAAAAAAACTCATCCTTTCACTCTTGAAAATTAGGGTGGCCTAGATGGAAATGAGGAAATAAATGTTTCATATATTGAAAATTAGGGTGGCCTAGACGGAAATGCCACAACATACAATTTTGTTCAGGAGTAGTAAAATAAGAAGATAAAAGACTAGTCCTAGTAATGCTACTAGAAGAGATGTCATCATCAAGAAGGTAGAGTCTCTTACTATGTCGGGCAGTGCCAATCATCCTCCCCAAGCTCAAATCCTAAATAGAGATAATCAGGTAAGAATGTTGCTTTGCAGTTTAGATCATGAGTAATCTTGCTTATAGATAACAGATTATAAGAAATTTTGGCATATGCAACACATGATGTAAGGAGAGCCTTGCACAAAGAGAAATCTTCTCTTTCCTAACAATGGGGGCCAAGGAGCCGTCTGCAATCTTAATTGTTTCGTTACCAACACATGGAACATAGGACACAAACAATTAAGAGGAACCAGTCAAATGGTTTATGGCTCAAGAATCCAGAATCCATGGTTTCTTCCCATTAATACTAATAAGACTGGAGGACTAAGGAATACCTAATTGCACAATGGCACCTAGAGTATTAGGACTGGGATTGACCTGACTCTCATGTAGATCAGGTGGTTGAGAAGATCCACCAGACTGGCTCACATATACCCGTCCAGTGTTCTATTTGTCGTTGGAAGGTCGTTTTTTACCTCATGGAGGACGACCATGTAACTTCCAATATTGCTCTTTGGTATGCCATTATTTCTTACAATGATCACAGAGGAACTAGTTTCCCATTGTTCTTTTCACTGCCACTGGTAGAGGATCTCGCGCTTAAAGTAGCGGAGTCAATAGCCGAGATGGTCGAAATATTCATAGCATTTGTACGATCCTCCTTAAGACGAATTCCAGAAAAGACCTCCATCAAGGAGGAAATCGGTCTCTGGCTTAGTAGACACCCACGAACTATATCAAACTTAAAGTTAAGACCAACAAGAAATGTTATATCCTGTCAATCTCTTCAAATTTGAAGTATTGTACATAGACGAGAGGTATTTTGACGTTTGGAATACAATTTCTGGGTTGTGTCCTAAATATCTTTAGCAGTTGCAACATAGAGTAAAGGTTTACCAATTTGTGGCTCCATGCTATTGATCAATGTAGATTGAAGAAGAGAATCCTCTCCCTTCCAGTACCATTCCTGAGGGTCTCCAGGCAGAGGACGAAGTATTTCCCCTGTCAGAAAACCGAATTTATGCCGCCCTTCAAGAACCATTTTCACTGATTGAGATTAGAAGAAATAGTCATTGTTGTTCAATTTTTCCGCTGAAAAATACCTTGTAGACTGTGTCTCTGTATTAGTCACATAAGGAGAGGAACGAGGTTATTGGATTCTCATAATATACCGGTAAAGATGCATGAAGACAATGACCAAGAGTGTTGGATGTTGCCTCTAATGTAGCCTCAATTGCCGCAATCTGCTGTTGAAGCCTTTCTATTTGCTGGTGAGCTATATACTTAAAAGAAGAAGAGGTTGACGCGTTCCTATTGGAATGTGTCAAAGACTCTCCAACTTCAAATGTTGAGTAGATTTGAGGATGCCCAACCTCGGGTTGATTGCTAGGGTTTGGAACAGAGTCAGTGGATGGCAAGGCATATAGGTTGGATTGCAGAAGCGGCGGTGGCTCGACGGAGGTAGATGGCAGAACATAAAGCGGCGTGTGGGAGGCATTAACGGCTGTGGATGAAGCCAAGGGTGGCAGGGATGGGTTGGTTGGCGCCTTCTAAACGAGATGGGCAGGTTCGGAGGTCTCCGGCGATAGCAACATGTGCAGCTTTGGCGGCACATAGAGGCGCGCACGATGGAGAAAACAATGGGTTCAGGGTGGCCAGCGTTGTCTGAAGACTTCGAAACCATTCATCCATAGCAGCACCAATACGAGCATCGACGGTGGCATTGATGGCGGTTGTCTACTCTGTTTGGTTTCTAGCAAGTGTTTTACCTTCTAAGGTTTCATCGACACCTTGCTCTGGTACCATATTGAAAAAAGAAAAGAGAAGAACAAACATTGGTTTTACGTGGAAACCTTAGAACAGGGAGAAAAACCATGATGCTATTTTCTTATTATTTTTCTATATCTCATAATGATAAAGGGAACATTTATTTATAGGCTGTAGAAGCCAAAATAAAATAATAAAAGATAATTAGGACACTATAAAATCTCAACAAACCCTCGGGCTTTCAATGTACAACAAGCCTGCTAATTCTAACGGCTTTCAATTTTTGTACTGTCTAAACTTTTGTATGGTTTGGTTCTAGCTAGGTTTTGATCCCTAGAGGTGCCAGCTAGCTTTTTGTATTTGAGATGATGAGAGTGCTAAGGGGATGTTAACCTAGTTGAGATGTCCGTGTATACTCATTGATTCCTAGGATTCATATTTTGTCCCTTCATTGTATTATTATTTAATATTTTTACTATATATTGTCTCAATTCATTATCTCAAGAAAGAGACTCGTTTCCTTTTTTCTTTTCCTAAGGTGATTAGAATTAATTTATTGTTTTTTTTATGAGATTGATATTTATTTCATCATCAATTATTTGGGGTTTTTTTAATGTGTATATGATTTCATGTCAGATTAGAACCAGGATGATAGAGATGGTATCAAAAGGCTTGGCTACGTTGGAGGTATGGAGAATTACCTGAAACTTTTGTCAAGAATGCGGTAATGCTTATGGTGCTTAATATTTCATTTATGATGGAGTTACTATGCAGTATTTAATGCCATTCACTCTCCATTATAAATTTTAAACTTTCGATCTAAGAAGCACGGACACTTCAGTTTAGATAGCGTGTCTGTGTTCGTGTTGGACACTTGAACACTCTGACACTTGGTGAACACCTATTGGACGATTGCTAGTGCAACAAATGTATTAGACATGCATAGAACACTCGTTGAGTAGACTAAAAAGACACATATATGACAATAATAATAACTTTTGAGCATGGAATACATCAAATTAAGTCTTTTAAGCATATAAATGCAACAATTCATTAACTATGAATTTTCTTTTACTATAAAAATGATATATATATTTCAAAAATGATCATTTTAATAAACGTGTCCTTGCCGTGTCAAGTCCTAGATTTTTAAAATATGATCTGTCGCCGTGCCCATGTCGTGTCGTATTCGTGTCTTGTATCCGTGTCCGTGCTTCTTAGCTTTCAACGATAGCATTTTAGTTTCAAAGTAGGTCCTTGCCGTGTCTTGTATCGTGTCTTGAACAATTTGGACGTCGATTCAATTTGGGTGTTCTTTTGGTAACTACTCATTTTTTCTAATTTTTATGCTTCTACGGCAAAAGTGGGTCCATACTACTACCTTTCTTGTACAAGATTTGTTACAACCGTGTCCTGAGTTCTAAAAAAGTACTTGTAAGTCTAATATATGGTTTTCTTCTAGGTTGGAAGGATCACGTTTACTATTTCATGATAAATTCATATCTTTCTGTGAAAGATTTCATAGATTATGTAACAAACTAGTAGGTAAAATGGTTTTTGTGGCATAAACTGCACCCCCCACCCCACCTCACCCCAGTTCTTGGCTTCTGGTTATTGTCTCTAATGGTAAAAGTATATTGATTGCATTATGAATTCAATAAGTTATGAAGTTATTAGGTTATTCAACTTGGAAATTTCTACAGGTTTCACTAAAGCACTCAGGGTCATTGTTTATGTACGCTGGCCATGAAGGTGGAGCATATGCAAAAAACAGCTTCGGGAATATGTATGCTGCTGATATATGCCTTTTCTTTTTAATTCTTTTGAAGGTGTATTGTATGCTGATTTGCCTAAATCCATTTTGATAAAGCCAGTACGGAATTGAATTTGAAGTGGTAGTCATCTTTTTGGTATTTTTTCTTGAATAAAGATATTTACAAATGGTCATTGCATGTAACTGTTCTGCTCGTCTCCTACTACCTTCAATATCATTTGCTATCATTGTTATTTCATTTGTATTTTTTTGTATCAAAAGAGGAGGATGCCATAAATTCAGACTTCTTTTTGAAACTTGTTACTGTTTGCATTCTATTTCACAATGTTTTCAAAGCTTTTCTGAATAAGATTTTGCTTTCAGCTACACTGCTGTTGGTGTCTTTGTTCTGGGAAGGATGTTTCGAGAGGCTTGGGGAGCTGAAGCAGCAAAAAAGCAGGCAGAATTCAATGATTTCCTTCAGGTATTATTAACATTAGAAAAAATACTGATTTTGTTATCTAAAGTTTTTAGCCTTGATCCTTGCATCTTTTTATTGCCTTCTTTCTTGCTGATTGATGCTCCATTTTTGTTTATATTGCAAGTTTTATGTTTGGTTCTTTTTGTTGTGGCTATTTTTTGTTTACGTTCTTTTGTTTCTTCCATTTTTCTCTATTAAAGGATGGGTGCCCATGAAAAATAAAATGCTATTAGAGTTTTGAACATGTTTATATTTGTTTTGTCATTTCACATCTCCTGGCAGTACTCAAACCATCTTGTTACCTTCTTCTTTTAGAGTAACCGCATGTGCATATCAATGGAGTTGGTAACTGCTGTTTTGGGAGATCATGGCCAGCGACCACGAGAGGATTATGGTATATCAATTTGAATGTTTAATTTTTTTGTTTCCTTTTCAAAGAACTTTTGAACTATTAATTTATTACTCTTTCGTCTTAAATTCAGAAGGAGCTCCAAAATATTTATATATTCAACTTGTACTAATTGTTATTGGATTTACTTAAGAGGCAGTGCCAGAAGGAATTGTATGGGCAATCTTTCATCTGATACGGTGGAATTCTCACTGAAGATTTTTTCCCTTAATTCTGTTTAGTTATCTTTTGTATGACTGTAGATCTGAAACTGGAGAGCGTCCCTTTTTTTTCTATATATTGTCAATCATTAGGCTGTTCTATTTGATTTTTGAGTTTTTATATATAATATTTCTCTTAACATTCTTCCTGCCCTCCAATCAAACTTATGCTTACTCTTTTCAACATTAGTCAGTTATATTTCCATTGAAGTTATTATTTTCATATCGTGCAGTGGTAGTTACAGCAGTTACAGAATTGGGCAAGGGAAAGCCAAAGTTCTATTCAACTGCAGAAATAATAGCTTTTTGTAGAAACTGGCGCTTACCAACTAATCATGTTTGGTTATTTTCAAGCAGGTGATGACCCGTAACTTCATTTAATATACTTGGTATGACCAATTTTTTCCGAGTCTCTACAACTCATTCACATTTTTTTCTTTTATATATATAGATGTCATGTAAGTTCTAACTTTTGCACGACATGGAAAATTAAATTAAGGATTCTGTTTCAAGAAAGGTGATGATATCTTACGGTTGCTGAACTTGTAAAACCTTCCATGGTTCTCAGATTTTTGACATTGAAATGCTACATTAACCTGTGCTTCATCCTTTTTTTGTGTCACAAAATAATGACTGAAGATATTTTAAGATCGTGTCTTACTTGGCAGCAGTGAATTGTCTGAGGGTTATTTTATTCATCATTAACATTTAGCGCTTTATTAAATGTGTGTGTATCATCCAGAATTCCACGTTTTTCTTGCATGCAGCTACGTCTCTGCTTTTGTTTAATTTTTGTGCAGATTTGATTTTGATTATATGACTTGAGTGCTCAAGTGATTTCTCTTTTAAACTCGGATGGTTTACTTTGAAAAAATTATGTATCGTACTTTTTTTCAAAATGTTGTAGTGTCAACATACGTTAATGTTAAACAAGTATCTTCTGGCTCTTGATCCTTTTCTTTTCTAACTTCCGAAGGAAGTCGGTGACATCTTTTTTTGCTGCATTTGATGCCCTATGTGAAGAAGGAACCGCGACTTCAGTATGTAAGGCTCTTGACGAAGTTGCAGAAATATCTGTACCAGGTATAGTTTTTGTTAGTTTCTAGTCAGGTACAGTTGTTAGCTGATGTTCTCCTTTTTCCAATTGGTATTCCTATATACCCTGTTTTCTTTTGAGACCTTTTGTCAAAGTTAAAGTCCCATCCCATTGAACAAATCCGTTCAATGAATTAGTCTCTTTGGTTTACCCCTGTTCTACTATTCTATGACTTGCAGCCATGGACGTTAACAACTTGTTCCTACTTTCTTGCGTGTTCCTTATAAAGTATAATCTTCTTATTTTGTGGACTCTTCAGTGTTTACTCACTTTGTGTTAAATCAGTTGAGAAATTGATGATGATTGTCACCTGGAATTGATGTGCAGGATCAAAAGATCATATAAAAGTGCAGGGTGAAATTCTTGAGGGTCTTGTAGCCCGTATGGTGAGCCATGAGAGTTCAAAACACATGCAGAAAGTATTGGAAGAATTTCCTGCTGTGCCGGACAACGAAGGAGGTATGGTTTTGCTACCGTTGTTTTTATTTTTCGATGCTTTTCCGTTGGCAACCTTCATTTATTGTTTTATACCCTGTTTTGTCTTAGGTGGACTTGATTTAGGACCAAGCCTGAGGGAAATTTGTGCTGCAAATAGGTCGGATGAGAAACAGGTAACAAAAATTCCTTGGCATGAAATACAATGGTTTGGTTTGTTGATTTTTCACTTTGTGTCTTATTGGAACAGAAATGGAATGATTTTCATTGAAATGGATCAAAATTGGCACCATTTTAAGAACTTTAGTCTTTCTTATTTAGTTTCCAATTGGAAATCTCTTTGTAATCACCTTTAGGTGCTCGGGGTCTTCCTCTATTTCATTTATTCAATGAAATGTTTCTTATCTAAAAAAATTGGAATGATTTTCACCTGTTAGCTATCATTTTTTTACTCTTTTCTTTGCTTCTGTAAAATACAACTGCAGCAAATAAAAGCACTTCTTCAAAACGTTGGTACCGCCTTTTGCCCTGACCATTCTGACTGGTACGGTGATTCCCACTCAAGAAATGCAGACAGATCTGTTTTATCAAAATTCTTACAAGTGAACCCGGCTGATTTTTCGACCTCCAAATTACAGGTTAGTTGTCGCTTCATGTTAGGAAAATGAATTTTTATCTGTATTCGTGTTTTCTCTTAATACAAGTGTTGCTTTATCTACTCCAGATCATTTCAGAACTGTTTACCCCATCACTTTCTCATGTGTTGGTTATTTTGAAATTCCTTTTGATGATTTTTTTGGTGGAAATGAAACATCATTCCCTCTTCCTCTGTTTTTATAAATTATTCATTTGGACTTGCTACGTTTTTTATTAGCATCTTTCAGCTCTCCTCCAAATGAATTGATCATGAAGTACATCTAATCTGTTCAGGAAATGATTCGTCTAATGAGAGAAAGACGTCTTCCAGCTGCCTTCAAATGCTATCATAATTTCCACAAAGTTGCTTCCATATCAAATGACAACCTTTTCTATAAAATGGTCATTCATGTTCACAGCGACTCTGCTTTTCGGCGATATCAAAAAGAAATGAGGTACTGCTCGGGACTTGCTCTCTGTTTTTATTTCCAGTGTTCAAAATATATGTTTCTGTTGGTATTTGAGCCACTGTCATGATTTTGTTAATTGTGCCAAATGTGATGAACATGTTTCAGGCACAAGCCAGGTTTGTGGCCACTATATCGAGGTAATAGCCAACCTTTAATGCGAATTCTGTTCTCTTTAGATTTCAACTACTCTGATTCAAAATATATTAGGCATTCTCTTCACACCTTTGTAGATGATGATCATGATCCCTAAATCTAATGTTTTACTCTGGTTTGTTATCTTTATTATTAGTTGATATTGTGCTTTAGCAGGGGAAAAATTGAACCCAAACGAAAATTTCATTAATGGTAGAAACATTTCTAGTAAGATCAAGAAGAGAAAGCCTACCAGTGGTGGGCAAAAGAAAAGTAAGAAACGTAGAGCAATTTATATAGGGCTAAGTTATAAGTGTAGTCTTTTGAAATTTTAGGGTTATGTGCCTTGTATACTTATAACTTCTTGAACTTTGAAAAATTCTACTAAGATTTAAAATTTTCAATCAATCAAATTTTGCATCAATCAGTAATAGGTCTCTATCAGACTTGGAATTGTACAAGTCACAAATCTATTAAAAACAAAATCGAATGGTTATGGTTTGTGAACTTTGTGTCTAAGAAGTCCATGAGTTTTCAAAAATTTCAAATATGTCAGAGACAAGTTTGACAAAATTACAAAATTTGTTAAAGTCCATAGATCTAATAGACACCTTTAAACCTCTTGAACTTTAGAGACCTATTCAGTCCAACTTCAAAGGCTTAGAGAACTATTTGACACAATCTTGAAAGCTTAGATTTCGCTCGATTTTTGATTTGGTAACATGAATTTGAAAACAAGGGACCTAATGGAAAACAAAGTTGTATATCATGTTTCCAATAATGGATGTATTCAGTAGCAAATTCAAAATTGTATTCCAATTTGAACAATTGTTCAAAATGTGTTTCAAAATATATTTATAGACCATAAAAATACTTTACTTTCCTACTATATTAAATTAAATCTCAAACATTATTTATTAATTTAATGAATACGTGTTTTTTAGTTATCAATTATGTAGGATCAATAATTTACAAAATCATATGATTTATATTACATTATACATATTTTATTTTAACAAAAGTAGAACAAGTTTATATTAATAAAGAGGCTCGTATCCCTTTAAAAAAAATGAAACACTTCATTTAATTTTTATTTTCAATTCTTTCATAAATATCATTGCAAGACTAGTCAACATAAATAGAGGATAGAGAACACTATCCAGGATTTAAATTTAATCAAATCAGCACAATTCGAGCTGGGAGTTTGTCTTCAAATTTTCTATGATTTACTCCACACCATAGTTATGGAGGAGTAGTTTTACTTGTGTTTATCTTAATCATCTTTGCTTTAAGAGGAAGAATAGGAAAGCAAGGGATGTGACCTCTCTTGTGGTCTTGCTTGAGGGGGTCGTCTTTAGACAAGGGAGAAAGGATGTCAGGGTGTCGATTCCCAATCCCAATGAGGAATTCTCATGTAACTCTTTTTTTTGTAGCCTTCTTGATACTTCTCCCTCAAGTGAGTTTCTGCTCTCTAGAGGATTAAGATTCCTAAAAAAGTTAAGTTCTTTGCCTAGCAAGTTTTACATGGAATAATTTACACTTTGGATCAGCTTGTGAGGGAAATATATCCTTGTTAGTTGGTCCGCCTTGCTGCATTCTCGGTTGGAAGGCAGAGGAAAACTTGAAGCACATTCTTTGGAGTTGTGAGTTCGTGAGAACTGTTTAGAATTACTTTTTTCAGGCGTTTGGTCGCTTGTCATAGGGAAACATGGATAAGGAGATAGGACTTTTGAGACAAGTTTCTTAGTACATGAGGAGTTTGATAATGTACATGTGAGTGGAGTCTATAGCTGGACTGATTTTTGGTGGAAGAAGTAATAGAATAAATTTTTTCTAGTTTTGACTTCTTTATGGATTTGGTTATTTCTACTGCGTAGTACTGGTGCAGAAATTAGAACCCTTTTAAGCTTTCAAGTCCCTCTTATCTTGTCTCTCACTGGCATCTTTTTCTGTAATCACCTTTGGGTGTTTGGGCTCTGCCCCTTATTTCATTCTATCGAAGAAAATTTTCTGTTTTATAAAAAAGTAATAGGAATCAAGTCTTTCCCAATTTCCTCTTTCCTCATTTGCACTTCGTGAACTCTTCAAGTTAGCTTCAATATTGTAACATCTTCATCCTCTTTAGTAAAAAATTGTTTCTTTAAGAAGAAATAAAATGAAAATAAAAAAGAAAGAGAAAAGAAGATATGCTGTATCGAGATCTTTGATTGCTCTGAACTGTATATAAGTCTTTTTACTCACAGTTTCATGTGTTCCCAGGCTTTTTTGTTGACATCAATTTATTCAAAGAAAATAAGGACAAGGCTGCTGGATTAGTGAAAAGTAAAAGCAATTTGATGGACACTGAAGGCAATGGGACCTTAGGAAGAGATGGATTTGCCGATGAAGATTCCAATCTGATGATAAAACTGAAATTTCTTACGTATAAGGTAATTTTGCTTTAATTTGTATAATTTAAGTTATCTTAAAAGTATAAGAAGGAAGTAGTTTACCCCATACAAGGGGAGGACTTTCTTGTAGGCTTTTTTTCTTTTATTCCTTCCATGTTCGTTTCATATTGGGCAAGTTTTGTTGTTCACAATATGGCTCCCCTCCCCTTTCGAAAAAACAATTTCGGTTCAATAGATATTGGTCATTTATGTGCCCTCTTTTTGGGGGTGTAAACGTCACAAGCCTTCCATTTTTTAGTTTTTAAAACCCTAATTGATTGATTTAGTGATCCTAATTTTTAGATGTGTATAGTGTCACGCTCTTTGATTTAATCAAGAATCATTAGGTCTAAAATCTGAGATATTAAATCAACAAGCTTCAGAGCATCGCATGTTGGGGTTAGGTTGGAATTAGGTGAATGTGGAGACTGAATTGAACATGAATTGTTTAGGTGTACGTGTACTTTTTTTTTTTTTTTTTTGTGATTGCTATTAATAATTAAATAGTCTGAACTATTTATATTTCTTTCTTAGCTGCGGACTTTTTTGATTCGTAACGGCTTATCAATTCTCTTCAAAGAAGGTCCAGTTGCATACAAGGCCTATTACTTGAGGTATGATCAATTGATTTGATGAGGATAGGCATTCCATACACTTATATTTAGAAAATGAATCTATAGTTGAGGGAGGGAATTGTAAACTGTTGAAAATAAGGGGCCAGTTAAACGTTCATAGCCTCAAGGGTATTTTTGTAGTTTATTGTACTCTTGTTCTATTTCCTTGTTTGTTAGGGCTTATTGTAGTGTATATTTATTCTTCCCCCTTGTAAATTTTGGATTAATTAGGAAATAATAAGAAAGGCTTCTATCGTGGTTTTTTCTCCTCATATTAGGGTTTTCCACATATACATTGTGTTTTGTCTTCTTTCTTTTCAGTATGGTATCAGAGAGTGGTGATGAAACCCTAGTCGCCATTAGCGAAAACCAAGAACCGGTGCAAGATAACTTTACTTCTGCACCAGTCTTGCTTCAAGCTTTCGCAAAATTGAATCTGTTGGTCATAATTCACAGCCTTTCACAAATTTGATCTTAAATATCAAACCCTCCAACTTCAAATTCTTATAATCTTTATTAGTCTAGTTCACGACAAGGACTTCATCCATAATTTTTCTCCATACCACAAAGGCTCATGATATTCCTAGGGTCTATGGAGAACTTCCCTAAATCATTCAGGCCAAGTGATGTTATAAAGGATAATGGGGCTAATAGGTCTAAAATCTTTGACCTAATCTTGGGGATGAGGCAAACAAAACTTCCATTCATGGACTAATTGATGACCCTCCTCTTGTAGAACTTTTTCCAATTCTTTCTTTAAGTTTTTGTGCTGATATTTGAGAAATTTGAATTGAAATTAATAGTAAGAGTTTAGAAGTGTTGAAAAGGACTTGGAATTTCTTTAGTGCATTACGGTATTTTGTCTAAACATTCATTATTATATTAGTATTACTGTTGAGCGTGTGTTCTCTTCTGTATACTTTATTTTAATAATGTAGGCAAATGAAGCTGTGGGGTACATCAGCCGGAAAACAAAGGGAGCTCAGCAAGATGCTTGACGAATGGTAAGTATACAATTATTTGTTCTTGAGCTGCTTTCTTGTTCCACTAGAATTGTAGGTACTTCACAGGAAAAAATAATGAAGTTGATGATATACTTTTAACTTGATAGGGCTGTATACATAAGGAGGAAGTATGGAAATAAACAACTGTCGTCGGCTACCTATCTTAGTGAAGCCGAACCTTTTCTTGAACAATATGCTAAACGCAGTCCTCAGAATCAGGCTCTTATCGGATCTGCTGGAAATTTAGTTAGAGCAGAAGATTTCTTGGCCATTGTCGAGGAAGGAATGGACGAAGAGGGTGATCTTCAGAAGGAGCAGGAAGCAGCACCATCAAGTCCAATGCTCTCTGGGAAGGATGCTGTCCCAAAAGCAGAGGGTCTAATTGTGTTTTTTCCAGGTTATTATTTGGCTAATTGGCTAGGCTTTGTTTTTTTCCAATGTTTTGAAGATTTTTGTGGTTGATTTTTTTCATTTCTAAATTTCTTAAGCTAGGTAATATCTTGGTGGAGGAACTTCATATTTCCATAATATACACAATATGCATTTGTGTGTTAGATGATATAATATTAGGTTTACCTTCACCTATTAGCTTAAGCTTTTGGGTCAATTGGTGATTTAAGAGTATGCATTTTTTCCATGCTAAGATAAGGTTGCCTGAACTTAGTTCTTCTTGTATCCACGTTCATTTGCATTTCGACCCTTTTTCAAGAATTTGGACTTTTCCAAATTTCATAAAAAAATGAATAAGGGGCTATAGAATAGTTACGAAAGTTCTTCGAAACCAAAGCCCAAAGAGACACGTGAAATCTAGTCAACAACCAAATCTCATTATGACTACTATGACTCCTCTCTACCCCTAGACACTATCATTCCTCTCACCCCATATTCCAAATAATAGAGCATACCCCAGCACGCCATAAAAATCCACCTTTTTCATTGAAAGGCGGATGGAGAAGGAACTCCTCAATCGTCGCTCTAACGCTCTTCAAGCCAACAAAGCTAACGCCAAACTCCCGAAGGAAGGAGCACCACATTGACCTCGCAAAATGGAAATCCCAAAAAAGGTGATCAAGATCTTCGTCCGCCATTTGACACAACAAACAACAAAAAGGCTCGACAAACGAAGTCCTCCCGACAAGTCTCTAGACCGTGTTAACCCAACCAAGCAAGACCTGCTCGATAAACCTAACTTTCTTTGGAACCTTAGTCCTCCAAACCACATTAAAGACCAACTCCTTAGGGGGAGCGGGATCCACCAACAGCCCAAACAAAGATTTACAAAAAAATCCCCCGCTAGGATTATGAATCCAAACACGAGAATCTTTCCTCCCCTCTCTAACAGAGAGCCCCTCGGAAAGAAGAGAGGCCACATCCGTCGTTTCCGTATTGGTCAAGTTATGATAAAACCCGAATGAAAAAGTTACAGAATTCTCAAATCTCACCAAAAGCTCTGAGATAGTACAGTTTTTGGACAAGAAAAGATGATACAAGTGTGGATAAACAGAACAAAGAAAATCCTCTCAGAAAAAGGTGTCCTTACCATCCCCCACAAAACAAGAGACAAATCGAGACTAAGTAGGGAGCTCGATTGGAATATCCTTCCAAGGATTTCAGAAAGTGCCTTTAACCCCTCTCGTAATCCACTCAAAAGGATGGGAACCATGCTTGCTCAGGATGATCCTATGCCAAAGAGAATCGGGCTCAAGATGTGGACTTTTTTTAAGCATATAACAGTTGTACGGGTATGCTGTCTAGTACTTTTAATTTGTGGTAAAAGAATTAAGAGAACTATTCTACCCCATTTGACGTTTCTGCAATATTTAATCTCTTCATATGAAGACATTAAAGTACAGGTTGAATGCAGTTTGAACAAAACGAATACATTTATTGTTGGTTGTCATTTTCCCACATCCTCCAATTATAAAGCTACAGTTCAGTTGTTACACTGTATCCCATTGAGGTTTACAAATAAATTTATTGTTTTAATGTGAAAATCCCTTTTATTGCATTTTGACTCTTACAAGATGCTGTTGTTTTGGATCTTGACGTGGCTCTCAGATGCATTACACATTTTGGCATTCAGTTAACTTTTGCTTGGTATGGTATATGAAATACATAGATCTTCCCTAATGTATATGCATCATTTTTTATGGTTTTATCAAATTTTCTGGTTATAGATTTTTTATAGTTCACTTCTATATGCTGCTTTGTACCTCAATTTACAGGAATCCCAGGCTGTGCAAAGTCTGCTCTTTGCAGAGAGATACTGAATGCTCCAGGAGCACTTGGAGATGATCGACCAGTCAATACTCTAATGGGTGATCTGATTAAAGGTATTACTTGACTCTTCACAGATTCTAAGCTAGCAATTTCCGATGTTCCCCCAACACACACACACACAACCAAAAAAAGAAAGAGGTAAAGGAAGGAAGAAGAACTGTCACCAAGAGTAAGACCTAACTTTGACTATCAAATTTACTTTAATCCCAAATAGGTTGTTACTCTTTTGGCATTAATTGTCTTCACAGAGCCTTTCTTTCTATTTGAAAATGCTCTGCTTAATTGTAAGTATAATTCTTTCTACTGGTTAACTCCAGAAAGCATGAAGGCTTAATTAGTAAGAAGCATTGAAACGCTAAATCAAGGGTTTGATAGATTTCTACAGTAGGGTTTGTATTTATCTTTCAGTTCGATAGATTTTTTTATTTCTTTGAATGAAATGATCTAGTGAGGTACAGAAGGACTCAATTGAAGGGTGTAAAAAAGTTTCTCAATTTGTAACAAGGGAAGTTCAGTTGTTAAAAGGCTGTAAATGTTCACACCAGTTCAAAATGAAGTTAAAATTTAATTTAATTTAATTTAATTTTTTATAAAGCTTCTTAGCTTTTAGAAGTTTGACTTTTTTTTTTTTTTAAATTGTCAAGAGAAAAATGTATAGCCTACAGGTTCCAGGATTGGGTTTTTGGGCCTTCTCAAGGTGTTTAATTTGTATTTCATTCTAACTTCCTAATTTCTTTGGTCATTCTAAGCTTGCTTTATCTTCTTGAAGCTAGTGGGAATATGGATGTATTGCAGTTTTTTTTTGAAGAGGAAATGATTCTCAATATCATTAATGTTTAAAAATAGAGAGACGATATGGATCTGGATGTATTGCATTTTTTTTTTTCTTTTTAAGAGAATATGGATGTATTGCATTGAAAATACGGATAGGCGCTTTTGGATTTGGAAGAATGTAATTCAGGAGATTGCATTTTTCTAACGCCCAAAATGCTTGATTGAGAGTGTTAGAAATAATTTTGAACAATTTAACTTGTTTCTTATATATTTAACATGTACAGGAAGATATTGGCAGAAGGTTGCTGATGAGCGTAGGAAAAAGCCATACTCCATAATGCTTGCAGACAAAAATGCACCAAATGAAGAAGTGTGGAGACAAGTAATGTTCCTGTTCTTTACTCTAAATAGTAAATTGATTCAGTGAACAAAGCAGGAGGAATATAAAATGAAGTGTCTCATGTTAGGCTCTTAGCATTTTATCTCTATCTCCATTACCAACTTTTTATTTGAAAATGAGACTTCAGATTTTTTTTTTAAACGGAGATAAGCCTCTTAAATTATTATTAATAAAAGAGCCTTAAACTCAAAGTACAAGAGTATTATACTAAGAACAAGAGAAAAGAGAAAATTCAGTCTACAGCTACAACAAAAGCTAAAAACCAAATTCCAAATAGAAGAGATGAAACTAAACAAAACCATATCCGAAGAAATCTAAATACAAAGCATAATGCAAAATCCTCTCATAAAGAACTAGTTTGAAACTAAAAACTTGCAAGAAGATGCAACCGGCTGTCTCAAAACTGCCTAGCTAAATTAACCAGAATCCAAAGGAAGCTTGAAAAAGTCTTCCACTATTTAGCATCGGCGTGAAGAATTTACTTTCCACCTATATGAAGGGAAATCCAAGAAAGCTTGAAGTTGGTCTAACATTGAGGAGAAATACATGAAACAGCTGAAGAATCAAATTAGAATAATTTCGTAGTCAGCAACTATTGATTTTAAATAGTCTAGTATTTCGCAAGACCGGGGACAAGAACAAGCAACAGAAGGAAAATTTGTGGATCTTGGCTCTTCCTCACATTGGAACAGGACATTGAGTCTATTTCTAGAAGCTCAAAATGTTTCTGACTTTCAAGTTCGATTGACCTATCCAAATGCTCCAATTTCTCTCTACTAACGCTGAAAGGGGATTCGAAAGAAGGCTCACACTTCTTGTTGGATTGAATGAGAGGGGTTTTACTGGGAGGGCCCTTCAAAAATTTTACCTCGGAGTTAGGCAAAGAGAACTCAAAGTACTTAAACTGGATAAAGTGGGGATGATGAGAAAATGACTTAGAAGAACGGGTTGGGGCTTGAATTTGGATGCAACTAAATTCCAATAATTCAGGATTAACCTCTACAAACAGCTTGGAGCTGTTGGAATAAGCTAATGAGAGAGAAAGAGCACTATTTTCCTCGAACGAAACAGGTACTTGATCATCTAAATTTTGGGCTTTTAAGGAACGTTTAGCCATAATCTTCTTTGATTTTTTCTTCCAGATAAAATACTTCGGAAATGGCTTGAGGTAACGTGGGAAGATCTTAGCAAAATTCTTTCTTTTCATATTTCAATTGGAACCTGACTTTGATGAGGCAAAAAGAGAATTTCCAGAAGAAAGATGTCCTGAGTCCTTAGAATGTTCTAGTTGATACTCAGGTTCCTTCTTTATATGTGGCCGACCATAAGAATTTTCTAGTCATGTAACTTGTGGGGATAGCATTGCTTTTAATGTTGGAGAATTTCTTTTGGTTCTTTTCTTGTCATCCTAATCCTTCCGTCCCTTGCAATTTCTTTTCAGTTTTACATGAGCATTGTTTCATTCAGAAGAAACTTATTAAAGCTGTTATCAAACTTGGTAGTTGATATACCTAATTATGACCCAATTTATTCATATAACATCTTCGGTGCATGTAACTGGACCATTTCTTCATTAGCATAATGCATTTCCAAATTATTTATTGTCCATTCTGGTGCTATGCTCAAACATTACACTATTGATGTTATACCCTATTTCATATTTACAGCTTGTGAATGAACCTGTTAAGGCCACTTTGATCACATCTTCAACCTGAAGGACCTTAGTCCTTGCAATCAAATCTGCACCTTGGAATAGGAAAATTGAATCTATTTCAGAATTTTATTGATAGGCCACTTTTGTTATAACTTAAATATCACATTTTCGTAAAGGAATTTTAAAAAGCTATCCAATTGATTGAATTTAGCATATGTTACAACTTAGTTAACTTTTTTGATTTTGACATTTCAATATATTTGTTGCTTTACTTTCTTATAGAATTGATTGTTTAAACACAAGATATGTCAATCACGATCAAATGTCTTATTTTCTGCTATATTTTGTATTCCTTTAAAAAAAGATCAGCATTTTCTAGTAGTACGTTATTATTGCTTCAATTTTCAAAAAGAGCCCCATCTATCTTTTTGATGGGAGAGGCCAAAAGGTCGTGTTAGTTTCTAAGGATGTTCTGTTTTTGGACTTTATTTCTTTTGAACTACTTATCGGGAACTGCTAAATTTGTGCAGATTGAAGATATGTGTCGTAGCACAAGAGCCTCTGCAGTTCCAGTCATACCTGATTCTGAAGGTTATTGTCATTTGGATGCTTATAACGTTCAGTTCCTTGTTTAATGATATGTGGGGACAAGTTTTCTTTTAATTGTTTGAAACTTGCTTTATTGACAGCAAGTTTGTGGACCATACTAATACTGTTATATACTGATGGCTTTTCTCATTCACCAATGGAATCAACAATTTCCTTCTAAAAAACTTTATGCGGATGGCTTTGATAAAAGCTGATTTTAAACCTGGATGGAATTCAGGCATTTGAACTTGAACTTGTGAGGAGAATTGAGAAACGATTCACATGAATCATAAATAAATTGATGGTTCTGGTAATAATTTAATAAGTTTCCAGCCTCTTAGACAGTTCTGCAATGGTTTTTTGAGGACTTCCTACTAAATTTTGTAAACGTCTGAAGTATAAAAATGAACTAAAATAAAAATATGCTGTGGTATAATGGAAATTCTTTTTTCTGGAATAGGAAACGGGGGGAAGTAGATCTTGGAGAGAGAAACCAGATAATAAAGGAAAAAAATTAAAGAAAATTAGTGATGCCTTAAAGGTTGGCTTTTTCTTGTAACACATGCTCAGACACATATAAACCGTGAAGAGAAAGGAAAGAGAAGATACCTGAGGGCCGCTATACTAAATTATGCTCATGTAATAAAAGGAAATTATGGACAGCATGAGTGATGTGAATATAAAGGAAAGTCAAGAAAATCAGGAACAACTCTGGAAGAAAACAATTGTCTCTAAGCCTCAGCTTCCAACTCATTGTCTCTTCCAATAGTGTTTTTTTCATGGCATTAGGGAGGTTATGTTCAAAATTCTGTAGTGAATGGTGTTGTTAAAAGAGGATTGCGCCTAATGACATCATAATATGTGTTTGCTGGAAACTGTTGTTTTGGTTACTTACCATCCACAGTCACAATAATTCTCATTTATGGTCACTGAATGTGCAGGAACTGATTCTAACCCCTTCTCTCTTGACGCTCTGGCTGTCTTCATGTTCCGTGTGCTGCAAAGAGTTAACCATCCAGTATGCACTCTATGTTGATATTTCAAACTGTAGAAGTGCCTCTTTCATCATTGATTAGATTACTCTATTTCTAATGATTTTGATAATGATCTGTAATTTTGAAGGGAAATCTCGACAAGGCATCCCCAAATGCAGGTTATGTCCTACTAATGTTTTATCACCTTTATGACGGCAAGGTGTGAACACTTCTCGTTGCTTCTTATCATTCCAGGGCTCACTTTTAGTATCTTGATTATTTTTCTCAAATGGTAATTTTCAGAGTCGCAGAGAGTTTGAAGGTGAACTTATTGATCGTTTTGGATCTTTGGTTAAGATGCCATTGCTGAAACCTGATAGGTAAAAGAACTAATCCTTAGCAATGGTCTTGTTTCTCATTATTTCTTTCCTATATGTTAGAATCTCTTTGAAGTTTCACCCTTGTCTTAATGATGAATACTTATTGTGATTATTTTTTTCCTTTTCCATTATTAAAATCCTTCTTAAGTTTTCTTTCTTTGGTTGTCTTCTCATTTCCAATTATTGTTTTTAAAAACAAATTAAAATTAAAGAACAGGGAAACAAAATATATACCATGAAGAGCCAACCTATTTTCTAGAAATTTCATAAGATCAAAATGTAATCATATTTTTTACATGTGGTCTTTTCACGAAAACGTTTCCACCCTGAGCCATTTTGCTTTAATGATCTCTCTTAAATCAGTGTAACTAGCATCTTTATTTTATCGATTTAAAGTTTATATGACAAATTGCACTGTTTTTAGTTTTCTTTTTCCAATGCAAAATATTGAGATGGTTTTTGCAGTTTGTACATCTGATATTTTGTTGTTCTTGGACTGCAGGAATCCTTTACCTGATGATTTGAAGTCTATCTTAGAGGAAGGAATAAGTCTGTATAAGCTCCATACTAGTAGACATGGAAGGTTGGTGGCTTGTTCAAGTATTCATGGATATTATTGTTATTGTTTAACTGTTAGGCCGCCAGTAATATACCAATATCAGAGGAAGAATGGTAAGGGTAAGACCAAGTAAATGAGGGAGAGACAAGTCTGTTACGTGAGGAGGAGGGATGGGTGAATGTTATATCTGGGGACCATTTAGTTGTCAACTCTGAGAGGGCGAGAGGAGTATGGAAAAGTTCGGCTGTAGTTTTCATTCTTATTCTTTTGGTTTTCAAGAAGTTTCTTGCAGAGAGTCGTTTGTAGGCTGTTAGTTTTTTAAATTCTTAGTGCTATTTTCATTTTTGATATATCAATACATTGTAAGGAGATACCTTACATCAACTTTGTTGACTGGGAGGTTCTAGCATAGGACTATCAATAGATAATCTGCAATGTGTTCTCTTGTCAGCCGCCTCTTATGCATTTGTCTGGAATTTTTTGCAGGGTGGACTCCACCAAAGGTTCCTACGCGAAAGAATGGGCTAAATGGGAAAAGCAATTGCGAGAAACTTTGTTTAGCAACACTGAGTATCTCAATGCTATTCAGGTGCATTTTACTTCTATTTAGAAGATCAATTTTTTTTTTCATTTTTTTAAAAGGAAACGAGTCTCTTTTATTAATATTAATAATGAAACAAAAGCTCAAAGTACAAGAGGATTATACAATGAGCATAAGAATCTAGAGATCAGTAGATGCACGCACCCGGACATCTCAACTAGGTTGTCCATTCTTCAAACTCACTTTAGTTTGTATCAAACATTTGTTAAGCTTTAAAAAACTTCTATTTTATTTTATATTTTTGAGTTAAACTATTGTTTGATAACCTTAAATTTCAGCTAAATTTCAAACACCACAAAATTTGAACTTTGGGAGTTAATTTCCTTTATTGTATAGTTTGATTTTTCTCTTATCATTTCTTTTACTAAGATTTCACCAACTATTCATAATACTAACAATAAAACAATGCTCATCTTTTAAAAATTGAAATGCTGAAGTACAATGGGTGTCATGGACCTAAAGGTGCAAGTTTTGGCAACGCTAGTTGCCATGTTAACCATTTTTTGATCTAGACCTTAATTAAATAATCGATATTAATTATTCAGGTTCCATTTGAGTCTGCTGTTCAAGATGTGTTGGAGCAACTAAAGAAGATTTCGGAAGGTGACTATAAAAGCCCTATTACAGAGAGGAGGAAGTCTGGGGCCATAGTATTTGCTGCTGTCAGTCTTCCTGTTCAGGAGATCCAAAATGTTCTTGGCACTGTAAGTGGATATGTGTACGAGCCACTCTGGTTCCCACCACCAGCTGGCCCATGGATGTTTTTTCAACATGAATGCTAATTAATTTATTTTTTTTAAAACTATCACGGAGACCCAAAGCTAAAACTAGCTCATAGGTTATGGTATAGTTAGTCTTTTATAAATACTCACTCTTAATACTCCCTTTCACTCATTTGGAATTGGTCCATGACCTAATGAGTGATTATGAACACAAGACTTCTCTTCTATAATACGTTGTTAAACTTCAACTAAATCAAAAAACTTAAGCTGATGGGATATAGTATATTTAATTTTCTATACTTCCTTCTCTGTTAAGTTTGCTAAACTAGCTTCTAAAGTATCCTCCCGTTTTTCTAACTGACTGCTGCACGTTAATTGAAGTATCTCGCACAGTTGCATAGTCTATTACTGAAACAGAGTGGATAAAGATAATGTGGGAGGAAAAAGAATAATCATCATAGAAAAATACACTGAAAATTTTGTTGTTAAAACTTGATATATCCCTAGACTTCAACTAATAAGAGTGGGAAAGAAGCCCCTAAACCAAGAGAGCTGCATGTATATCTCGAATTTGCAAGCAAAGAAGTAAAACATGATCAAAAGACTGCAGTAGCCTTCCAGAAAACATGATCGAAAAAAGATTCAAAATGTTGAACGTTGTTGTTGAAGACCCCCTTGTTGCGTTCAAGCCAAAGCTGCCAAATAGTAGCTCTAACCATGCCAGAGAGTTCCTCTTCTATCTTTGAAAGGATGATATAAGCGTAGTAGACAAGAAGAGGGTGATGTCCATAGGGAAGATAACAGACCAATTGAAAGCTTGCATAATGTGGTCCCAACATGTTTTTGCGTAGGAGCAGAAGACGAAAAGATGACTTTGGGTTTCTGAGTTTTGTTGACAGAGGAAACACCAGCCGGGGGATATGCCTAGACTTTTTTACTGCTGAAAGTTTTGTTTTCTGGCATTGGAAAGACATCAGGGGGTTAAGTCATAGGAAATTTGCTAATATCTATCATTATCGCTTTTCTTTCAGTTTTATTTATCATCTTCTCCGATATCATGCGATTAAGCTCATGGAAGAAAACCATTTAACTTTGTGTCCATTATTTATATGTAGTTTCATCATATGCATAAGACTAGTCCCACTATGTGAATCCTTACATTTTCTACCATTATTGTACAGTTGGGCAAGAAAAATTCTCGTATTGAAGCATTCCTTAAAGAACACTACAAGGACTATAAACTTAAAGGAGCTCATGTCACACTTGCACACAAGAGAAGTCATGGCGTTAAAGGTGTAGCTGACTACGGCATCTTTGAAAACAAAGAAGTTCCAGTTGAGCTGACAGCCCTACTTTTCTCAGATAAAATGGCTGGCTTCGAAGCTCGCCTTGGCAGCATTGAGAATGAAAGAGTGATTTCGAAAAATGAGTGGCCACATGTGACATTATGGACTAGAGAAGGGGTTGCAGCAAAAGAAGCTAATGCCTTACCACAGTTAGTATCAGAGGGCAAAGCAACTCTAGTTGAAATCAATCCTCCCATTATCATTTCAGGCATAGTGAAATTCTTTTAGCCTTTTCCCTCTCTGTTCATTTCTCTGCATTTTCTGGTTGATAGGATAGAGATAAAATGGATAGGAAATGTCCAAGGCATTATTAAATTTTGCTCGCTAAGGTTTTCAGATGCAGGTAATAAATTTTGTAGAATGTCTACGGCAAAATTTTGTACATATAAGCCACTTTTATCTACCTCAAAACAGGTTGAACCTTGTCTATATGATTGAGTTGGAAATTTTGTCCATTTGATAATATAGAATTTATTTTCTTTTATTATATATATTTTTTTTTGCTGGGTCTTAACAATTATGGGGTGATGGGGTGGACAAATGAACCATAGGTTTTTTAAAGTTGTGGCTTTTCTATTAAGCTATATTCGAAATTTGCCATAATATAGATTTTGTTTTATAGTTTTTTTTTTGTTAGGTTTGGGAGGTTGGAAAACGTGTAAATAAGAACCCTGTAGCTCATTAAATTTGAATGGGAAGATAGCTTTGTAATTATTCAATGCGGTTGGTAGGTTTTTTCCTGTTGGATAATGGATATAGAGAAGTAATTTAGATTTAAGATTTGTTGAAAGCACACTATTATAACTACAAACAGGACTAAAACAGAACAGTTGTTCAAAATACAGGGATCAGAAAGTTATTTTATTTTATTTTTTATAAGCACATTATTACAAAAGGAAAAAGGGGAAGAGACCCCAAACCAAAGGAGTTCGTTACATAATACATCTCCAATTGGTTAATAGAGTAACTAAACTATATGATTTGAAGATTGCCGAAAGTTTGCACCAAGTAATAGCAGTAATAATCACATGGTCAACAAAGGATTCAAAATGATTTATTTTGTCTTGGAATACTATGTTGTTGCACTCAAGGCAAAGCTGCCACAGAATGGCTCTAGCTATGTTTTTCCAAAGGGATATCACCCTTTTCCTTTCGGTTATTTCCCCTCCCCCGTTCCTAACCCCTCGCCTACCTTTCTGATTCTCTCTCTACATAACACCGTGGTTGGAGTCACCGATGAAACACACTTTCTTGAGGATCAAGAAGTCCTCAATAGCCAGGCGGACATTACCCATCGCCTTTGAGTTGTGGTTCCTTGCCACTATCGGAACTAGCTTGGTATCACAGCCTACTCACAAACTGCTAAAATGAGCAAGAGAAGAAGAAATCCAAAGGAATAAATAAACTAAAAAGGTTGTTTCAACTTTCAAGTATCAATCATGAGAAATACATCATTAAGGGAAACTAGGGTGGGCCATCAATCTTCCCATGATTATTTTCCCTTGGAATGTAGAAGGATTAAAAGTCTGAGAAAAACGTGCAATGGTTAAAAACATCATTCTTAAACATAACCTTACTGTGGTGATTCTTCAAAAGACCAAGTTAGAGGAGGTAGATTGTCTATGATGGGTATGGAAGCATTAGGAACCTCCGGTGGACTATTATCCCTCTTGTGTTTGGCTGTCGCCACAAAGCATACTCAAAGGAAGAACAATTGCGCAAATCCAGGCATAGGACTAGGAAGAGGTGCATACTCAAAGGAAGAACAATTGCACGAATCCAGTTCCAGGCATAGGACTAGGAAGAGGCATAAGTTGATCGAGACAATTGTTCGTTTACCTAGTTGGCAAAGAAGCCAGGGAGTCAAGGAAGAAGTCATCCCATGAGAATGGACCTTTTTTCAAGAAGAAAGGAAAAGGAGAGAATCAGTGGACTAGAAATAGGCTAGGTCCAGGATAGGTTAGACCAAGCTCGACCTTACAAGTGTCTACAAAATTCTTGCTAGGATTCTATCTGAGATTTGTAGAGGGCCATCAGATTTTGGATATTTCACTTATAGCCAATGAAGTTATTGATGATTGGTCGAGGAAAGGAAAAAAATAAAAGAATTCTCATCAAGCTTGATACTAAAAGGGCTTTTGACACTGCGAGTTTTCTTGACTATATTCTTCAAGCAGACGGAGAAAATGGATTAAGGGTTGTCTGTCGTGTGCAAACTTCTCCATCATTAATCAAGGAATCAGGCAGGACCCTCTCTCCCCTTTCCTTTTCAACTTTGTCATTGACATTCTTAGCCGGCTTATGGACAGAGCTAAATCTGAAGGACGCATCCAAGGCTTTGATATTGGTAAGAAAAAATTATGCATCACCCATCTCCAATTTACAGATGATTCCATTCTTTTCTCAAAATATGAGCACTCTTCTATCAAAGAACATCAACCATAAAAGGTCAGAAATCATCGGTATCAACCTCATTTCTACTGAATTAAATTCAATTGCTGACAGCTTTGGTTGCAGAATTGGTTCATGGCCAAATACTTATCTCGGGATCCCTCTGTTAACCCGAAATCTCTCATGTTTTGGCAACCGGTCATTGAAAAGGTTGAAAAGAAGCTTCAGTTGGTCATGTTCTCACATTTCAAAGGACGGTAGGATTATTCTTATCCAAGCAAACATTATGTAACCTACCTACATACTATCTCACTTTTCAGAATACCAACAGAATTCACCCCTATGATCGAAAAACTTTATAGAGAAGGAAAGGCAACAATGATATGCCCATAAACTACATCTTGTGCATCGGAGCAAAGTTACCTACCCTCAAGCTGTTGGAGGTCTGGGAATCATTAATCTAAAGATAAGAAACAAAAGCATTTATCACCAAATGGATCTAGCATTTCAAGATGGAACAAGATGCCCTTTGAAGAAAAGTTATCCCTGCCAAGTAGGGATCAGAAGTTTCTTCAAATCTTTTTCTTTTTTTTAATCTGCATCTAATGATTATTATGAGTTAAGCTACGCTAAAATTAAAATTGAAAGTGGCTTTATTGATTTTGAGGGAGATTCATGATAAGTTCATGAAAAAAAAAAAGTTATTGATGCATACAATTAACCAATGACTTTTTACATAATTGCTAAGATCTAATTGTACGGTTTCCTTCTTGGTATTCAGACTTCTACTTTTATCTCATTATCTTTAGGAATCTACTATTTTAATTAATGAAATATCAATATAACTAGCTGATTAATAAACCAATGGTGTATTCAGTAGAATGACGCAAAGATTATCGTTGGCTATATTGTAAATTTGGTTTTTACCTATTTTAACCATGAGTTTTTTAAAGAGATGATGTTTTAATACATTCATTAAACTAATGCCTATTTGATCCATGAATTTTAAAAAGGGTGATGTTTTAATACATTTATTAAACTTTTAAACTATGTTTAACATCTTTCAACTTTCTATCCAATGTATTTAAAATATCAATTTCGTATCAAATATCAATTTCGTAGCCTTGTTGGACGTAAAATTCAATTTTATATTACTATGTTAGTTATTTTTTAAAAAAAAACTTTGAGTATTGACAATAACTTATTTGATACGCTAACATGAACTCAATTTAATTAATACTTCAAGTACTTAAGAACAAAAAGAGAATTCAAATTTCCTATCCCAAGTTGTATTACAATATCTTTTCAAATAAAAAAACTTACTTTGATACAAAATTAAAAGTTTAAAAATTTATCGTATATTCTTTAAAAGTTATTTGGCAGAAAGTTTAAAGGAGAATTTGTATGGATGATTGAAAATTTTGAGTTAAAATGAAATACGACTCATATTTTTTGAAAATAAGATTGTATAATATTTTTGTAAAAATACACCGGAGTTTCTTAATTACACTTCCTAAATCTTGCTCGCAATCTCGCTATCAATCACAAATCGCGTTTAGGTCACCATTTTAAAAAGAAAAAGAGATTTTATTGCTTCATAGTTATTCCTATCAATTTCAACCACATAAAACCACCCTCTCATTCCAATTTTGTCCCTTTTTCCCCCCTTCAACTAAATTGATAGAGATAGTTAAAGGTGTTTCACCCATATGCCATATTCAAATTACCAAGCTCGACTTCAACTTTTCATGTTATTAAATACAAATTCTTATGGTTAATATTGTTTCCTATTGCCTTGTTGCCACACATAATATCTTCTTCATGTATTCTTAATATTCCATCAATAGAAAGTTTAACTTCATAACTTGAATTGTGTGAATTAACACAATTAGGTTAATTTCTCAGAGTCATAAACATACATTTGTTTTACTCGCAATGTTTCATGTTCTTGAATGGAAATTCTACTAGACACCAATCTTCTAGTAAAACATTGAAACAAATCATTGCTTCCTTAGGTTTGAAGAACACCTTCCCCAATTGTTGTAAAGATTGGTAATGGTGATTGTGGCCAAATCGTCCGTTCTTGGAAGAATAAGGCCATAATCAAATATTTATTTCAGCCAAGATGAGACCATAAAGATTATGTGATACAAAATTTCTTTATCCAATGAATCGTAAATACATAACTTATCGTCCACAAATGAAATTCCACCTGTGATATTATATAGTTTTAATAAATACTTTCTTGTTTCTGTACTTTTCCTACATTGGCAGACGAGGATATATACTTTACACTTCACAGCCCTTCAGGAGGATGATCAGGACTAGTAAATGCTAGGTTAAATTGCAACTCTGTCCACATGGATTGAAGAAGATTGGAATTGAGTGGCTATGGTTTTAAAAGCTAGAATTTAGTCCTTATGGTTTGATAAAACCTCATAAACGATATATGGTTTGATAAAATCCTAGGAATTCTAATTATAAACAATAGAGACTAAATTCTAACCTTCTCCAAACGGTAGCCAAATTTGCAATTTAATCTTGACATTATACGATTGAACCTATTGTGTTATTATGGAAAATACTACAACCATATGTCAGTGCACACTGTGCATAGAGTAATCTTTAACACAACCTATACTTGGATGACTTTCTTGATTGGTTCTTGAAGTGAAAAAAAATCAATGTTAAATGAACTAAACTTACAAAAGTACCTTGAACTTGAAGAGACAAAGGCATAAGGCATCACAAGCTTCTTTTGGAGAAGATATCTTGTCATTCAACTCCCACAAAGAGGTCTCTATCATATAAGAACACACCTACTATAATGCGAAAGTAATTGGTCATACTATAATGCGAAAGTAATTGGTCATAGTGCTTCAGATAATGTTTAATTTTTTAAGTCATTGGAAAGAAAAACATATATAAGATATTAAAAGTCTCAAGAAGCTAACCTCATTGATTGAGTAATAATTGTAGCATTTATAAGCCATGTGTGACCACAAAATGTACGCAACAGTAGTCTTCATAATTTAGAACTATATGAAGCTGAGCATCTTGATAAATATCAGTTCTTAACCTTTTAGACTTTTAGTAAATGGCACCTGTAAGTCTTAAACCTTCAATTGAAACACAAGAACAATTGGCAAAACAGAAATCACACAGATTGGTTTTCTATCTGCACGGTCTGACTAAGGCGCTTTGTGGTTCTGACATCAAATTTCACGTGTAAGTCCTGCCTTCTAAGACCACATTGGTCCGTGAGCTCAATTGTGGTCGGCCATCAATTCAGATTTCCATAATCATCTTCAAGCACATAGAGAAGTTTCCTATAAGTATGACCATCCACAAGATCCTTCTCTTGCAATTCCCTCAACAAACTCGTGGCTTCAACTACCCTCCCTAGTCTACACAGTTCGTCCAATACTGTCTTATACGTAATAAAATCGGGAGATCTTCTATGATCAATCATCTCCCACAAATAATTCACTGCATCTTCAACCTCTCCATTGAGAGCCATAGCATTCACAATTGAATTATACGATATACTACTAGGCACAAACCCCTTTTCCTTCATTTCATTACACAATTCCCTTGCATTATCCGTTCGAGCTTGGGCGCTTAACCCATGAATCAAATAGTCATAGGAATATGAATTTGGTAAGCAGCTATACACAACACCCATTTGGTGAAAGATCCTAAGCGCATCATTAACATGCAGGGAAAGCACATAGCCCTTTATCATACAATTCAAAGCAAATATATCAGGTTCAATCCCATCATCATTCACCATCTGTCTAAAGAGACATCTAATAGTCTCCATATACACATGATTTATATAAGTATTACGACCTCGACTCAAGAATGCAGTAAAAAGTAGATTATATGTTCTAATTGAAGGCCTACAATTCAAGTTTCTATTGTTCTGCATATGCTTAAATATATTGATAGCTCTAGTCAACTTCCTTGCCTCAGTGAAAAAATATATCATAGTATTGTAAAGAGTCTCGGAACCAATAGAAGAAACAGCAAGCGCCTGATTCACAACATGATCCATTTCTTCATACATTTTCGCCTCACCCAGCTTCTTAATGGTAATCTCATAAGAGGAAACATCATGTTTGAAACGAGGCTGCTGTGAAGCCCAATTGAACAACTCAAAACAAACCAAAGGATCTTTTTGGAGAGAGATTACATTACGGAGTTCTTCGGGGGTAAACCTTGGAGGGATTTTCGAAACTGCTAACTGAAATTGGGCTTCGTCCAGTGTAGGTTTGAGGCTGGCTTTCAACCTCTTATTCGCTCGCCTCCGGAAAGATCTTGAAGGTGCCGTTTTTGAGTAGAAATTCAAACAAAATTTCGTAAAAGAGAGGTTGGGAGCTGGGTAGGTTTGGATTTGAGACACACGGAGAAAATGGGTGAGGTTACAATGATGGGTATTGTTCAACGACAATGAATGAATTGAAAATCTTCTGAAACAAATGAAATGTGGATATGATGGGTTGGAATTAAAGAGGTGGTTAATGGAATTGGTAGAGAAGTGAATGCGAATTCGAAAGAGGGGGTTCATATCGTACAAAATAATGAAACAAAGACAAGAACAAGCTCAATACAGAGTCAAATGGAACTGAGCTTTGAGAAATGAAGAGAGATTAGAAAACATAAATACAAAGCCCAAAACTTTTGGTGGCGAAGAGGAGGTGAAACAGGTCACTTCGGAGAGGGTAGAGACGGACCAAATTCGAGATGTGCAAAACAATAAATTTTCATTTACAGCACCTTTTTAAAAGGGCCGGAGAATGGCAAAATAGTAGGTTGAATTTGTATAAACGATAGAATTTATTTTTAAACTGACAACATATCAAAACACACAAATCTGAAAAAACATTCTTATTTAAGTGACAAATTTATAATTCTTCAATAAACCTCAAATACATTATAATTAAATAAAACTTTCAACACACATTTAACATGTATAGTCACCAAAGCTCCATATAATTTCTGCAGCCGTTTCATATCTTTTTCAAATCGTGCGCATTCGGACACAAACGATTGAAACTAGCTAACTAGCTTCCAGCTTCGTTCCCTTCAAACTCTTCAAATTCTTCATACGACAATCCACTGCAAACCCCAAAAAGAACCACGATGAAACCCACCGCAAACCCACCAACGTTGGACGCCATCAAACGCTGCTCGAAAAGGCCCATCCTCGCTTACGTAGAAACTCTTGACGTCTTCCTCTCCGTTCACCGCATTTTTCTCCTCTCTTGTTTACAAGAAAAACTTTCGGTCTCTAATGTTTGTCCCCTCTAGCTCAATTTCCTTCTTTCTTTTCTCTAATAAAACCTAAAAGAGAATATTCAAATAATTGCAAAAATGTGGCATAATTACAATTCTAAAATTTAAATTCAAGTTATTAAAAATATATATCATGTATTATTTAATAAATGGTTTAAAATATAAAAAAACTTAAAATCTTATATTGATATTTGACATTATTTTAGGTGATGATCTAAAATTTAAATTTAAATTGTTATTAAAAATATTTATTATGTATTACTTAATAAATTGTTTAAGATACAACAAAAGTGAAAATCTTGTATATATATTTACCATTACTATAGGAGAGGTTGTTGCAATCTCATCCAGCAACAAAATAGCATATTTAGTTAAGATTTATCAAATTTAAAATTTATTTGCAAAATATATCATCTTCATGTTATTTTCAATATCCTATCTCATTTTTTTAGCTATTCAAATACACTGTATTTGGAATATATAAATTATTCTATAGACAGGAGAACAATAGTATATTTTGATGACCTAATCTTTTATCTTTTTGCGTGTGTCCCAAATCTATTGTTTATAACATTATTCATACTCGACATATACCATGTTTAGGAAATCTTAATTTTATTGGTTATTATAAAATTTGTTTAGTTAAACAACCGATATTATGATTCAGTGACACTATTTAGAAAATCGTTCTTATTTTTTGTTTTGTAACAAATTCATCTTAATGTTAAGTTTTTTGGATTTGAAAAGGCATATGATTATATGAGTAAATAAATATTAATATTTGAATATGTGATCATGATATAGAACGAACAGTTTATCACATTATTTAAAAGTATAAATTATAATGTAATTGTGTCGGTAACATAAGCTATACATCGTATCAAATACTGTGGATCTAATGTGGAAAAAAATAATATTGTCATATAGTATGTACACTCTATAGAAAATTAACGCAATCAAACCTAACTGATTTAACCAATAAATCGATTTTGTTAAATTAAGAAAAAAATAAACAATAAAACAAATGGAACAAATTAAATATATTCAAATTTATACTTCCATCATATTTTCCAAACAAATATTTTCAAGTGGGTTAATGAAATATATTTTTTTACTAACCATAAAAATATTTTTAAGGATCTCAATGAAATATTTTTGATTAAATTCGAATTTATTAATTTTTGTTATTAAATAAATAAATTTGGAGATTATCAAAACAAACTAAAACTAATAAATTTGAATTGTTATTTTTAGGATTTGAATCATCCAATTAAATCGTTATTTGTAGCATCATTTTAGAGATAAAGTATAAAATTTGAATTCAAAATAATAATTATGTATTATGTATTATTTATGAAATTATTGTTAAATAAACAGAATTTGGGGATGAAAATGTTGTAAATAAATTAGTTTGTTATCTTTAGCATTTAACATTTATTTTAGGGATGATAATCTAACTCAAATTTAAGTTTGGTATCTTTAGCATAATTTTAAAGATTCAAGCTAACGATTTAAAATTAAGGTGTAAAATTTGAATTAAAACTAATGTTTTTAGGGTGAGATATATATTTCTAAACTCAAAATGTTAATAAATATCAAATATATATTATATATTGTTTATGTCTTTGATAAATAGTTTGAAGAATAAAAAATGCGAAAAATGGAATTTATCTTTGGCATTATTTTAAGGATAGAAGGTAAAATTTGAATTCAAATTAACGATTGTAAGGGATGATATTAAATGTAGATTTAAATTGTTATTAAAAATATGTAATATGTATTATTTAATAAAGTTTCGATAAATAATATGAAATATAAAAAATTGTGAATTAGTTAATTTAAATCTTAATAATTCACAAATCTAGTTGAAATTAAAGTCATATCTTTAGGGCATGTTGGTGCAATCTTCTACAGTAAGATAATATTCAAAACAATTATTGCAGTTGTGTTATAAATTAAATTAATTTTGGATTTGCTATTTTTCAGTTTGCTATCCAATATTTTGTTATTTAATGGTTTTCTCTTTTTAAAATGGTTCAACCGACCTATATCGTATAATTGGCAAAAGTAGCTCGAGGAGGAGCACATCTTTTTTTAACTTGTTAAACTATTTTTTTTTTTTTTATCAATCTCACAATTTATTCAAACCTTCACAAACTTTTTCATCGAATCCTAACCAATTTTTATCTTCCAAATTTTAATAATTTATTTATCTTTTCAAAAAAAAAATTATTCAAACCTTCACAAATTTTTCATCAAATCTTAATTAATTTGTTCAAAATTTTCAACTATTTCTTAAATTACCATTTTTTTTCCTTTCCTAATTCTTTTCTTTAATCAATTTAATCATCTTATCATAAGATCAAAGGTCGAGAATTTGAGAAAGAGGAAAAGAAGAAAGAAGTAGGAGAAGTAATATAGTTCGGAGGTGGAAGAATTGATTGGGCATAAGCCAGAAAGAAATGGAGTGGCATCCTTTGTTGTGGCCGAATAATGGGAAATAATTGTTTTGGGTTAAAGAAGAGAAGAAGAAAAGGAAAAAAGGTAATTTAAGTTTGAGAAATTGAATATTTAAGATTTGGTGGAAGATTTGAGAATGTTTGACTACTTTTTTAAAAAAAAAAGATAAAAAGTAAATAAGATTGTGGAAGATTTGAAAATGGTAGAATCTCGATCTAATCGTCGATAAGAAAACTCATTGGAAAATCTTAATATCTTAGGGAAATGGTAGTTGATCTCGCCCGAGATTGACAGAAAAACCATAAAAAAAATGTGCTATTTCTGAAAACGAAAAGAAAAATCTCGATGGTCAATCTCGCCTAAGATTGACAAAGAAAAACATAAAAAATGTGCTACGGTTGAAAACGAATGCTAAAAGTGTGTTACTTTTGTCAATTTTTCATATATCTCCTCCCATCCCACCGAGATCGATCACCGAGATTTAGCTTTTTTTCAACCTCTTGATTACCTATTGATTGTTTTGGACCTCCGCAGTAAGATTACACCAAGATTTTACTAGCTTTCTTTCAAATATTTCGATTATCTTTACCAAATATTTCGATTATCTTTACCAAATATTATATCAAAATCTTAGTTTTATATCAAAATCTTAGTAGTTTTTTAAATCTTCACATCAAAATCTTAATAATTTTTTAAAAGGGTCTTTTCAAAAATATAAAAAAAAATGACAAAATATTTACACTGTATAGAATAATTCTAAAAACGGAAAAAGCCTAGAGGCCCACCGTGTAAAATATCGAAAATGCTTCGTCAACCACACCGTCAATAACGCGCACGTAATATATTTGCAATCATTTAGATATGGCTACAAGTTCGTTAACCACACCGTCAATAACGCGCACGTAATATATTTGCAATCATTTAGATATGGCTACAAGGCGACCATTTAGATATGGTTATAATTTATACGCGATTCAATATTTAAGCGATCGTTTAGATATGACTACAAGGCGATCGTTTAGATATGACTACAATTTATACGCGATCGTTTATATATGGCTACAATTTATTTTTTTGATTCCATCGTTTAATTTGGTACACTGTTTTTTTAATTTTTTTACACGATCGTTTAGATTTCTTTACACGATCGTTTACTTTTTTTACATGATCGTTTACATTTAACTACTCCAATACAAATATCTTTTTTTTCAAGATTTTTTATACACGATCTTTTTTTGTTTTACACAATCGTATACTTTTTTAAATGATCGTTTACATTTGGCTACTCCAATCTAAATGATTTTTTTTTCAAGATTCTTTATACACAATCTTTTATTTTTTTTACACGATCGTTTGCATTTGGCTACTCCAATCTAAATGATTTTTTTTTCAAGATTCTTTGTCTTATACACAGTCGTTTAGATTTGGTTACCCAAATGTAAACGCTTAAAAAAAAGAAAAAAGAAAGACGATGAAAAGATTGAACGACGTAAAAGAGAATCAGAAAAGAAGAAGATGTAAATATTAAACGATGTAAAAAAGAATAAAAAAAGAAGAAAAACGGTTGAAAGAAATCACAAAATCAGAAAAGAAGAAATACGATGGAAAAAAATCGCTGTGAAAAATAAAGAAATACGATGGAAAGATTTAACAACGTAAAAAAAATTTAAAAATAAGAAAGATGATGGAAAGAAATCGCAGAAAAAAAAAGAGAAAAAGAAGAAAGACGATAAAAGAAATCGAAGAGGAAGACGATGAAATAAATCGCAGAGAAATCGCTAGGAAGAGAAGGGCAAACTTGAAATATTTAAAAAATAGGTAACTTTATGAATTTTGTTACACGGGCCGTAAATAGTTTGGTGTTTTATTATATTTATGTAACTTTTCCTTTTTAAAATCTTTAATGTTATTAATTTTTTAAATGGGTTTGTTAGATGGATCTCATAAAATCTATTTTTAGATAAGGTAAGAATTGGATACAATATTTGACAAAATAACTGAATTTGAAAAAAAAAATAAGTAAGATTGGGGAAGATTTAAAAAAAAATGGAAAAAAATCAAATATTGGTGTTCTATTGGGATAGACTGAGAATTATTGTTTGCACTATTTTTAAAAAAGTATGCTAATTTTATGAAACGAAAACCCAACCGCGATCTTTTTTACAATTTCTCACTAGATTCGATATGTTTGAAAGAAATGTTTAATTTATGTTAAAAAAATAGAAATTGTTTTAAATGGCAAAACTATACAAATGTTTACCGATATAGAAAACTTCAGAGTGATAGTGATAGACTGCGGTCGATCCATCTACTAATATTTGAAACTAAAGTGATAAATGTCTAAGTTGATCGTGATCTATTGTAAAAGAACATTTTGCTATATTTATAAATAATTAAGTTAGCACATTATTTACAAATATCTCTTAGAAATTAAGAATTCTAACGAAAATTTGAAAAAATTACTTTGTGGTATTTTTAAGTATTAGTCTAGTTTTCTAGTTTTCAAAGATGAGAATTTTAGGGAGCGTCTGGTTTGTTCATGGGAAATTTTGGGTGTAATCTTAATTAAAGTAGATTTTTAAAAAAATGTTAGTGATTAAATCATCTTTTGCGGTGTTTACTGATGTGTTATGGAAATGAGTTTCGTAATCAGAAAATTGAATGATTTGCCAAAATATTTACATTTTAAAGTAATTTTATAATACCCTAAAATAGTACTAATTATCTTAAATTTTAATATGATCATTGATTTGTTTTTATCGCAAACAATAATGTGATAGAATTTCTAATATTTTTTTCTGAGACCGATAGATATACATGGGGAGGGATTGATCAATGAAATCGCTGATCAACTAGAATTCCACTTCAAGGTCGGAAGATCCAAAAATAATAATAATAATCTCCCTCTGCAAACAAAGTCTAGTGTGTTTCGTTTCGACCTAAAGTAAGAGTTGGAGCAAAAGCGAGAAAGATATCAAACATGAGCAAGACTTATCATGTTAAAAAAATATGTGAGAATGTCAATCAATAAGAAATTGCTGTGTCGTGACGAACCACTACCCTAAAAGCAATTTCAACCAATTGTGGTGCTAATCGTGTTGTCGGTTGCTCTTCAAGCTTAACACAACTACCTAATTCTGACTGACGAAGAACAAAGGGAGCGCGCGGGTCAACAACAGTCGGAGAACGTCTGAGTGAATGTGCACATTGAAAGCTTTCGAGTGACCCGTACACATTGGAATCGGACACAAAGGATAAAAAATGTGGCAAAGATATCTAATCGGAATTTAAAAAAATTCCAAAAAAATAATCGGGCAAGTAATAAAAATTACTTCATTTTACACACAAGCACAACTACCTGAGCCCACCTACATATTTAACCCCACAAATGGAGATAATTGCAAGCATGTGTTGATAAGGTAATGCTATCACCTCTAACGTTTCTTGTATTCCCATTTCATGTATTTGATATACAAAATCAATTACCTCTTCAAAATTTATCAATGTGGGACAAAGTATACTAACTTTGCTTATAGGCTAAAGGCCCATATGTCATTTCCAACAATCCCCCACAAATGACCGTAAAAGCAAAGTTACTGGGTACGTGAACAAAGGAGAACAAGATTTTAACAGTTGAGTTCTAAGCTAGGAAAGGATATTAAGTTTAAACATCAATTTTCGAAAATTTGAATTAATGCATAGTGAAGTAAGGCAACAACCTTGTTAGAGATAGCGAATTGTATCTTGAACTTTCAAGAACACTAGTTGAGACCCTTACACGCTTTATACCTGGTTTTGTTCTTGTTTTTGCAATATGGATTTATGCCTTTATGACCATGCACATAAAATGAAACTCGGGTCATTGTGAAAGCTCTTGAAAGAGACCTTTAAACACTTTCATAGAAGGCGACTCCATCTTCACTATCAAGTTATATGCTCCATCAAGTTTGATAAAACAAACCACTCAAAAAGAGCTATAGAAACTTCATCATTATCCACACAAATTATGGACTAATCAAAGGTTTTAGTATCATCCATCAAGTCCATTTCAGGACTGTCCACACAATCGGGCTATGGACCATCAAGTCTATCGCAACAAACCACTCAATAAGAGGTTATGGACCATCAAGTCTATCGGAATAGACCACTCAATACCAAGTTCTATGGATCACCAACGAGCTTTAGGCTCATGTTCACTAAGAAATCTAGAACCACTTTCCTTGTTAGTCCTTTCACTACAAGAAAATGGAGGTCTCCCAACGTACAAAGACATCGAGAGATATATGAAAAAGCATCAAAAAATCCTTTTCCAATGCATAAATCTGCATCGAGATAGGAGTCGGGGAAAATGAATCGGGAGAGGATCTAAACAAACGAATGGAAAAATTAGTAATGCTAAGGTAAAATTAGAAGTAAGATTTAAGATTTTAAAGCAAAATTTAACTTAAATAAATAAATAACAATAAGAGATAAAGGCAGTGGTGGCACCGAAAGGGAGGACTAAGAACATGAAAAACAATAACAAAAAATCAACAATAAAAACAAAATTTACATAATCAACAAAAAATCCACAACAAAATGAGTATAGTTTAAAAATTATTGATACAAATCCACAAAATAATCACAAGTTTAATTATATTTCTAATACCTGAACCAAAATAAAGAATAAAAAAATTAGAGATTGGCTTACCATCAGCGAGGGGCGACAGACGACTGTGAAGACTGGACGACGGAAGTTTGGATGGTGGATGGCGATGGAAATCTTCTTCCTCTTTCGGAAGTTTGGAATCTCTCTTTCTCTCCCTCGCTCTTTTTCTCATTTTTCGGCTTCCTTTAAAAATTTTCAAACAGATCTGAAAAATGGGTTTTAAAGGGGAACTCCCGACGCTATTATGCATGGCATTTGGAGAAGTTAAATATATTTTAAAAAAACATTACAGCACTGGGAGAAGTTAAATATATTTAAAAAATTATGAACTTCTCCCGACTGATAGTTTCCAACGCATGCATGGGGCGTCGGGATAAGTTATTATTCCTGACGCTTTTCACCCAGATGTCGGAAATGTTGTCCTCTTTTCCAACAACTCTATCACGGCATCGAAAAAAGTTCCTTTGTCTGACGTGTAAAAAGTGGCATCAAAATAGGGTGTATTTTCTGACATCGCTTCTTCCGACGCCTTTTTGTGCATCGAAAAAACCTCGATTTCTTATAGTGTTTGGTTAAAGGATCACCCAGATTCTTCTCAGATCGAATAAACTCTAAGGAAATAGTTCCTTCCTTTAGTAGTTGTTTTACAGCTCCATGCCTAAGACGTGTATGTCTTCTTTTGCCATTATAGACACTGTTCTTGACAATAATTATGGCAGCTTATGAATCATACGGTATGGATACAGGCATAGATGCCCCCCACAATGGTACATCTCCTAGTAAGCTTTTAATCCACTCAACCTCTTGTCCTGCCAACTCGAATGCTATAAACTCATATTCCATAGTGGATTAAGCTATGAAAGTCTATTTTGCAGGCTTCCAAGATACTGCTCCACCCCTGAGCAAGAATACATACCCATTAGTAGAGTTGATCTCATCATTGTCTGTAACTCAGTTAGTATTGCAATATCCTTCTAATACGACAGGAAATTTGTCAAAGTGCAAACAATAATTTATTGTCCCTTTAAGATATCTCAATAAGTGACGTAAAGCATCCTAGTGGTATCTATTAGAATTATGTGTATATCTACTTAATCTACTAACAGCATATGCAATATCAAGCCTAGTGTAGTTCATTAAGTACATAACACTACCTGTGATCTTTGCATATTCAAGTTGAGCCACACTATCTCCTTTATTCTTCATAAGATGTTTACTAGCATAATAGCTATTTTAGTAATTTCTTACTGAAGAAAAATCAAAGGAATCAAATTACTTTAGTAATTTCTCGACGTAGTGAGATTGACATAGGGACAAACTGTTTTCACTTTTCCTGATTTTAACACCAAGAATTATGTCTGCTACTCCTAGGTCATTCATTTCAAAGTATGATCAAAGGAACACTTTGGCATCATTTATCAATTTCATGTTTGTTCTAAAGATCAACGTGTCATCAACATATAGGCATATTATTATGCAACCAGCTCCAAACAACTTTGAATAAACACTTGTATCTGAGGAATTTACAATTTAAATCCATTGTTTATCAAAATGTTGTTAAATTTTTCATACAATTGTTTAGGAGCTTGCTTAAGACCATAGAGAGGTTTTTTAAGTTTACATACTTTCTTTTCTTGGCTTGGAATTTTGAACCCTTCTGGTTGTGTCATATAAATTTTTTCTTCTAAATCACCATTTAGAAAAGCAGTTTTTACGTCCATTTGGTGAACAAGAAGACTATGAATGGTCGCTAGAGTAATCAAGATCCTAATTATGGTGATCTTAGTTACAAGGGAATATGTGTCAAAGTAGTCAATTTCTTCCTTTTGAGTATATCCTACTACCACTAATCTAGCCTTTGTATCTTTCTATTGACCTATTTGGTCTTGTTTTTCTTTTGAAGATCCACATACACTTAATTGGCTTACTTCCCTTAAGAATGTCTACTAATTCCCATATTTGATTCATGGTTAGTGAATCCAGTTCACTCTTAATAGCCTCCTTCCACATACTTGACTCTACAGAGTTTTTAAGGCCTCTTGGTAAGTTTTAGGATTCTCATCTATTAAAAACAAACTTGTGAAATTATTGTCAATTTCATCGTGTCTTTCCACTATAAAGGTGCTTAAGAAATCTGGTCCAAAACTTTTCTCAGTTCTTTGTCTTTTACTTCTTCTAGGTTCTAATTCACATCCTATCGTTCAAAGTATTAACAGTTACATAAACAGGCGGTTTCACTAACAACTGGAGGGTTTTCAAGATCATGCAGACAGGCAAGGAACAAACATAGATTTCTTTAAAGGAAACGCATGGTCAAAGAATTCTGCATCCCTAGATTCATTTATGGTATTTTGAGCATAACCGATAAATATGTAATCAAAGGTTTTAAACCCTACCATATATTTCTTCAATACAAGAAATGGTACCTTAGCCAAGCATCCCCAAACTCTCAAGTAGGAGAAATTTGGTGCATATCCTTTCTAGGGTTCGTAGGGAGTTTTTCCCAGCTTTTTGTAGGAAACCCTGTTAAGAACAAAACATGCAGACAACGCGGCTTCCCCTACATATTATCAGATAGATCAGAGCTTAACAACATGGCATTCATCATTTCTTTAAGAGTTCTATTTTCCGTTTTGCTACATTATTTTGCTGTGGTGACACTATAAGAAGTGGGACGACTCCTAACGCATAAAAAACATCCGTATAAGTGTTAATAACGTCAGAAATTGAATTCTCGACGCAGAAAGATATGTCGGAAAGACCTTCAGAAGAAATGTGTCGAGAGATCGATTCCAAACGCGTCAACAACAAGGCATCAAAAATACACTTCTCTCGACATTATCGTTACCGATGTCTTTAATGCATCGACGACAAGGCATCCCTAATGTCCACAATTCCGACATCAACTATACATCGAAAATAATTATTCTCAACGTTTGTATATCTGACGTTGTCCATGCGTCAGCAATAACCATTCACGACATAACGTTTACATTATATTCTCAACGTATGTATTGCATCGGGAAATATTTTAAATATGTAATTTTTTATTTTTTTCTGAAGTATTTTCCTGTAAGATTTATTTCCTAAAATATTCGCATTCATTTTCAATTCAATTAAAGAAAATTCAAAATAAATTAGTAAATTACGAAATACAAGCACAAATTCAACAAAAAATTAAATGTTCATAATACAAAGAAATTCAAAAAATGTAACAAAGTTCATAATACAAATAAAAAATATACCTCGTTCAAAAAAAAAGCACAAAGAAAGTCGTACATCTCCTAATGAGCCTCGTATGCCATTCTACACCACGAGTCCTACAATGATACAAAAGTGACTAAGTTTATTACATATATATGTATATCATCATTGCATACTGTCATTTTAAGAACTTAAAAATAATGGAAACATATATACGTACTGCAAAGCTAGGGATCATGTAGTGGTCCTTGTTGTGCCCGACTTATATTTTTTATGAGCTTCCGCATTTGTTCCACTTATGAAGTTAATGCATCGTGATTTCTTGTCTGTTCTTCAACCCGTTGCATAACTTGATCAAGCACAACTCGTAATTGGAGCTCTACCATAGACTGCGAACATGGAACTGCTCGCACTGACCATCTTACGGGCCTTAGGCTTGGGTACCCAACCAAGGCCTTTTGAGTAGCCCAGTCGTTTACCCAATACCATCTCGTATATCTCATCCCAGAGAGTGGTTGAGTATCCTCTAAGGTAGCTTGGGACTGGAGTTCCAACATTTGATTATGCAACAAATTTAGTAACTATCTTAGTAAGTAAAAAATATATTATTAAAGAGGACAAATAAAGGCAGAAGTGTTGCTTGGATAATTTACATGCGCCATCCTCCACGGCCTGCGACATGAACGTCCTGTCTCAAATGTGTGTTTGCCGAAACAACTCTACACGGTCGATCGGCTCCCCTTTTTACTTAGCAAGCTCGTGCTATCGTAGTAGAAACGACTTCGATCCACTACTATGATTGTAAGATTGCTTCTGTCTAGCAACCTTCTTCGTCCATGATTGCTCCTACATAAAAACTATTGTTTATTTATTATACATATTAAAAGTTGAAATCATAATTAACCATGACAAAGGGTTCAGTTGTTCACCTAGAATGCACGACTCATGTAATGGTCATAGAAGTAGTGTCAATCCTCATCACGTTCTACCAATATGTGTGGTGGGTTGGCATGAGCGTCCTCGGGGTCGCTGTACTTTTTGAAGTGTCTATGATAGTCACCCTGAAACTCTTTAAAGGTGTTGAACATCTGATGCTCGATAAACCTATTCATTACTTGATCATTGAAATCAAGCACAAAAAACCGTTACACATTACAAAATAACACATTAGTTTGGTTAACTTAAATATGTTCCAAATAAAAATAGAAATGTGTAGTGGACTTACCTGGAGATCGCCCTTGACGACATTGATGTATTCTCTACCTACGTCTACCCACTTAAGGTAGCGGACGAGAAATGTCTTTTGCACACACACGCCTATCGTCTAGCTAAAACAAACGGCGTGTGGAAAAATAAGCTTCTCCGCACCAGGGGCGATCATCATTGAAATCTGCCCATTCGCTGAAAAGTAGCGCTCCGACTCCAAGAGTCAAGACTACGCACGTCTCCTAGGAGTCGGAGTCACAAATGACTAAGAAGTACTTGTTGAATAAATTATAAGAACATATAATGTCAAAAACAAAGTTCAAATAATTCTAAGTTAAAATGTATACCATTATTAGACTCACCCAAATTGTCGCCCACTGACGACAACCCTTCCGTAGGGTTATCTAGCTCCTTTGCAAACTCAAGAAACATGGCATCGGTCTTGTCAAAACCACTCAGGAATGATGACACAATGTCTGTAGACATAAAAAAACAAACATTAAATAAGCAAATATGAACACATAACTAGAATAAAAATATATAAACTACATAAATATCTGGGTACGTGCTTGCATTATATAGGCTACCATAACTGCAAGATAGCCACACAACCTAATTAACCACAAACAACTTCAATCTTCACATCCTACCCACCCCTTCCGACAACGCTACCTTACAAGCTACCCTATACCACCCCTTCAAACCCTCAAAAATACAAACAAATTCAAAAAAAAGATAAATCTACCATAACTGTAGGCTAGCCATCCCAAATCAACAACAAAATTATTCAAAACTACTAAGAAATAAACAACTAAAATCGAACTATAGGCTACCATAACTGCAAGATAGCCAAAACAAATCTTAACACAAATTACATAATTTTAAAACAATAATAGCCTTGACCCCCTCCCCCCTCTTCAAATTTTCAACCCTAACCCCTCAAATTTTCAATTTAAACTCCCCCAACCCCTTCAAAATTTCAATTCAACCACACCCCCTTTAAATTCACATCCTCAACCGCCCCTCCCCTCTAATTTTCGACCCACCCCCTTCAAATATTCAATTAAACCCCCTCCCCCTCTTCAAATTCAACCCACACATTCAAATTTTTAATTCTCCAAATATATTTCTCAAATACCCCCCCCCCCCCCAATTTTCAACCCACATTCAAATTTTCAACTTCAAAAAACCAAAATCTATTCCTAAACAATATCCTAAAACTAATTCATCATTAAAATCCTAAAACTAATTTCAAAAAACAAAAAACTAAACTATTTAAACTAACCTAAACTAAACTAACATTTAAGGGTTTATGGGGCGTTTGGTGTTAGTGTTAACACTGTGAGGTTAAGTTAAGTTAAACCTAACCCTTGTTAGAATGTATGGTTTTGAAGGCTTCCATAAACCTGTTTTTACCTTCAAATTCTTCCCTCTCTCTTTTTCATTTTTCCGAAATGTCTGCCTCTCCACTTTTCCATTCAACGCGTCTTCACCCATCCCTTCAACCCGTGTTCTGATCTCAATTTTTCTTCCATCACCGAACACTACTCATCGTTTCTTCTTCTTTCTTCTTGTTTCATCTTCTTCTTCTCTATGTTTCTCTTTGATTCAGAGTTGAAATTAGTATGTATAGCGTTGGGTGACTTAAACCCCCTTCGTGTTTTTATGTTTTTTTCTTCTTATTCTCCGTATTTGCGTATTTCTCTTTCCACGACACTGTTAATCGTATTTACATTTATGCTCACATTCTCTCTCTCTCTCTCTCCGAAACCCTTTACGAATTTGTTGAAGGCTTAGCTGAAAGGTTTTGCCTCCAAATTAGTTTGGGTTTTTGGTTTGTGGGTTTCGTTGACCGGTGAGGAGTATTCCTTGCCTCGAAAATCTCCAATGACATATTTGACCAATGTTCTTGTCGACATGCATGTTGGGGTTTACAAAATTGGAACTCACCTTGCCGCTTCACTTGTCGATTTGTCCGTGGGTGTTCCCATTGCCGATTTCTCTTCGCCTTCACTGATTTCGAACCGATGCTACATGCCACACCTATTTTTTGTGGCATTCGATGAGCTTGGCACATGGTAGGGAGGTATATTTTTTGTTTTGTAAATTGTTTTTTAATCAAAGTCAATAATGAGTATATCCATTTCACAATTTCTGAATTTGTTTCCTCATGCTTCATATTGTTTAAATTATGTAATTTTGTTTATTTTTCATACTCGATAGTTCAAACTTCTTTCCTTGTTACCTATTTATGTGTACAAAAACTATAAAACATGTTTTTGGTTCCCTACTTTGATCGGTTGTGCAATGCTTCATACTGAATTATTTTTACCTTCATTGTTCTTGTTTGGGCTATTTGATTATGATAAAACTCCATTGTAATTTCCCTAGTCTATGATTATGTACGTTCTTCCTTCTTTTTTTTATTTGTGTAGTAAGTACTTTTTCTGATAAATTATGGCCGCCCAATCTCTTTCGTTGCAAATTGTTTAGTCCCTTCAATATTTTTGACAACCTACCTCTTCTGTGCAAAAAATGGTAGGTTGCAATGGATAGGGTTTGACCACATGTGTGACTTTTCTATGCTTTCACACTGTCATTTGCAAAGATTCACTGATTTCTTTTGGTGTGTGTTCATTAAATCCATAATAACTTCTCTCATCCACCCCTATATATCCACCTTGTTGGGTTTTATGTCCTAAAACTCGTAGATAGTATATATAATCCATTTACCGTTATTAATAAAGTGTTTTATTATTATAATTTAAATAAGTGTTATTGATTATATTATTAGTTTTGTGTTAATAACCTAAATCCAATAAACTAACATCCTAAGTTGTTTGATGAGTCTTGAACAGTATGTAAAGACATACGGGGATCAATGTTCAAGATCAGCTTAAAGGGTCTATAGTATAAGATTAAGGTTGGGTACCTTATCCTGGTAACACTATGGATACAGCTCACTTTTTATTTGATACAAACACATTGATCCAATGCGTTCATGTATACGACATGCGAGTGAGGGTATCCTATGCAATGAATTTGCATAAGACCAGACCACGAAATAATAATCACTAGATGTAACTCCGTTAACTAGTTAAATTTCTATTTCATTAGGATGACCTAGGTAACTTAGTCTTAATCTTGAGTGTATTATGAACTCCTATTTGTGAGGCTTATCCTTTGATTTGTATGGGTGAGAGTGGTCAAATTGCCGACTTAATATGCTTATCATTTTGGGAACAAGACCGAGTGGGGAGCTGGGAACATAATCTCACATAAGATGGAATTCACTCTTTTTCGACTTTAAAGTAAGTATATAAGTGTTCCCTTAAATGGTGTCTCCAGGACTTGAAAAAAGGCCCTACCCTCTCTATGGCACGAGAGGGGTTTCTGTTTAGTGATTGGACCATAAATAGGTTGTTCATTAGAGGAGCACTGGTATTTAAGGACTAGAAGTAACCTAAGGGTAAACGGTAATTTGACTCATCTGGTGTTACGAACACTTGTGAAGGACTAACTTACTGGTATTAGTCTATATCCGTGGACACTGAAATATATCTACAGTGAGAAGAGTTTAACTGTGAGTCTTTAGTGGAGTGTACACACCGTTAACGAATATTGATTAATGTGGTTAATGGGTTTAGCCAATTAATCTCATATTGTTGTAGCTTCTGATCTAAAGGTTCATTAGGTCCCCTTCCTAGCTCATAAAGAGTAATGAGATTTATTTATATTAGTTGTAATTTGAAATGTTCAAATTTACTTTGGGAATTAACATAATATATGTTGATACACTATAATATAAAGTTTATATTTTAATTAGACTTTATTACATAAATTTAATTTTGGATATGATTCAAAAATTAAATTGTGGGAGAATAAAATATTTGAATGAGTTTTAATATTAGTTTAATGTGAATTAGATTCATATTAAAACTATAGATTAAAATTTAATGTGTATGTGAAACATATTAAAACGATAGGTTATGAGAGAAATTTATATTTGAATATGATTCAAATTTTGGATTAAATTAAATATAAGATATTTAATTTAGAAATTAATTAATTGGTGAATTAATTAATAGTTTACTTTAATTTGATTTAATTAAATTTTATTTAATTATATTAATTAAATTAAAACTATAGGTTATGCGAGAGATATTCATTTAATTATGATTTAAATGAAAATAATAATTAAATATGATTTAATTAATTATTTAATTTAATTAATTAATTGTTTTATTATATATTAATTTAATAATTATTTATTAAATTAATAGGGAACGTGGAACCACGTTCCCATTTATTCTCTCAACTTCCCACTTTTTTTGTCTGAAGAAGAGGGAATTTTTTGGGTAACAAAATAGAAGAACTGATCTATGAGTTCTGCGATTTTGAAGACTCTCTAATTCTCTCTGAAAAGAAAAATTCCCTCTTTTAATTTGGTTCCCACAAACCATCTCAATTAAGAGAATAGGAAGATTTCCAAGTGGTGGTGCCCCAAATTGGTGTTTTGTAGATACAAAGACGTCAACAATCGTAAAAGTTCCCTCTTCTTTGTTCTTCTCTGTAATTTTTCTTGAAAGCATGCTTAGCTATAGAAATTAATTTTATAATTATTTTGTCAATGTATTTGTATTTTTTAGGTTCCGATTAAAATTGGGTTAAGGTCTCTGTAATTGTTCCGTTGTGCAAAGGGCTTTCATCCCTTCACACCTTTCCTCTTCTGTTTTCTTCACTTGCATCTTCAGACTTCTATTGCTCACTTCTTCTGTCCTTTGCTACTTTGTCTATGATATGTAATTTGTTTATTTTCATTTTTTGTTTCATTGTCCATCACTTTCTACCCTATCATTGTATGACTTTCCCATAGCACTTTCTTTGTTCCTATTGTTGTTTCTATATTATTAGGAACCTTCCATGAATACTTGCCTTCTCTTTTCATGCTATGCTAGATGAAAAATATACGTACTGTTACCTATCTTCAAATATGTTCACTGATGTTTCAACCACCATGAATATTGTCTTAATGTCGTTACATGTGTTTAGTTGAAGCGATGTATTTTCTGCGCTTTTTTGCATGTAGTCTTTACCTTATATTTTCTCTATTAATTTGCTTTGTTCTATGTTGTTTCCTCTCCTTGTTGATATTTCAACAACTATGAAATCTGGTTCACATTTTTTAACTGATTTCATGACTCTAAGCCTCGTAACAAACTTTTCCTAAAATATATTTTCTACGTTTCACTATTTTTTTACATATTACATTTTGGAATCCTTAAATACAAGGCATTCGTCCAAGCAAAAGGTATGTACTTAAGGTTTTCTTTTTATTTTTTTTCCTTCATTTCCAGATTTTTTAAAAATAGTGTATGCTTTTCGCCATTTGTCGTTTCCTAATGTCTTCATTTTTTTTCGCAGAATATCCGCAGTCATCCCACCCTCCTAAAAGGTACTACAGATTACACGTATCTAGATTCAATGTTTACTTGTAGTGCATTTAGAAATGTCTACTTTAATTATATTTGTAACAGAAAAACTTTGGTTTTGTTATTTTTGAATTATTAGACATTTGTATGGACATTTCACTTATTCAATAAATTTTGTATTATTATTTTATATCGTATGATTTTAAACATTCAATTTATTTTTGTTCCTTAGATGCACAGAATTAGATTTTCTTTTCGAAATAAGTGTCCCAATGTTCTTAGATGCACTTCATTCAGTCACACTAGTATAAGAAAAAATTGAGTATGAAATTAGTTGTCATTATTTTCTAATACCGTTTCATACGTAGCATAGACGTCAATTTGAATAATTGGAACACAATAAGAATTAGAACATCATATTCAAATTGGTTTTCTACTTTTAAAAAGTTAAAAAATAGGTTTTCCGCTTTTACGTGTTTTAAAAATTACATTGCCACCACTATGAGACATACATAATGTTAAATTTTACAACAATGTAAAATGTGTTAAACTCATCATCTAAAGTTGTATTAAAAAATTTTGCATTGACTACCAATCATTTGTACAGCTATTTTTTTAAATCTCAACCGTAATTTTTTTATCGTTAGAATAAGGTAAGTTAGTATAACTTTTCATATAATGTTAAAAATAACTTGTAAGAAAAACATAAATTGTTTTTAAGAAGGGTTTTTACAATTTTCAATTTCGATAATGACTAGTAATAAATATTTTGTAAATTATATGTAGGAAAGAACAAATTGTTTTTTTAAAACATCATCAAACATAATTTGTTTTGAACTACTTGTAAGAAGGGTGTTTACAAGTTTTAATTTTGATAATGAGTAGAAAATGTTTTTTTAAAACATCATCAATCATAAGTTGGCATCATTTTCACATAATTTGTTTACTAATACTTGTTCGTAGCTTCCATATACTAAGTATATGTGTAATAGACAATGTATTCTTCAATATGGATATCTTCACAATGTATATGACCATTGTAATAACAGAGTTAATAAATAATTTTTAGGACATTTTAGGTACTTTGAAATTGATCACCAAACCCTTCTTAGAGTCTTAACTGTGTTCACACTGGCTCAACGTCAGATGCTCCTAAGGTTGGAGCCATTAATGAACAACAATAAGCGTCTCCCACAGACACCGTACGATATAAGGCATAGAATTAGGCAGCTTGCTTACTTTCGCATGATACACGAGTTTGATCTTGTGTGTCGACAAACCACACGCATGGACAGGCGAACATTCGTAATTCTATGCCATTTACTTAGGATTGTAGTTGGTCTTTAGTCGATAGAGATTGTCGATGTTGAGGAACTAGTTGCGATGTTCTTACACGTCCTTTCCAATGACGTGAAGAACCGCATAATTCAACGGAAATTTGTACGTTCAAGTGACACAGTATCTCAACATTTTAACCTCGTCTTGTTGGTTGAGCTTCGACTCCATAATGAGTTGATAAAGAAACCTGTACCGGTAATAAATAACTGCACTAATCAACGTTGAAAGTGTTTCGAGGTCGGTACAATAGAAGTGATTTGTATGTCATGTATCAGTACGTGCTACTAATGTAAGCGTGTTTGTTTAAACTTGCAGAATTGCCTTAGGGTATTAGACATGATGTACATAAAGGTCAACGTGCCTGCAATAGATTGCCCTATGTTCAGAACGTGTAAGGGGGAAATTGTCACAAATGTACTCGATGTTTGTGACATGAGAGGGGATTTCGTATAGTTAGGAAGGATCCGCAGTAGACTCGCAGATTCTACAGGATGCCCTTGCATGATAAAACAGACTCCAAGTGCCAAAGGGTATTTACAATTTTTCATCTAACCACGTCGTTCTTTACTTACATATTCAAAGCGCATAAAGCATTGGTTTTCATAACATGATATTATTATCTGTGTGATCCGGGTTATCTAAACACTGAGGGATTTCTTGCCCAATACAGAGGATAGTGGTACCCCTTGCAAAAGTGGCGTGGTGCTGGAAATGCCCCAACCACTGCAAATGAGTACTTTAATATGAAGCACTCTTCGGTAAGAAATGTGATTGAGCGCACCTTCGGTATTCTGAAGGGTCGTTGGGCAATACTTCGGGAAAGTCATACTATCCCCTTCAAGTGCGGTGTCACACCATCCTAGCATGTTGCTTGTTGCATAATTTGATAAACAGAGAAATGACAAATTGCGAAGACATTGACGATGTGGACGAGGGGGACTCCGCATACGCCACGACCACCACACCAAAAGACATTCAGTACATTAAGACCACAAACGAGTGGTCTCAGTGGCGTGATGAATTAGCTAAAGCAATGTTCACCGAATGGTAGTTGCGTAACGCTTAGCTAAAACGATTTTAAATTAGAACCCATCGGTTGTATGCCAATTTAAATGACCTATACTCTGTATTTTTCATATATAATGTATGTGTGCATGCTTTGCATAAATTATATGTCATAATAATGTTTCCCAGTCGTTTCTGTCTCTTAAATGTGGAAATATGAAATTACTAACGTGTTCCATGTATTTTTGTCATTCTCAGTATGGAAACCTCGTTTCGTGCCCTTAAGCATGTACGGACTAGAGAGGAGAAGGACATTCGAGTGTTTAGTGGAGTTGGTGTCTACCGAGGGATGGAAATCCAACAATGGTACATTCCGACCAGGTTATCTGTCCCAACTGGTATGCATGATGGCTGAAAAATTGCTTGGATGTTGTGTCCATGCAATCACTGTAATCGACTGTAGAATAAAGACACTTAAGCAGACATTCCAGGCCATTGCAGAAATGCGGAGGTCAGCGTACAGTGGGTTCGACTGAAACGAAGATGCAAAATACATAATTGCAGAGAAAGAAGTCTTCGATAACTAGGTTAGGGTAAGAAAAATAATCTAAAGATCATACTACTTGTGTAGTGTACATTTACTTCACAATTTTCCTATCATTAGTTTTAAGTGGTCCTATTTTTTATGTAGGCTATTTTTTATGCAATCGCATCCTGAAGCGAAGTGCCTACTTAACAAACCCTTTTCCTATTATGATAAACTTACATATGTGTTCGAATGCGATAGGACGACGGATCGCTTCACTGAGACATTCACCGACGTTAGGTTTAACGAGCTTGCTAGTATGAGGGGTTTGACATGCCGAATGGGAACGAGGAGTTTCCATCCATGTACAGCTAGGGGATTGACATGTCCTAAAAGGGTGTTCACGCATCACGACCTTCTCGCAGGTTAGAAGGTAGGGCCGAATTGAGCGAATCAAAGAGGAAGAGGGGAAGCCAGCGGGAGGGCGAGATTAAAGTCATACATATTGCCCTAGAGTGTATCAACGACTAACTCAGGGCGATTGTCGAGTGGCCTACATGCGCCCTTGCCAAGGACACCCATGTGCGCCAGGAATTCTTATGCCTATTGCGTGAGATGTCGGAACTAACCAATTTGGATAGGGCGTTGTGCCAAAGGCACCTTTTGTCTCGTATGGACGACATGCGGGATTTCATACAGATGACTGATGATGAGAGGCAGAACTTTTACACAGTCCTCCTAAGAGACATGTCCAGATAGTTTATGTCCTTCCTTCGCTGACTTACTTGTTTTTTTCTTACTTCACTTAGACTTTGTTGTTGACTGTTCTTTTTTTTCCTATTTTATCAAACTTTTTTTCCTATGTACAGTACTTGGATCCCTTGTATGATTTGTAACCTGTTTATGCATATGTTTTCTTTTTGTCCCTTCTACATCCCTTCAATTCGGTTTAAAATGTTTCTTTTAATTAAGGAAAATAGTAACAATTCGAGCAATATGGCATTCAAGTGCTCATAATAAGTAATTTAATTAATGAATATAAATATGAACGCATGTGTTAGACCACATAATTAAATATGTTAAAAACAAATGTATGATGCTATCGCTAATTACAAATACGCAATAACTAGTTTGTATTTGTAAAAAAATGTCTTAGAAAAAAATTAGTACAATTTGTTAACAAATGATTTCAAAATTGGTCAATTGTGTTTACTAATTTAATAACATTAGACATACAAAAAAAAAAAACAATTTGCAATAAGAGAGGTTCGACACTGGATTGCATGACATCCAAACACCTACAGTAGCTAAGTTCTTACATAGTAAGGAACATACAAAACATTACTAAGAGATAAAGTTTTCAAGAAGTTAATTTCAAAATAATCTTCCCTTTCCCAATTACTCCTACAGTAGCTAAGTTTTCCATGAATACGCATTCTCCATCTGCAGCATCCTCGTAGTCATGGAGAAGTTCTCGATTAGTGCAAAAGTGTCTTAAAGCTCCTGAATCGAGAATCTAGTCAGTCTTGTTTTCTATCAGGTTGCGAACACCACAACAACTGCTATGACATCGTCGTCTTATTCTGTAAGATTGGCTTAAGGTGCTGGTTTCTGGTTTGGTCTCCCTTTCCTTTGATTGCACTGGTACGATTTATGTTCCTCCTTACAGCAGACATAACAAATTAGCTTCTTCTTCTTGACTTTTTCCCCAAGAGCTTTAAACTGTCACTACAAAAAATTGAAGGTCTGCTAATATCGAAAAAAGCATCGTGAAAAGTGACGTTGTAAGAAGAAATTTTCCATGACGCCATGAAGGAAGCGTCAGCAGTATGGATCTTTGGCGATGCTGCACAAATAACGTTGACAGAGGGTGACACTTCTACGACATCACAAGAGGAGACGTCGCGAGAACGTTTAATTTAAATAATAATATAGACTTTCACGATGCCATGCATGGACGCGTCACCATTGTCCCAATTATTTTCGATGTTGCATGCAAAGAGTCATGAGTGGTCGACCTTTTTCTGACGTTTCTTTAACCTCATCGACAAAGGTTGAACATTTAAAAAATTCTAATAAAAATATCACGATAATGGATTGCATGGCATCGTGAGAGGTGGAATCTCTGCCAACGTAGGTAGGTAATGTCGTGAGATGTGTGACGTTTTAACTGCTTTTAATAGTTTTCTCACGATGCCAATTGCATGGCATCGTAAGAGGTCGAACCTCTACCGACATTGGGTAGGTAATGTCATGATATGTGTGACGTTTTGACTTCTTTTGACAGGGTTCTCACGATGTTGGATTGCATGGCATCGTGAAAGGTCAAACCTCTGCCGACGTGGGATCGATAACATTGCAAGATGTGTAACGTTTTGACTGCTTTTGACAAGATTTTCACGATGCCATAAGTGACTGCATCGTGAGTTGGGGATCCTATGTCAACACCATAAGTGAAACGTCGGGAGTTTCTCTATAAAAAAAACCACCTTTACGTTCAATAATTCACAAAACTGATAAGGGTTTAGGGAAGTCCGAGAGCAGTTGAGGAGTTGAGAAAGGAAGGCCGAGGGCAGTTGACGAGAAGCCGAAAAAGATCATTTAAGAAGGGAAGGTCGAGAGAGAAGCCAAAAGATTGGTTTGAAGAAAGCTGAGAGTTGTCGTCGCCCACTCCATTTCTTGCATGCCCTTCTATTCTTACATTCTTTCTCAATAAAAGTTGTTTTCATTAAAAGAAAATTAGTTTGAAGATTGACTAAAAGTGTTTTGTATATTTTTAGTTCATTTTTTCAAATGAAAGTATGTGATTGTTTTGTATATTGTTAGTTATTTGAGTGTTATTTATATGTTGATTTAAGTGTTAATCAACATCTCTAATTGACTAAATAAATGACTATCTTTATCAACAAGTAACCATATATATTAGGACGGTGCAAATATGCATCTTTTCTATTATGTAGTTGATAGTACTGAATGAATTAAAGCTCTATTGTACAAAAGTATTGACTCATTGAAAGCTATGTATTAACTCAAAGCTCAATTGTATGAAAGTTTTGACCGATTGAAAGCTTTGTATTTAGTATTGAAAGATTATTATTTTAAAAAGTATGAAAGTGTTGTTTATTAAAGGTCTAAAAGCTCATTTGAACGTTTTGGTATTGTTGAAAGACCTGTAGAAAGTTTCAGCTTGCAACATTTAGTTTTGACTAGTACAACATTTAGTTTTGACTAGTAGTATGAGAAGTCTATAGAGGAGCTTATGTGCAATGGAGGAGCTCAAAGAAAGTCAAATAGTAGCTGTCAAGAGTTCAACATGGATTGTAGCTAGTATGATCATAGAGACTGGTGGAAAGCATACATGCACAACCGAATAAGAATCGAAAAATTACTCTAATTGTATTTAAACCAATTTAAAGATTAACATGCATAATTCTACCCTAATTAAACTAAATTAGGGTTAATGAAAACATCACCTTTATAGCTTTTGAAATCTCGAAATCTCCTTACGAATCGAATCGGACCACCACTAGAGTTGACCCGCTATACTCTGAACTTATAATCGGGTTATGGGATCCGTAATGTGGAAGAATTAGAGAGAGATATGGAAATTTGGAGGAAATTTAGGGTTGAGAATTGTGAGGAAAAAATGGTAAAAATTTGTGAAAACAAAAAATAATTAATTTTGCCAAAAGTTCTCATAAATTTAAGAATTTCCCTTTAAATAGACTAATTACTAGCAAAATTGCATGTAATTAGTTTCTTAAATCTTAACACCTAATAATCCATGAACACTTAGTGGAACTTAGTGGGCTAGGTGTCTACATCTCATATGGCCACTTATCCCACTAAGTATTAGTGGGATTATCCAACAAAATGTTAGATTTCTCACTAACTTAGTCCAAAGGCATTTTAGTCATTTGCCCATTAAAGTGAAAGTCAAACTTTGACTTTTTCCATTTTGTCCATTTTGACTAATTTCGACCTCTCGAGCATGAATCCACGTTCCTTTTTCTAAAATTCAAATCACATTTGAATATAAAGCGGTCAAAGTTTGACTTTTCAAAGTCAAAAGTCAACATTTTGACTTTTTACAACTTTGACCATTTTCATCAATTCGTGCTTTTGAATGTGAAATCGTATTCATATTTTTAATATTTAAATTAAATTTAAACATAAAGCTCTATCAAACATATATAACCGACGGCTATATCAAATATATTTGTTGGTTTCTCTCTCTTGATCGAATTCGAACGATTCGAATTAATCCAACGTATTGTTCTATGTTAATTCTGTATGAGCTAGCAGGGGAACCTAATGAACCTATAGATCATGGGCTCTAAAAATTAGAGATTAACTGCCTAAAGATTCTTTGCTTCGGTCCAAAATATATGCCAGAAATCCGTCCAAGTAGACCGAGCTAAACAGCATTCGTTCACTAACGGGTCATTCCACTAAAGTTCCATAGTTCCTCATTTGCATATTTAAATATGATTGATTGTTAAAAAAACTATCAATCACTTTTACTTAATATGTAAGTGAAAAACTTTCTATGACTTACTGTTTTGTTATCGATCTTGTCATTTACTGCTCCTCTCTTCCCAATCAATTTTTTGGAACGACCAGAGTAAGAGTTGTTTCTGTCTGAAGCAACCTCATATTTCTCTCGACGCACCTCGTAATAATGTTAAACTTTTTTCCTTGCACATTCTGCCTATGTCTCTATGATCATAATAGCTACAGTCATGCTGAGGCAATGTGCAGAAGTTGAGAAATTGGTGTCGACACTTAGAACTATGTTTTAAGTTTTCATTTTTATTTTTATTATTCATGTAATTTCTAAACTTATGAACATGTACTTTTTTAATATTTGAATTAATAATAAATTTGATTTGGTATTTTAATAATTTCTTTTAAATTTTACGTTAGTTGTAATTCAATTTAGAATTTTAATAATTTTTATTGATCTTATGTTAATTAATAAAATTTGAAATTTTAATAATTTTTTATTAATTTTATGTTAATTAATAAAAAATTAGATCAAATAACACTGTCGACGCTGCGTACTAGATGATGCCGACGTACTTGGTGACGTCGGTAGTAAGACATTTACGATGTCGTTAATAAACGTCGCTAGTTCCCTACTACCGACGTGTTGACCATGTCGACGAAAAGTGCACTAGCAGTAATCCTTTACCGACGTCGTCCCATTCGTGCGTTGGGAGACCTTTCACAACACTTTTCTCACGATGATCTTGCTAATGTCCGTTTCTGTGTCGGCGTAGGCGTAGCCTCTTTCGATGCATTTTTTGGCTTATGTCGACGCATTCTGCGTCGACATACCCCATTCTTCTTATAGTGTGTCTCTTTTCTGAAGTTTTCTCATTATGTCATTTATCCTTCTTGGTCCTGTCTCTGTTAACAACAAAAGATTCAACTAAATTAGCATTAACTGAATTTAAATTTTTAAAAGCTAGCTTATCTTTCACTTTGTTGGCTTGTTTTGTTTGCATGCGACTGATCAGTTCCTGAAGTTTCTTTTTCTTGTGCTTCACGCGATTTCGGCAGTCATTCCATGAGGGTGGAAACTTCTCAAGCAGAACATTTGCTTAGAGTATTTCATACATCTTCATGCCTTCAGCTAGAACATTTGCCACCGGGTTTTCGTACTCATATATTTGTTCCACAACTAGCTTGTCGTCTGTCATCTAGAACTGCAGCCACTTTCCAACAACGTATTGTTCCATCCAACATCATCTCCTGCATATCGAGAATCCAAGGTGCTCCAAATATCCTTGGCAGATTTTTGAGCCACGAACAAGTTGATTATTGGATCTGACATGTGGTTTAACAGATGCCTACGAATTGTCTTGTTGTCCTTTGCATACTTCTCAGGATCGATCACTTGGTCATTCTTCACTTGGTCAACGACAATAAGAAGGTACTATGGATGATTCTGGATTAAAAGATGTTGGAGTGATTGCTGGAGGATCAGATGGCGGATCGGTAGTAAGGACATAGTCGACTTCTAGTTTCTTAAAGAAGATCAACAGTTTTTGGGACCAGCGGCGGTAGTTTGTTCCATTAAATGGCCTAGCTTGGATAAATCGGGTAGAACTTTGTTGGAGGTCTTGAGCAACATTGTGGAATTTCTTTCAGATTGTTAGAAAATATGTGAGAATGTTGATCAATAGGAAATTGTTGTGTCGTAATGAGCAACTACCTTGAAAGCAATTTCGGCCGACCATGGTGCTAATCGTGTTGTCTGTTATTCCTCAAGGTTAACACAGCTTCCTAATTTTGACGTGCACTTGTCAAAACTAGGAATAGAAAAAAGAATCAGACTCATAACTCAAATAATGTAAGTGAGTGGGAAGAGAGAAATTGGTAGAGAGGATGGAATGATTTTTCTAATAATGAAAGAAATGAGGAACAGTGCTCAATTTATAGGATAGGAGCTCCAACTGCAATTCAAAAAAGACAAAGGACGGATGGAAGAGCGGCTGGTTGGCAACAACTGGACAACGTTCGAGTGACCCGCGCACGTTGAAAGGGTCTATAGTATAGGGTTAAGATTTGGTACTTTATTGTGGTAACACTATGGATACGAGTCACTTTGTATTTGATACAAACACATTGATCCAATGCGTTCATGTATGCAACATGTGAGTGGGTATCCTATGCAATAAGTTACATAAGACCGGACCACGAAATAGTAATCATCATGTTCATTAGGTGGTGTCAAGGTTATGCTATCACCATCAACACATTTTATATTCTTATTTCATGTATTTGATATATAAACTCAATTACTTCCTCAAAATTTATCAATCTGGGACAAAGCATATTAACTTTGCTTATGGGCCAAAGGCCCATATGTCATTTCCAACGGATCACGCATTAGATGAAGTAGGATGGAGAGTGGGAGAGGAAATTGATTGATGAAATTGCAAATCAACAGATTGGAAGTCCAAACTTCACAAATTTGTATGGGTTTGTCGATGGTGTTCAAAAGAAATGGAAGAAGGAGGAGTTTAATAAGGAATTGAAAAGGAAGAAAGTGAGATGTGGCAAAGAAAAATGAATCAACAAAGTAATACGTACACTTATGATTGAGAATAGAGCGTGAGTTGTAGATGGCAAAGTAGATGTCAAAGTTGAATCAAACGGAGGTTAATGACCAAATGGAGAAGATGAAGGAGAAGAAGCTCAAACTGAGGTTTAGAAGATCAAGTGAAGATGATTGATGTGTGAGATTGAGAGTTATTATTGATGTGTGCCACATAATTAATTCATCAATCCATAATAAGATTAACAATTCTAGTAAGAGCAATAGGGTGAGCTTGAGAGTTATAAAAAAACATTAAAAAACCGACATATTCACTTTCCATTTTTTATTTTGTTTATTAATTAATTTAGAAGGATGATAAGTAATTAGGTTTCACTATTTTTTATCATTATTAAAATTAATTTTTAAATTTCATTCAAATTAATTAATAGATATTAACATCAAGAACCGAAAGTGAAAATTTAAAGAAATGTTAAAAATTGAACGTGTAAAGTTTAAAACATATGAGCTAAATTTAAACGATCAAACTTAGAGACGAAAATATGTATTTTCAATAAACGTTACATGAATACCTAGTTAAGGATTGTTTCGACCCTTAAAGTTAGTGAGAGTGGGTTATTGTCACTCATTCCATGTTTGGAGTCCAATAATAATAGTGATCTTTACAATTATTTATTACCTACGGCTAACTATAATAATATTATTCAAAAATTCATCTTTGATACAATGTTTACAATTTATTATCCATTCTCTCTATTTTTGTTATCGTGTTTATTATTTTTTTTTTCCGTACTAAAATAGTCTACCTATCAAATACAAACTATTACAATCCAGATTAATGACTATGACGAGCAATTTACCGCTTCGAACACTACTTAATATGCTTCAAATTTCAAAGCGAAGCAACCAAGTGAGTATTGTAAAATATGTCACCTAAATAAAATAGCTTACACTTTAAATTTTCTGTCAAATAAGCCACTAAACTTTCAATTAAAGTGTATCATGAGTTTCTGGTAAGTTTAATTCTTTTAAAAATTATGAATAGTTATGTTAGATATAGATTTGAATTTTATGTCTAAGGATTCAAATAACATGAAAACAATTGTGTTTCATGCCTCTAAAAAATGGTAAATCGTTAAGTAACTCCTTGAAAAATACTCCCTTGAATTTCGACACAAACTTTAGACGAGACAAGAGGATTCAAGGTCTTAAATTAGTTAGTCTCACCAAAGTATGATCCTCCTTTTGTAGTATCCTTCATCGTCAAGGGGAATGGATGTTTTTTTTTCTTTTAATTTCAGCTAATATATATATGTGTGTGGCTCTTTCAGTTAAAAATTTTCAATTAAAGAAGTGTTTGATTACGGATAAAAACACAGTTAGAATTGAGTTGAGTTGTTAACCATTATAAGTAATTGAGGGAGTCAACATGAATAACGATGTGAGAAATGTGAGTCGATGCAAATAACGAGGTAATAAACCTCTTTAATTATTGGTGAACCAAATAATTGATTGGTTATTTTTACCCATTCAAGCATATTTATTTATGCTATAAGTGTAGAAATTTCTAACATAGTTTAATAACATTTTTATTTTTTTCGTTGGTCAATTTAATCGGAGAAATTGTAAAAATAGAAAATTTGACAAAATATCTACATTTCATCGAAAAATCAAGTGTAATGAATTTTGTCTTTTAGTGATTTTTTTATGGATTGTAAATAGTTTGTTTTTATTTTTAATTTTTGAAAAAAAAACTACATTTAATTGGCTTAAAGACAAATAATTATCTTTTAAAATTAAAAATTACGATGATGAAAGAACTTAAACGATCAAATAAAAGTTAAAATTTAAAACTTTATGAATTTTATTTCTCAAATGTAATTTAATAAAAGTTTTATAATTTTTCAATAATCGAATTCAAAATTAAAATATTAGTTATTTCAATTTGAAGTCAGCGTATTGTAACCAAGAAATAATGATATTTTTCTAATAAGTTAAAGTAACAAGATTTAATAAAATTTCATATTAATTTTCATAAAAGTTGTTATATTATAAAATTTTGGGAAATTTGGCATAAATGTAAGAAAACATCAACATATTTACCGTATAACAACAACAAAAAATCTATGAAATCGGCCATTTTTTAAATATTCCAAGTTTGTCCTTGTCGTTTTTGAATTTCGTGTGGCTCCGATTTCTTTTTTTCATCTTCTTTCTTCTCTTCTTCTTCTGCAACTTTTCTTTTATATTTTTTTGAAATCATGATATTTGTTTTCAATCCAGCATTAATCTTGTATTATTTTTTTTCAAAGTATTATTTGGTTCAAGATCATTTATCAAATATAAAAGATCTTGATAAACGATTTTAAACAAAAAACGTTGAGATATTGGTACATGAATGTTTAAATTTTAGGTACACAATCGAGTATTAAAATTTAAACGATATTATATTTTGGTATACGATCTTAGATCGTTTAGATTTGGTATGCAATCATGTTATCATTTCCTACATGATTACATATCATGATCGAGAAGAAGAATTAGACGCATACGTGTGGTCAATTAATCGTGTGTTGACTGAGGCATTTTTTTTTTTTTTTTGTGGGCTTATGGGTTTTTTCCGTTTTCAAAATTGTTTTATACAGTATAAATATTTTGACATTGTTATATGTTTTAAAAAACCTCTAAATTTTTATAATTTTTGTAAATGAGGTTATATTATAAAATTTTATAAACACTCGAACCTCCAGTAGTAAGAAATTAGTTTATATAAATAGGTGAAAGATATAGTTTGAACTATATTTTCTAAAAAATGGTGTTTCATGTACTAAATAAATAAATAAATATATATATATATATATGACAAAAAATAATAATAAAAAATACATGATCTAAAGTAACCTATATTTTATTTAGTTTAGGGTTATAACTTGTCCTATAATAACTTTACATCCCAAACACATTATAATTATACACAATTTATTATAACCCACTTTACGCCACAAACCCCATATTAAAACTCTGATTTTTCTTTTGTTATTATTATTTTTTATTTGTCAAGGTGGCGAGATTTTCTTTGTCAATCTCTCTCATTTTTCACAAACTCTAATTTTCTTTTCTTTTTTACTTCTCAGGCCATTTGCTTTTGTTTCATACTTTATTTCTTTTTCTAATTCTTTTTTATCATCAATTTTGTCAATTAATATAAACAAACAAGACTTTTCATATGTAAAATGATAACACTTTAAAAGTCTATGATAAATAGTCTTTTTAGTCACATTGTAACGTTTTTAATATCTAATAACTTTTTAAATGTTAATATTGAGTCGAATGTTTAACTGTTTCTTCATTTAAAGATGAAAAGGTATTTTAAAGAAATGTTAAAACATTATTTATTTATTACTAAGCTCTTGAATTAAATGTTCAAGATCTAGTGTTTACTATAAATACTTCACTTCCATTCTCTCGATATACAAAACAAAATGATTCTAACATATCATTTTCTTTTGCTTTTCCTAAATAGCTCTCTTAAGATTAATAATTGGCTAAAATAATGGTAGTCAACCTTATAGCGCATAGTAGTTCGAGTTACACAACGTTTCAATTGGGTTGTTGTATCATAGAAAGGACAAGCTAGAGAAAAATATTTGTTGCACCAATAATTGATATATAAAAAGATACAAAATATATTAGAGAGCACTTGAATCTCCTTAAAAAAAAAGCTATATACATGCGCTAAAACCTAATCATTAAGATATTAGTTTTCTCAATATTAACTTCTCATTTTCCTCCATTATTTTTAATTCTCTCATCAGGTTAAATTTTTCAATATCAATAAAATAAGTATATGCACTAGTGAATTATGTCACACGTAGTAATTCATTTTTAATTAAAAATAAAAACTCATTCTTTTACCATGAATAAAATTGAACCTTAAATTATAATTTTACATTGAATTCAAGTTTCTTAATATACTCATCACTTGCTAAAGAAACAATAAGACAAAAGACCAAATAAATTTTATAACACCCATGACAAATCAAGTCTTACATGAAGTTAAATTTGATTGACGCATAAAGTTAACTGTTGTTTAATGTTAATTTTAACTCAATAAATTTCTAAAAATAAAATAAGAAAAACTCTAAGATTGTTTTTAAACTCCATTAATTTTTTCTATGTGCATATGCTATGTACCACATTTATGCATGAAGATATTTGACATTACTGGTCAATTTGATGAAATTAAAAGTTAACCGTAGAACAAATTGATGCTTGTCACGTTTGTCTATTCTAAACGTAAAAGTGGATTGTTTCTATTAAAAAAAAAACATAGAGAGAAATGTAGTTCAAACCATATATCAATATTAGAATCAAAGGCTCAATAATTTAGAGTTGACTTGAAAGAGTAGTCTCATATGGCTGCTTACCATAATTCTAACATGCAATATAATGCAATACACACCTTCAAACTTTTGACCTATACTAAATTAAATTTGGTCCACCAATGTCCCTTTCATGAAAGTTGGTATAAATATCCTTTCTTCTCCTCAAAATTTGGTTAGGGAAGCAAGGCCACTCTAGAAATTTAGCGTGATCAAACAATCGTTAAAATAACATTTTAGTTCATTAATTTTAGACTTCTTTTGATATTCCATTTGGTTTTAGTTTTCAGAAATCATGTTGTTTTTAAGTATATTTTCTATATAAACATTTGAATTCTTAACCAATTTTCAAAAATTAAACAAATACAAACTTTTGAAAAACTATGTTGTTTAGTTTTAAAATTTTGGCTTTAATTTTATAAACACACCTAAAATCTAGACAATAAAAGACACAAACTTTTCGATAGAAGTGATGTGTATAGACTTAATTTTCTTAAAAAATTGATATGGTTCCTAAGAAAAGTGTATTGTGGAGTTGAACGTATGTCTATGTTAATTTATGTGAATATGGTTCGATTTCTAGTATTTGATTCTCTAATTCTTTCTTAGTAAATGCATACGTTTAATGTGTTGAAGCTAAAGCACAAGAATGTTCTTGAAATCAGAGTTGTGGAAGAATACTTTTATTCCAAAAAACTTAATCCAAGTGTAATATCCAGCTTCTTCAAGAGTTATGGAGTACTTCAAGTATATGGAGAATCTTCTTTAAACTCTTTGTAGTTTAAATTTTATGAACCATTCAAATGAAGTTTGAGATTAGTATATGTTAATTGTTCTAAAGTATAGTTGATTGCTATCTGTTACAACACAATGATGACACGTGATAGTAATTAAAATATTGTTGGGCTAGAATTTGTTGTTCTATAAGATTTTGGTAAAGAGTTGCATTTTCTTTTGTTAGGGTGGATCGGTATAGCAATCCTAGAGAGGGTGAATAGGGTTTAATTAAACTTTTTAATAAATAAGTTTAAATTAAACCACTAGTAGAAAAAGGGTCTACGATGACAGTTAAATGTTGTCATAAAAAGATTTCATGACAGTTATTTGCAGTCATTGATGCGGCAGTCATAAAAAGTATTTTATGACAGTTCTACACGAAACTGTCACGAAATGTGTTTTTCATGACAGAGAATAAATGTTACGAATTCTTTATTTTATGACAGATTTTAACTATCATTATTTAGATTTTATGACATATAATAACTGTCATTGTTTATATTTTATAACAGAGAATAAAGTGTCATTATTAATATTGTTTGACAGAGAATAAGTGTCATTATTTATTATTTATGACTTTTATTAACTATCATCATTTCACCTACCATGATTTTAATTAACAGTCAAGAAAACATTTTCAATGACAGTTTTTTTTTTAGACTTAGGTGTCATAACTGTATTTTCAATCCCTGTTTTTCTTGCCCTATTTTTAATTGAATCCCTATTTTTCTTGTCACCCTGTCATTACACACACCAATACACAATCACAAAGTACAATACAACACATCCATATGGAAAGAAATGGTGAACGCTTTAATATATACTTTAATATATATACTTTAATATATGTACAATTATTCGTAAAGTGTTTATACAATGAAGCAATGAACAACCTATTTAAATAAGTACATTTGAACCAAATTTTGGCTACCAACCTACAAAAAGACCTATAAATCAATCAATTACCACAAATATGGTTTCACTGCTCCAATGAATTCTTGCAAAACCTAGTAAGAAAAGAAAATGATGATTGTAGCTCAGAATAAGACTAGTACTTGTTATAAACACAGGAAATAGCGCAAACACCCACAACGAACAAAGCAACAATCAAACATTTCAAAGCCCAATAACAACCACACTTAGTATAAAGATAAATGAAATGTTGAGAAGAATGACAACCCAATAACAACTCAATAGCAATAGTCATTAGTATTAATTAATCATAAACCAATAACAACCAGGATGACAAGAATGACATATACCTAACTGACCACAATCAGTCATTTCTCTAATATCAATGTTGAGAAGCTAATTCAAGGAGAAAATTTATAGCAAAGGTTCTCTAGCAGTTCAAACAAAGCTATTTCAATTAATAGGCATTTGTGTGATATATATATAGCAATTCAGTTAATCATGAAGTTGAACATATAGATAAGTACTTGACTAGTTTGCAACAAGAAGCTAGTATAAAGTTATATGTAAACCCTCATTGATTCACCAGCACCATAACATGTAAAGCTTGATAAAAATCCAGAACGCAGAAGTGAAGTAATTAAATTAAACCTTCGAAATTCAATATTGAAGCTCCTAGAGGTGGATTTTCCAGATCTTAATTGTAAATTACAAGAACAAAAATTATTCAAACCTCAAAGACTTCATACATATGATGACAACAAATCATTCACCATCCAACACAGCACATACGCAACACAGTACAACCAAAATTTTTTAGTGTCCATTTAAATAGAAGACCAACAGCATATGCAAGTATATAATCATATCAGCTTCACAACTGCATTTTAGTAACCTCTAAGAAAAGCTTACCTCATTGATATTTTCCATGGCAGCTGTATTTTCCTCTAACACTATATTTTCCATGGCAGCTGTATTTTCCTCCAACACTATATTTTCCATGGCAGCTCAAACACAATATATGTGACAAAATATTTCAAAATATTTAATCAACGATCTTATCCTAAGCACAATATATGTGCTTTCCTACAAACTCCGCCCACTTGTACCTTATACAATCAATGTCATCATGTCTGTAAGTACGGGGTGAATCTTTCATTTGTAGACAATAAAGTGGTTCTAAATGAGTGTCATTCATAAAAAATTATACATGCACGATAGTTTTAAAAATGTTATGCTTACTATGTTTATGATAGAAGTACTCTTTGACAATGTGATGTCACGCATAAACCGCATCACGTAATAACCAAATTCTACTACTCCATTTTGCTTAGAACACTGTGGATACACATACAAATGACTTAACCTATGTTAGAAATATAAATTAATTTACAACTATAATAACATAGATATTCACATACCTTCACGACCCTCCAATTTGGTTTTTTCCTCTTTGTTATGTTGAACGACCTACAAAAAAATATTAGAGTTTAACCTACTTAAGCTACTGTCGCATAAAGAAAAAAGGAAGTAACACAAAAAGTAAGTAAAACATACATTTCAACTACTTTGGATATATCTAGGTCAATATGGTTTTTCAAAGGGTCTATCCAAAAGGCAGCACACTTTCGATCAGTTTATTACAACCAAAGTCCATTGATTCCTAAATATATGTGTAAAACAATAAGACTACATATTAGACTATTGCAAGCAAAATTCGAATAATTTACTTTAGGTTATCGGCATATCCGAAATGGTAAGGAATCAGTAAGAGTTGATCATAATCTATTCCAAGTAATCGAGCAGTCAACAATTGGACATGCTCTTCTTTAGAACTCCCACTACTAATCGACCTAGCATCAAAGAACTTGTATATATTCAAAGCTCTCGCTAATTCCATACGTGTGTATAGATACCTAAAAAATCTTGAAACCAATAAGTTAAGGTCCCGAGGCTATTTTACTGAGTTTGTCAAATACACATGAACTTTATGTATAGACATAAACATGGATTAAGTTCAAATTAATAGCCCAAATAGTCTATAGTGTATGAATAAGGTTGGGCGCCTTATTCTGGATAAACACTATGGATGCAGCCCGCTCCGTAGTTAGTACAAACGATGTAATCCTGAATCGTTCATGTAGAGACATGGGAGTGAGGGCATCCTATATAAATGGTTTGCATATGTAACGACCCCACTTCCCGGACTAAGCCGAGGTCACTACTCAATACTAAGACTCGACCACAAAACATAAAAAAAATCATAACGGACCGGTTACGATTCATTAAAAACGTTAGAAATATTACAAAAGCAGTTTCGGGCCCTATTTTAAATCACAGTCATGAGAATTTCAAATGCAATACTCAAGTCATCAAACTCAAAATCACAAAACCAAATATTCTAACAAAAAAACATCAGCGGAAGCATAAAGAACCAGACGCGTCCATATGGCCTTCACGCATCCTTCTTGCCCCTCGTCGGTCTGCCCCTCGCTGTACCCTTACCTGCAAAGTTAAAGAAGAAAAAGGGTGAGTATAAAATATACCCAGTAAGGGACCCACTACTGGGCCCGTTAGGGAACAACAGTTAACTTCCTATTCAGGGGTACCCTACATAACAGTCTAGTGGTTCCGTAGAACGCACATATCAGTCTCGTGATCCGAAGGATGCACGTATCAATCTAGTGATCCCGAAAGGTACACTTATCAGTCTAGTGATCCCGAGGGATGCACATATCAGTCTAGTGCTCCCGAAGGATGCACATATCAGTCTAGTGCTCCCGAAGGATGCACATATCCGTAAGGTACATTACCCCATAGATGAAGCTAACCGTTACCCCTCAGTCCATACTAAACCGTCTACAACAGTCATACCCCAACAACATTCATATTACAATTTCGCCATACGCTTCGCCAGTCAGATAGTATAGGTTTAAACAACTACATCCTCAGTTGCTATATGCGTTTCCGCTTCACACATCATGGTGATATCTCTAGATCCAGTCAACTAGTCAATCAAAATCGGACTCACCGTCCTTCCACGACCAGACTCCATGACCAAAGTCCAGACAAAAGATTACCACGTGCCTAACCGTAAAACTTTAAGGTCCATCGTCATACCATTCCAATCCACAACGTAGCCCGTTAACATAACTACAATATACCGAACATCTGGCATCGGTGTCTATCCGTAAACAACTTCTTACACCCGATGGCACACAAGCTACAACTAGCGGTCGCGTTACCTTTACATCAGACAAGAGCATAGCAACGATACTTAAAAGTCAAACACACATACATTTATTCAGTACAGTTACTAACGTGTAATCCCCTGTGGATTACTACGTTTCCAGCCTCGATCCAAGGTCCAGTAGTAGGAAAACCCTTACCTGATACTTGGTTATGCCCCCGATCGAGTCCATGCGCAACGGATCCATCTAAACGAAAACACAAGGGTCTTAAACGAGGATACTAGTAGAAGTCATTTTAAATGGTCCTAAGCAACATCCGTTGACTTACCCGAGGAAAGGAAAGCTATCTCCAAATTAACTTGCCGTGGAACCGTGAACTTGAGCGTCAAACCCCTATTACCTTCAAAGAACGAAAGATAGGATCCAGTCTTACTCCAATATTCAAACTCGAAACGATTATAGCAACGTTGGGTAAATTACCAAAATGATCCTTATCGAAGACTCGCCGTGACCCGAAGTGGAGGGAGAAAAATATGGCTTAGGTGGCTCGGCTCGGCTTGGCTCACCCTCGGCTCGGCTCGGCTCGGCTCACGGCTCGGCTCAACTCGGCTTACGGCTCGGCTCGCGGCTCGGCTCAACTCGGATTGCGGTTCGGCTCGCGGCTCGGCTCAACTCGGCTTGCGGCTCGGCTCGCAGCTCGACTCAATTCGGCTTGCAGCTCGGCTCGCGGCTTGCAGCTCGGCTCGCGGCTCGCAGCTCGCTCGATTCGGATTCGTGGCTCGGGTCGACTTCACTTTGCGGCTCGGGTTCAACTTGAAGGGATGAAAACCCTTTACAGCGGAAAATATACAGAAACTCAATTTTAATTAAAACCTTAAAAATACCAATACATTGGCAAAAAATATTGATTAAACATGCTTTAAAAATTACAGAGAATATAACTTACGCTCGTTGACGACTCTGAATCTGCCAATCACCAAATTTTTGGGGCACCACCACTTGAAAACCTTCCTATTCTCTGATTGAGATGGTTTGTGGGAACCAAAATTGGAATAAGGGAATGGAGAGATTTTTTTTTTTTTTAGAGAGAATGGATAGACTTCTTCGCAGAACTCTCTCCCGTTTTAGAGAAAAAAAAATTTGTTACGCAAAAAATTCCCTCTTCTTCAGTCGGAAGAAGAGGGAAGTTAGAGAGAATAATTGGGAACGTGGGAAAACCACCCACGTTCCTTATTAATTTAATAAATTAATATTAAATTAATATTAATTAATTAATTAATTATATTAATTAAATAAATAATTAAATAATTAATATTTCATTTAAATCTTATTTAAATGAATATCTCTCACATAACCTATAGTTTTAATTTAATTAATTTAATTAAATCAAATTTAATTAAATCAAATTAAACAAAACTATTAATTAATGCTCCAATTAATTAATTTCTAAATTAAATATCTTATATTTAATTTAATCCATAATTTGAATCATATTCAAATATAAATTTCTCTCATAACTTATAGTTTTAATATGTATCATATACACATTAAATTTTAACTTATAGTTTTAATATGAATCTAATTCACATTAAACTGATATTTGAACTTATTCAAATATTTTATTCTCTCATAATTTAATTTTGAATCATATCCAAAATTAAATTTATATAATAAAGTCTAATTAAAATATAAACTTTATATTATAATGTATCAATATACATTATATTAATTCCCAAAGTAAATTTGAACATTTCAAATTACAACCAATATAAATAAATCTCATTACTCTTTATGAGCTAGGAAGGGGACCTAATGGACCTACAGATCAGAAGCTACAACGATATGAGATTAATTGGCTAAACTCATTAACCACATTAATCAATATTCGTTAACTGTGTGTACACTCCACTAAAGACTCACAGCTGAACTCTTCTCACTGTAGATATATTTCTGTGTCCACGGATATAGACCAATACCAGTAAGTTAGTCCTTCACAAGTGTTCGTAACTCCAGCTGGGTCAAATTACCGTTTTACCCCTGGGTTACCTCTGGTCCTTAAATACCAGTGCTCCTCTAATGAACAACCTGTTTATGGTCCAACCACTAAACAGAAACCCCTCTCGTGCCATTAAGAGGGTAGGGCCCTTTGTTCAAGTCTCGGAGACACCATTTAAGGGAACACTTATCTACTTACCCTAAAGGTGGGAAGGAGTGAATTCCATCTTGTGTGATTATGTTCCCAGCTCTCCACTCGGTATTGTCCCCAAAATGATAAGAATATTGAGTCGGCAATCTGGCCACTCTCACTCGTATAAATCAAAGGACAATCCCTCGCAAACAGGAGTTCATAATACACTCAGGATTAAGACTAAGTTACCTAGGTCATCCTAATGAAATAGCAATCCAACTAGTTAACGGAGTTACATCTAGTGATTACTATTTCGTGGTCCAGTCTTATGCAAACTCATTGCATAGGATACCCTCACTCGCATGTCACATACATGAACGCATTTGATCAATGTGTCTGTATCAAATACAAAGTGAGCCGTATCCATAGTGTTAACAGGATAAGGTACCCAACCTTAACCCTATACTATAGACTCTTTAAGCTGATCTTGAACATTAATCCCTGTATGTCTCTACATACTGTTCAAGACTCATCAAACAGCTTAGGATGTTAGTTTATTGGATTTGGGTTATTAAGACAAAACTAATAAAATAATCAATAACACTTATTGAAATTAAATAATAAAATACTTTATTAATGACGGTCAATTGATTATATTTACTATCTACGAGTTTTAGGACATAAAACCCAACAAACTCCCACTTGGACTAAAACTCTAGTCCTTATGGGATGTACATAGTAGAGTAATCCTCAAACATTGGAAATGGTAAAATGTACAAGTATATTACATAAAACGTATATATACAAATACAATAAACTAGGGCATCATCATACCCATTACACATCTCCCACTTGCCCTAGGTTACCTAATGTACATATCTCGTAGACCTAGACTTTCTAGATGACCCTCGAACACTTTAGCCGTGAGAGTCTTCGTAAATGGATCAGCAATGTTGTGCTCCGAAGCGATCTTGGTGACGATCACATCCCCTCGTTGCACAATCTCCCGTATCAGATGATACTTCCTCTCTATGTGTTTCCCTCGTTTATGGCTGCGAGGTTCTTTAGAATTGGCTACTGCCCCACTGTTATCACAATATAGAGTGATGGGCAAGTTCATATTTGGAACAACTTCCAAATCATGTAGGAACTTCCTAAGCCAAACTGCTTCTTTTGCTGCTTCACAAGCAGCGACGTATTCAGCCTCCATTGTAGAGTCTGCAATGCATCCTTGTTTGATGCTACGCCATACTACAGCTCCCCCATTTAGGGTGAACACTGATCCCGATGTGGATTTCCTAGAATCCTTATCGGTTTGGAAATCAGAATCAGTGTATCTTGTAAGGATCAAATCCTTAGCTCCATACACAAGCATGTAGTCTCTCGTTCTCCTAAGATACTTGAGAACAATTTTAACCGCCGTCCAATGGTCTAACCCTGGGTTGGACTGATACCTACTGACTATTCCCACTGCATAACAAATGTCTGGCCTAGTGCAGAGCATAGCATACATTAAGCTGCCCACAACTGAGGCATAGGGAATACGTCTCATATCCTCAACTTCTTGAGGTGTCTTAGGACTCTGTTCCTTAGACAAGTGAACTCCATGCCTGAAAGGTAATAAACCCTTCTTAGAGTTCTGCATCGAATATCGAACCAACAATTTGTCGATATAGGTTGCTTGAGACAGTGCTAGCGTTTTGTTCTTACGATCCCTTATGATTTGGATCCCAAGAACATATTGTGCCTCTCCTAAATCTTTCATTTGGAATTGGGCTGCTAGCCAAGCTTTAACGTCAGTAAGGTAACCCACATCATTCCCAATGAGGAGGATATCGTCCACATAAAGTACTAAGAAAGCTACTTTTCCTTTGTTGATTTTCTTATATACACAAGGTTCATCAACATTCTGGTCAAAACCATAGGATTTGATTGCAGTATCAAACCTAATGTTCCAAGATCTTGATGCTTGTTTCAACCCATAAATGGATCGATTCAGCTTGCAAACTTTTTGCTCTTGACCTTGGGTTATGAACCCTTCGGGCTGAGACATAAAGATACTCTCTTCAAGAGAGCCATTCAGAAAAGCAGTCTTGACATCCATTTGCCATATTTCATAATCATAAAATGTGGCGATGGACAAGAGAATCCTTATAGACTTTAACATAGCAACAGGAGAGAAAGTTTCCTCATAGTCAACCCCTTCCCTTTGGGTATACCCTTTTGCCACAAGTCTAGCTTTAAAGGTCTGTACCTTCCCAGCTGAATCTCTCTTTCTCTTATAGATCCATTTGCACCCTATAGGTTTTACCCCTTCAGGTAGATCTACAAGCTCCCACACTGAATTGAAGTACATAGACTCCATTTCAAGGTCCATGGCTTTGACCCATTGGTCCTTATCTACATCATTCATTGCCTGTTTATAGGACAATGGATCCTCAACACCATCATCTGGTATGACAACTTGAGTTTCAGTTAAACCCAAATAGCGGTTAGGTTGTGATACAACCCTCCCACTGCGTCGAGGCATTCTCAACGATTGAGAAGGATGAGATTGACCTGATGTGGTGGTTTCATCAACCCTTGATGAGGGACCAACTTCATCAACAACCCTTGTTGATTCATCAGTAGCTTCACTTAATACTAATTTGCTTCGTGGTTTATGATTTCTCATGTGGTATTCTTCCAAGAAAGTAGCATTTGTCGATACAAACACTCTATTTTCTTGTGGATCAAAGAATAGACCACCTCTCGTCTCTTTAGGGTAACCAACAAATTGGCATAACCTTGAACGAGGTTCCAACTTCTTGGGATTTGTCACTAATACGTGTGCTGGACAACCCCAAATTCTGAAATGACTTAAACTAGGTTTACGTCCTCTCCATAGCTCGAAAGGTGTTTCAGAAACACTCTTCGAGGGAACATTGTTCAAGATATGAACTGCAGTCTCTACTGCATACCCCCAAAACGAGCTAGGCAATTGAGCGTAACTCATCATTGAACGAACCATGTCTAACAAGGTTCTATTTCTCCTCTCTGATACACCATTTTGTTGAGGTGTACCAGGTGCTGAGAGTTGGGATTGGATTCCATGTTCTATCATATAGTCCTGAAATCTCAAATCCATGTACTCTCCACCTCGATCAGATCGAAGTATTTTAATCTTTTTACTTAATAGATTTTCAACTTCAGTCTTATACTCCTTGAACTTTTCAAGAGCTTCAGACTTATGCTCCATTAAGTATAAATAACCATACCTAGAATAATCATCTATAAAAGAGATGAAGTATTCAAAACCCCCTCTAGCTTTTACATTCATCGGACCACAGAGGTCTGAATGTATAAGTTCTAAAGGCTCTTTGGCTCTATAACCTTTTCCAGTAAAAGGTCTCTTTGTCATTTTACCTTCAAGACAAGATTCACATGGAGGTAATGAAACATCTTTTAACTTGTTTAGAAGTCCATTCTTTACCAATCTCCCGATCCGATCGAGATTTATGTGACCTAATCTTAAATGCCAAAGATAGGTATTGTTATTTGGAGAAATTCTTTGCCTTTTATTTTGAGTATTAGCAGTTCTAAACATCTCATGATTTAAAACTGCTTTTGCTTCATTAGGTCTTAATACATACAAGTTGTTTTCAAGCTTAGCTGAACAAATATGTACACCATTCTTATAAATGAACGCTTCATTCATAGAAAAATTAATTGAGTACATATGTTCAATAAGACAAGAAACGGAAACTAAGTTCCTTTTAATTTTAGGAACTATGTACAAGTTTTCCAAAAACATGAATTTATTTCCGAAAAACAACTTAGCATCTCCCACTGCACGAGCTGAAATAACATCTCCCGTTCCAACCTTGAGTGTCATCTCACTGTCCTCAAGCTGCTTGAAGGAACTAGTTTCTTGTAAAGAAGAACAAACATGGTTAGTGGCCCCTGAATCAAGTATCCAGGCATTTTGGTCATTTTCCACTAAACATGTTTCCAAGACAAGTAAATCATATTTACCTTCCTTTTCTTTCTTCTTAACAAGGTACTTAGGGCAATTTGTTTTCCAATGCTCATCAACATTGCAGTGAAAACATTTCCTCTTGATGGCTACCTTAGCCTTCCCTTTGTCCTCAACAGCAATAGTAGGACCTTTCCCTTTCCCTTCTTTCCTCTTTTGAATTTTCTCAGATCCAGAAGGTGAAGGTACAAACCTCCTCTTAGAATGGGCAACATTTGCCTCTTGTTTGATCTGAATGGACGGTTGTCCAAACATCTCTCTAAGAGAGTCCATGATCTGACGTGCAGTGACCATGATCTCATGTTTCTTGCTTAGTATGTCAGACATACTAGCCAAGATGTGGAGGCGAGCCTTGTCATTGGCCTTTGTCCAACGGTCATATGCATCCCTAACACTTTGGGATGCATGTTTAGTGGGGAAAGGAGGACATTCCTCCATTAAGACGAAGCTTAGATCAACGATAACTAAAATCATATTCAGTTTCGATTTCCACGTCGCATAATTTTCACCGGTTAATTGATCTTTTTTAAGCAATGCAATAATTGAGGAAGACATGCTGAAATAGCAAACAATTGACCATATTAGTTATCTTTGTCTTAACCCATTACATAAAACAATCCAATCAATTCAGCAAAAACAAACAATCAAAGAACCCTAATAAAACTAATGATTTAGTTTTTGCAACGATACTTCAGAAGTTTAGAACAAAAATCACCGAAGGGTGATCAATTACTCTTCTTCTGAATTGAGACAATCTCAACTAATTACTAATACCAGAATAACTCTTATTCCTATAGTTCTTAGCTATCGTTGTTCGGTCAAGGATTCATTAACTAACTTAATTCATCCCGTAAGTGTGACCCTACCATTTTCAGATCCCAGAGGTACGCTTCAACAGGCTACCGTTTAGGAAAGACAACTGTTGAAGATTAACCTAAGAAATCCTATCCATTTCTGGAGTTTGCGATGTTCCGACTTATATGATCAAGCCCTCCGAAGGGATGGTCGCTCCAGGACGACACGCAGGCGGATCATAGAAATCTCACGGTGCAACCTAATGGAGGAGACCGTAGGATACGTTGACACGCGTCCTTCTCCCACTTACTATGAACATTTCCCCTATTCACCTTGTTATTGACCCATACAAACACTTTCCGAAAGGAGGCCGCGCCCAGGGCGACACGAAGCCGAGTATGGATCTCACGTGTGAACTCTTAGGGACGTGAAAGCAAAAATAAAAATTGATATATCATATATACCATTTTTCTCCCACTAAAATGTTCTATTAATTTAGGTTTAGTTGCACTTAGCTAAATTCCGGCTAAATGAATCTAACTAAGTCTATTCTTATTATAACACTTATAATAAAACTTTACACTAAAGTTTCTAGGTGTATTAAACCATTTAATTTACCTAGTGACATCTTATGCTAATAGGAATAAGGTTAATTCAACGCCGGTTCCGGGTCAGTTCCCAGGTAGGAGGTGTTCCGTAAACCGTCAACTTAAGTACCCCCAGCCTTAGACAGAACTTTACCGGTGGAGTTCCCTTATAACCTTAAATCCTATTTGTCCTATTTAGTTTCATTAAACTAAAAATAAGACTTAATTCTAATCCTATTAGAATTAATGTGATCTTAGGTCTATTTAATTTTAAACAATTTAAAATTAAACCAAATTAATCCTAAGATCCTACGTTTGCATCCAACTCTTTATTATAGGTTGACGGTTTCTAATAATCAAATTTTATAACTATTATAAAATTAGTTAATTAGCCCTATAATCATACATACTATGGTTTAAATAATTAAAATCAAATTATAATTAAATAAAACCATATTACATGCATACATTATATTAATATAACAATTATATTAAACTATGGATGTAATATGCACAATGCAAATTAATTTTCATCTTTTATTAATATAACAATTATATTAAAAAAAATATGAAAAACAATCAAGCATACACAATACATTAATTTAAATATAACAAATTATATTTAACTAAGTAATGTCATGCATCATGCTTATTCAATTTCATATATTTAAAATATCAACATATTTTAAATTACTCATGAAATTCATAATCATGCATTAAAACCATACATTATAACATTTATAATATATAAAAATGCATGAACATGCTTAACCTAAGGTGGGATTCATCTAAATGACATCCATAAAGCATTAAATAACAATTGAACCTGTAAAATTGGCCTCTAGGATAAAATAAAGCAATAATTACAATAATAAAGCCTTAAAAAATCCTAAAAGTGCTTTCAAAGCTCCAAAACCGGCCTCAAAACCTTCAAAAAACTTCAAACCGGCTAAAAAATGCTTGAACCGGCCTAAAATAGGAAGAACCGGCCCAAAACCCCTTGAACCGGCACCATATGAAAAAATCGGAGTCGAACCGAGCCGACCGCGCCGAGCCGTCCGTACAGCCGAGTGAACCGAGCCGTCCGTACAGCCGAGCCGAGCCGTCCGTACACCCCGAGCCGAGCCGTCCGTACACCCCGAGCCGAGCCGTCCGTACACCCGAGCCGTCCGTACAAGTGCCGCCGAGCCGAGCCGCGGGAGCCGTCCGTACATCCAGTGACGTCACGATGACGTCATCCCTTCTTCAACCTCCAGCCGCGGATTTTTTTTTTTTTTTTTTTTTCTCGGTTTCCGTACAGAATCGAAAAACTCTCGTTGATGGCCTTCCGGGTGTCCGTTTTGGGCAAATTTGGTGTCAAAAAACTCAGAAAAACACCCCGAATCCAAAAATTGGACTCTAAATTACAGATTTACAAATTAAAATGCCCAAAAACGCAGGGGCCTTTACATTTTGATCTCATCAAAACAGTAAATCTATGGCCAAAATTACAGAAACATTCAATTGCAAAAACCACATTCATAATGCAGAGATCCCACCTAACCAATGCAAATTTTTAAAATTCTCAATTAAAACTGAGATGGCTCTGATACCAATTGAAGGGATGAAAACCCTTTACAGCGGAAAATATACAGAAACTCAATTTTAATTAAAACCTTAAAAATACCAATACATTGGCAAAAAATATTGATTAAACATGCTTTAAAAATTACAGAGAATATAACTTACGCTCGTTGACGACTCTGAATCTGCCAATCACCAAATTTTTGGGGCACCACCACTTGAAAACCTTCCTATTCTCTGATTGAGATGGTTTGTGGGAACCAAAATTGGAATAAGGGAATGGAGAGATTTTTTTTTTTTTTAGAGAGAATGGATAGACTTCTTCGCAGAACTCTCTCCCGTTTTAGAGAAAAAAAAATTTGTTACGCAAAAAATTCCCTCTTCTTCAGTCGGAAGAAGAGGGAAGTTAGAGAGAATAATTGGGAACGTGGGAAAACCACCCACGTTCCTTATTAATTTAATAAATTAATATTAAATTAATATTAATTAATTAATTAATTATATTAATTAAATAAATAATTAAATAATTAATATTTCATTTAAATCTTATTTAAATGAATATCTCTCACATAACCTATAGTTTTAATTTAATTAATTTAATTAAATCAAATTTAATTAAATCAAATTAAACAAAACTATTAATTAATGCTCCAATTAATTAATTTCTAAATTAAATATCTTATATTTAATTTAATCCATAATTTGAATCATATTCAAATATAAATTTCTCTCATAACTTATAGTTTTAATATGTATCATATACACATTAAATTTTAACTTATAGTTTTAATATGAATCTAATTCACATTAAACTGATATTTGAACTTATTCAAATATTTTATTCTCTCATAATTTAATTTTGAATCATATCCAAAATTAAATTTATATAATAAAGTCTAATTAAAATATAAACTTTATATTATAATGTATCAATATACATTATATTAATTCCCAAAGTAAATTTGAACATTTCAAATTACAACCAATATAAATAAATCTCATTACTCTTTATGAGCTAGGAAGGGGACCTAATGGACCTACAGATCAGAAGCTACAACGATATGAGATTAATTGGCTAAACTCATTAACCACATTAATCAATATTCGTTAACTGTGTGTACACTCCACTAAAGACTCACAGCTGAACTCTTCTCACTGTAGATATATTTCTGTGTCCACGGATATAGACCAATACCAGTAAGTTAGTCCTTCACAAGTGTTCGTAACTCCAGCTGGGTCAAATTACCGTTTTACCCCTGGGTTACCTCTGGTCCTTAAATACCAGTGCTCCTCTAATGAACAACCTGTTTATGGTCCAACCACTAAACAGAAACCCCTCTCGTGCCATTAAGAGGGTAGGGCCCTTTGTTCAAGTCTCGGAGACACCATTTAAGGGAACACTTATCTACTTACCCTAAAGGTGGGAAGGAGTGAATTCCATCTTGTGTGATTATGTTCCCAGCTCTCCACTCGGTATTGTCCCCAAAATGATAAGAATATTGAGTCGGCAATCTGGCCACTCTCACTCGTATAAATCAAAGGACAATCCCTCGCAAACAGGAGTTCATAATACACTCAGGATTAAGACTAAGTTACCTAGGTCATCCTAATGAAATAGCAATCCAACTAGTTAACGGAGTTACATCTAGTGATTACTATTTCGTGGTCCAGTCTTATGCAAACTCATTGCATAGGATACCCTCACTCGCATGTCACATACATGAACGCATTTGATCAATGTGTCTGTATCAAATACAAAGTGAGCCGTATCCATAGTGTTAACAGGATAAGGTACCCAACCTTAACCCTATACTATAGACTCTTTAAGCTGATCTTGAACATTAATCCCTGTATGTCTCTACATACTGTTCAAGACTCATCAAACAGCTTAGGATGTTAGTTTATTGGATTTGGGTTATTAAGACAAAACTAATAAAATAATCAATAACACTTATTGAAATTAAATAATAAAATACTTTATTAATGACGGTCAATTGATTATATTTACTATCTACGAGTTTTAGGACATAAAACCCAACACAACTCCTTTCTCCTTCCGACAACGACGGCAGTATAAGGCAGCTCCCCTCGGTGTTCTGTTTGCGTCGGGAACACGAGATGAGGAGAGAGAAGCCGCCGGCGGTGGCAGAGACGAAGAGAGAGAGAGAGACGTCGGCTGCAGATGGACGGCAGACGGCGCAAAAGCGCGGATGATGGCTGCGTTCGTCAGGTGAAGAAGCTGAAGAGAAGAAGGAGAAGAACGGTGTGGCGTTGGCTTCGTGAAGGCAGTCGAGGACGCGCGGACGGAGGTGGAGACACGAATGGAGGAGAAAGGATGGAGACGGCGGCGTCGGACGATGTAGGAAGAAGAAGAAGATGGAACGGCTAGGGGGTGTCGCGCGCGGCTAGGGTTGTTTTTAAAAAAACATTCTTATTATATATATATATATTAAATAAAAATAAATAAATAAAAATAATAATAATAATAATATAAATGATAAAATATTAAATAATAATAAAATTAATAATACAATATTAATATTAGTTAATTATAATAATATTAATATCAAATAATGAATATAATATTAAATAAACATAAATGTATTAATATTAAATTATAAAGATAATAATAAATGATAATAATAATATAAATAATATTATATTATTATTTTATCATTTACCAAATTTTAAAATCCCGAAAATTTCACATAAAATGCTAAAATTTTACCTCGAAATTCGGGGCGTTACAGCATAAGACTGGAACCACGAAATAGTCATTTTTTGTTATAACATCGTAAACTATAAACTGATTATTTCATTTATGATGACCTAGGTAACTTGATCTTAATCCTAAGCTAACTATGAACTTTTGTTCATTCGGTAGTGTTATTAGATCTACATAGGTGAGGGCAGCTCATCATCGCTGATCCAATAAGCCTCCCATTTCAGGGATAAGACCGAGTTGATAGCTAAGGACATAGGGTGCAAGACGGAATTCACTCCTACCCTTTTCTGGGATAGTAGATAGGTTGTTCCCTTAAGGACTAAATCCAAGTCTTGAACAAGGGGTCCCACCTTCTCATTGGCCCGAGAAGGATTCAGGTTTATAGGTTGGACTTTAAACCAATTGTTCAATAGTGGATCAGTGGGTCTTAAGGAGCAAAATATAATCTCGGGGGTAAAACGGTATTTTGATCCAGCCAAGATTACGAACAAACTGTGAAGGATCAACTTACTCATCATGGTTATATAAGGTGGACAGAAATATATCTATAGTGAGGGGAGTGCAACTAGGAATGACTCTTTAGTTAACGAATGTTGATTAAGCTTGGTCTAAAAGAGTTTAGTCAGTTAATCTCGAATTGTTGGAGCCCATGATCTATAGGTCCATTAGGTTCCTCTACTAGCTCATATGGACTCAACTAAGAACAAAATGTTGAAGTAACTCGAATCGTTCGAATTAAGAAAAGAGAGAGAAAAACCGACAAATATATGAGATATAAGTCGGTAGAAATAAACTTTAAGCTTTTTGTTTAAATATGATTATAGATTCATATTTAAAAGTTTGAAAAGTTTTGAAACGGTCAAAATTGTAAAAGTCAACTTGTTGACTTTTAACTTTGAGAAACAAAACTTTGACTGAGTTTACATTCAAATATGATTTGAATTTTAGAAAAATGAATGCAGATTCATATTCGGGAGGTTAGAATTATTCAAGACGGAAAAAATAGTAAAAAGTCAAAAAGTTGACTTTTGACTAAGAAAAGTCAAAGTTTGACTTTGACTTAATTGGTCAAATGACCAAAATGCCCCTTTGACTAATTACTTTATTAATTATCGGTTAATGGGAAATGTGGCAGATTATTGTGAATTTGAAGCCACTAATTCCATTAAGATTTAATCGATTAATTAAGTATTGAAAATGTATGAAATAATTTGCATGTAAATTTCATATAAAACATTTCTCATTACAGAATGAGAGGGGATGATGTTTTTCTGAAAAACCACCTAAACGATATACTACCTCCTTCTTTCTCTCTAAGTTTTACTTCACAAAATCGAGTCCCACAACTCTGTTCTTGGTCCTAAGCTTAGTAGGTCAACTTAGTGGTTGTCTTTGTTCGTGATATTCAGGCAGAGAAGAAAAAAGGATCGAAGAAGAAGTTCAGAACAATAAAAAGTTCAGAACAATAAAAAGTAAGTTCATCGTTTACCTTTTAGGCTCCTCGCTTAGGACATGTTAATTTCTAAATCGTTTAGATGCTATAGAATAAAGCATGATTCTAAATCTTCCGCTGCAGCATGTCTCTTAATGTTTTTCCATCAATAAGTTGCATATAAAGTTCCAGTTGCAGCAAAAAACACAAAAGTAACCCATTCATGTACAGTCAAAGTAATACTCAAATTCAAAGTAGCAGAATCATAATTAATCCAAACATTTATCCTCCTACCTCTCTTAATATCACATTTCCATATTGAGTAAGCAACATAAGACATTGAATTGATATCAATACCTACATGTTCTACTTTTTCAAGTGGATCAACGAAATTACTAAAGATATCAAACTCAATTGCAAAAAATGAAGTATATGTTAAATCTGTCAAACTCAATGAATTCATACGGAAGAAAAACATCTAAAGGAAGGAAAAATACAACTCCATGAATTAAAATCACATCAATGTGGAACATACTTGTATTTAGAAATAACCAACACTTCATCTGCAGCATCAAATTATCTTATCTTCTAACTATGAGTTACATAAAGATAATGCATGTATGTTTTCATAGTAATCAAGTATTCAGAAAGTTGGTATTTAATTATATTGTAATGCATGATCTAACAGTCAACTGCAAAATGAACTGGGGGATCCAATTAATTGGTCAATCAGGGTGCAGGATTTTAATTACATTTGCTAAATCTTCTTTTGAAATTCTATACCTAATGAATCTACCATTACAAGTTATATAAGAAAAGAAATATAGGCATCTGGAAACTCAAAATAAAATAATTTGAGGATGAAGGCTTCTTCATATCCCGTTCTTAATCTAGAGAATCCAGCTTCATGAGAATTGAGGCATGTTTCTATTTAAATGATAAATGTTTGTGCAGAATTAAAATTTTTAATTATACTTTATCCACATTCATCATACTAAATAACTCAACTCTACTCATTTAAGTGATATATAGATAAAGTTCATACGTTTATCAAAAGAAAATTTGTTTACCTCTTTTTTCTTTTATCATTATTAAATAACTTCATTTTTACACTCTCTGCACCCCAAATATAGATTTTTTTTTAATTCTAACTTATTAATTTCACACTTTACAGTTCAACTCAACACCCAAACCAAACTTTTCATTGCATCAACATCACCATTTTATAAAATACGTTGAGAACATAAATACTCACAACAGATGTCGACTGAAAAAACTCCATTCATTAAGGACTCAATGGAGGAGTCTCTCGTCCTTTTTTATTCATTATCAATCGGTTCTCTCATCTTCTAATATAAAATTCATCTAAAGACGAGTCAATGAAAAAGACGTGCTTCACACACATTTTCTTGCCATCTTCATAACTATTACAATATTGTTCCACAACTCGATATCTCCTCCTCTAACGAGGTTTGCTAAGCGAACCTCAATAACCAATGTTAGATGATATAACTGTAACGCCCCAATAGATTGGTTTTTTTCATTTTATCGTCTTAAGAGTAATTATGGAGAAATCGAATTTATTTGAGGAACTTGTTTATTTTGACTGATGATTAATTAAGGTTTAGAGTTAATTATTTTTTATTGGATTTTTTTTTATTTAAAAATAAATTGGTGAAGTTATGTGTTAAGATTAAGGTTGGTTGGTTAAGGAAGAGTTGTGAGGATTTAATTAAGGAAAAGAAAGAAAGAATTATTATTTTTAAAAGGAGAGAAAAAGGGGGGATTTGGTGAGATTTGAAGGAGGAGAGAGAAGGTGGAGTTATTGGTGTTTAAATGAACCTTGGGACCCGCGCACCAAAAGTAAAAAACCTTTTTGAGAAAAAAAAAAGGAAAAGAGAAAGAAAGCAACCTAAAGAAATTGTTTGGAAACCCTAGCAAGTGCCGCCGCCGCCTTCCGCCAGACGCCGAGCGTCGAGTTCCGCCAGAAACCACCGTCAGGCATCACAGTCGATTAGCCGAGCAATTCAGCCAAGCCGCGCTACCATCCGCCCTATTCAACTCGCGTCGCTCCGCCTCGATCAACCTGCGCCGCCCTCGCCGCCGAATTTCAGCCAATTCGTATGAGAGCCTAGTCACAATCCCAAGATGGTTCCTCGTTTGTCGGTACGCCGTCACATCTCCGCCCCGTCGCTCGACCCGAATCACCCCTTCGCGACTCGAGCCACGCCGTCTACTGCAGTCGATCCACGTTTCGATCTGAACAAGAGACGCACGCCTTCGACCCGGAACCCGACCCGCGCAGCCGCTCTGTGCCGTCGAGCCACACTGCGTGCACCAGCAAGTCGAGTCACGTCTCCCTTCTGCCGCAAGCCGAGCCGCACGCGCGCAGCACCTGCACCGAGCCGAGCCGCGTCTGCGTCCAAACCGAGTCGATCCCTATTTTCCCAGTCGAGCCGCCAAGCCTTTTGAGCCACCTAATTTTTTGTCCTTTCCCCAAGTGTCAGTGGTAAGTTTTTGGTAAGTCAAATGGGTTTCTTTGCATACCCAGCCGAGACTTGAACTTCAACCTAATAATTTAATTTGGACTAAATTAAATTATTTCTTTTAAGGAACACCTTGGACCAATTGACTTGGAGCGTTGGATTTCTTTAGCAAGGGCAAACGTTGCAACCTCGACCTAAGGTAAGTTGTCTCAACTATATTTTTGGGTCTTGGGTCATTTGGCGAGTTAATCATGAAAGTTGGCGTATTGAACATCTAGGACCTCGCTGCTTGGAAAGCACATTTTCTGGCTGTTAGGACTTGTCGAGCAAATCTCCAGGTAAGAGATTTCTACTACTAGCTCTATGATTAGAACCATGAGACCGCATACACTTCCAGTTATGCATGTTAAGGACTAGACTGTATAACACATGTAAATTGGTGAGAGCATGATGTGATTGATGATGTGGTTATATGATGGCATGATATTGTGATGACGTGATTTGTTATGACTGTATGTTGGATATTGAGGTGAGATGTGAGATGATGAATAGACTAATATGATTATATGACGATGTTATGTTTATGTATACTATGGTTAGGGTACCTGTTAGCTTAGCCTATTAGAGTCGTACCTGCATGGGTGTCCTTCGGGATCACCACCTATTTAGGACTGCGTGGTCCGACAGGACGCCAGTCTAGCATGGATATAGATATGACTCGAGTGATTCGACGGGATCCTCGCAGCCCGATTGTCTTAGTGCTTCCCCTGGGTTCACTACAGACCAGTATGTCTTAAATGCTCCCTCGGGACACCGAAGACCAGATTTTCATTTCTACGGGAGCGCATGTTGCACGTGTTCGGGAACGTGCCAGAGATTGGGTACCATTTTCAGGACTCTAATAGGAAGCTAACAGGCACCTAGTGGGTCCCTTACTGAGTATTTTATACTCACTCTCTCCATGTCATGTTTTTCAGGTAGAGGCCGAGGTAGGGGCAAGGGCAAGCTGGCGAGCGACCAGAAGTGACTGTGGCAAGCCATAGGGATTTTTGCTTCCGCTTACACCTCATTTTAGACATTTAGCACCTGAGTTTTTTTTTCTTCCTTACTTACTATTTCATTTATTTAAAAGTAGATAGGGCCCGAGTAGGATTTTAATATTTATTTATGTTTTGCACATTACCCTGATTTGATTTTATAAATAAAATTCTGAAGTTTTATTCGTTTTAACTAAACTTTATGATTTAAATCATGTGATTTACATTTAATAATGACTTCGGCTCAGTATAAGGAGTTGGGTCGTTACAATAACATTAAATTTGTCTTTCACCCATCAACTTAAGCTTTTGGATGAATCATATATTAATTAAGATACTGTATATCGTAGCCAATAATCTAGACGGTTATGTGTTAAAATTTCTTCACTACAAGAAATATGAGTTTCTATAACAGTTGGGTATATCCTAATTGAGGTTGGATGATGAAAAAACTGTCATAAATGCAAAAAAAAAAAAACCCATTTTTTGGAAAAAGATGAAAATTTTCAAATAGAATTTATGACAGTTTTGACGTGGCATAAATCTATGAAAACTTTAAAATGTCATTGAATATAAATAATAAAGTTATAAGCATTTATTTACTTTCTTCACTCATACAATTTCCCCAAATTTTTTCTTTTTTTCCAAATACCCACAAAAATCATAATCTTCTTTTTCCCATTCTCTCTAAAAATATTTCCCTTTTCTTTCCTAAATTTTCTTTCATTTTCCTTTCATTCCCTAGATTTTTTCCATTTCCTCTTCCCTTTCCCACAAAATTTCCAAATACGATTCTTAACTACACACCCAAGCTCCCACCACTTCACGCTTGAGGCAAAACCAAGTATTAGAGTAGAGAGAATGGAAGATGAGATTGCAACGGTTGGTGGATTGACTAAGAGATAGCTTCTGTAGGCAACATGCCCTAGAACTGATATTCACGAAAGAAGAAGATACACGGCTTACAATGTGTTTGATTCTTTAAAGGTATCGTAACTCAAAAAGGCATTTTTACTATTTTGTGATTCTTTAAAGGTATATTGATGGTTTTGTGAAATATATTGTTCGCTATGTGATGAAGCATTTTTGTAGCTTATAATGTGTTTGATGAAATGTCTCAATGAAGCATTTGGTTGATTTTTAATTGATTTTTGTTTATTTGAATTAAGAAATCAAGGCCAAGGAAGATTTCATGGCTATGGGAGGAAGCCTTGAGAAAAAGAGAATGAAAAATTAACAGTAAGATTTTAAACTTTGATAATGTGTAGGGCCTTTAAGAATTTTCTAGAGTTTAATTGTTAGATTTTAAACAAACACTTTTAAAAATTGTTGCGGAGATTCTCAAGTGGAGAATGAAAGGATAGCAAGGTCTTGTCGTGGTATATGGCTCTCTGCATGCTCTCTCAATGGTGTTATCTTCTCTTCATTTTTGAAATCTTTATTTATGAAAGCACTTCTTTCGTATGTACTTTGAGCATAGTTCTTGAATATTGTAGATTGTTTTCTTAGCACCTCTTTATTTTGTGTTGAATTTTTTTTTTTTTTTTTTTTTGTCTTAAATGGGCTTGTAATGCTTTAAGCTTGACATGCTTAGTAGTCTCTTTTCAGTATTGGGTGTACATTTAATTTCTTTATCTTGTATTTATTTTTTTATTTTTTGTTTAGTTTAACTTATTTAATATCTTTTAATAAGACTTAGGATGAGAGAATATTAAAAGATACAGTACGATTTCTGTTATTTTGTTTAATTTGGGTTTCTATGATTATGTTTGTTTTGTGTCTTTTCTTTTATGCATCAGTCCCAAAAAGTCTCTGGTTCAATCTTTCTTGTTCTCTTTTGTACTTCGATTGTGCAAGACAACTCAAGAAGATACCTCTAACATAGAAAGAAGTTCAGAACAATCTAACAATAGTTAGCAGGTAATATTTATGCCCCCCTCTTCGTTGTTTGCGTTTTCAATTTAGACATCCCCCCTCCCCCTTCATTTTTTCCACTTAAAGACATGGTCTAAGTTTTGTTTTTTGGTTACGTGTTTTACTTTAGTTTTGTTGTGATGACTTTGAGTATGAGTTTACTAGTTTTGCTGGTACATTTGATTATTCAACCTTCAAATTTTATGAGTTTACTTTGACTATGTTCCTTTAGTATAACTAATGAAGATTTTATTTGTGCAACGTTTCGCCTTTCAACATTCTATGAATTATTTGTGCAGGGTTTCATCTTCATTTACTAGATGTATTATTTACTTGGAAGCTTCATTCAAGCCAAGCCAAGATGGGAAAATATATATTAATCAACTTCAGTACTACTTCATTACATGACGTGGATGATGGATATCAAAATTTTCAATTCATCTTGCTTAGTGCACAGCATGAAGCAAGAAAAAAAAAGTTATACTATGTAGCTTTCACAATTTTTTTCCTATGTTCTGACTGATGAAAAAACGAAAGCGAGACTCAGCGGACGATCGAGTGTGAGACAAAGAAGAAACGGAAAAAGAAAGATCAAGAACTCACCGGCAACAATCCTTCGAACGGCGCGTGGGGGACTTGACGGACATCAAAGACGACGGCAATGGGTTACGACGATCCTTCGAACGGCGCGACGAATACTCAGCGAATGTGGTTTGGAGAGATTGAGACTTTGAGAAATTAGGGTGTGAGGTTTAGAAATTAGAGCATGAGATTTTCTTGGGAATTTTTGGGAATTTTTATTTTAATAAATTATTTGATATCCCTAAACCCTTTTATGACACAAATAACTGTCACGAAAAAATAAATTCTGAAAACAACGTTTTCTCCTGCCAAAAAAACACATTTTGACCTTATATGACAATTATTTCTTCTCTCCTCTCAATTTGGGTTGTAATGAAGTGTCATAGTAGGTTGTTTTTCTTGTAGTGAACTAATTAGATAAATTTTAAATTAAATAAAAAGATTGGGTAAATTATGTTAAATAACAAGATTGGTAAAAAGTATGGAATAGACTATGCAATCAAACTCAACCAACGAGAATATGTAACTAAAATTAAATGCAAAAATAATTAGAAATGAGTTAGAGAAGAAGACACCATAATTTTATAATAGTTCACTTTCCCAAGCACCTCTTGATTTTTGATTGAAAATCTTCTTTTGGCTCTTTCCACGAATTAGAGTTGAAGCCCTACTTGCTCCTTTTTTGGGTTTAAGAGTAAACCTAATCTTTTTTACGGGTTAGAATCGAACCGTCACAAAATGTTGAAATTTTAAATTACACAAAAGAAAAGCTCTCTAAAAGAGTAACTATACAATTTTAAGCTCACAATACAATAAGAATTCTCTAAAAAACAAGGTGAAAAGAATGAAAATTGAAAGCTTTAGAGAGAATAACAATAGTGGCTTTCGCAATTTTTGAAAAACAAAGTTCTTCAACAAAATTTGGGTAAAAATGAAGTATTTAAAAAAAAAGGAAATATATTGAAATCTAAATTCATTTTGAGATATAAATTTATTTAGCCGTTAGACAAAACACAAATAATAATATAATAATATGTCTTTTCAAATTAATTTGTTTAAAGCCCAATAAAAGAAGTTCACAATATTTTTTAAAAAAACCTAGAGGTAGATACAAAAATTAATAATAATATAATAATATATCCTTATTAAGATAATTTATTTAAAGCTCAATAAAACAACTTCACGATCTTTTTAAAAAAAACTAATCGTTAGACACAGAGATAAATAATAATATTAAATTTATTTTCTTTTTAAAAGTCAATAAAAGAAACAAAAACAAAAGTCACGTGTGTTACTCCTCTATTGGTTCAAGTGCCTTTCTCTAATTGGTTTAAATGGATTATTTGGCCACCACGTCACTATCTCAGGTATTTTTCCATTTAAGTTTATTTCAGCAATATTTTCTTCGTTTGAAATCCAATTTGGGTAATTCAAGAGGCGTCAGAATCATTGTTTTGAGCTCTATGTTATGGATTATTCAAAATAATAAAATTGTCAATAAAAAGATTCAGATTTGTCATCAAAACATTAATTAATTAATTTAAATTAGTTAATTTGAGATTAAGGGCCAAAAAACCAACAAGGATGGGAGGAATATCATTTTTTACTCTTCAAATTTGGAGGTTGTATCAATTAAAATTATCAACCACCAAAGTTTAGAGATATATATTAGGTATCGTTTTAAAATCAATTTCAAACTTTAATGATCAAATAGAAATGAATAAAATTGAAACCTCCAGATCAAATATGTATACTTTGAAACCTCAATAGCCAAAACAAATTACTAAGGTCACGTTTATCCCACCAAAAACGTAATATGAAAAGTGGATATGGAGCCACTTACATACTAGTACTATTCAATTGCGGTTCAAAATTACATGAAATTTTTGTTACCATTATCGATATTGTTGTAAATTGAAATGTTCCATTATCATTTGACTATAACAGATAATGGTAAATATAAGAAAAAAATTAAGTTTGCAAAAAATATTTAAATTTTCATCTCTAAAATGGAATGCCATATCAATTCCAATAATATATCATACCTAATTATTTGACTTACAATGTCATTTTTCATTATTATTATTATTTAGTTAGTCTTTTAGCATGCAGAGAATCTTTTAGAAAGAGAAGTGCAAAATAATTCATTGACCAACTATAGAAATGAAAATGTTGTTAGTTTGCACTCTCAAATTTGATCTAGCAACTAGACACTTTACAAATTGGTCCTCAAAGAGAAAAAAAATTGCACTAATTATTCAACGAGAAAATTTTGCAACTTTATAAAAAAAATTAATTTGCAGTATTACTATATTTAAAAACATACTCTCACCTGGCAAGTCTTTTTTTAAAAAAAAACTATATGATTAATCGAGTTTTTTTTAAAAAAATTATGTGATCTGTCAAGCTAAGGGTTAGAATTAAACGTTAGAGATAGATTGACCAAGTTGATGGTTGGAGTTCGTTGTCAAAGATCATTTGAGTTGGTAGTCAAAGGTGACCATCCAGACATGTTTACGAAGTTGGGGCCATCGGTAGAGGTGCTCTTCGTCAAAGGTTGTAGTCAAAGTTGATTGTCAAAGGTGGGTACGTATTTGTTGGAGTTGGTTGCCGAAGTCGATCTCAGGACGTGTTGTTAGAGTGAGACAATGATTGTTTTCTCGAAGTGGATCTTAACACTAATATAAGATTGTGTGTATTTGAAAATACTAGAGGAAGGGAGAATTGTCAACCGATTCATCAACTCAAGTTGGTAGGTCAAAGTTTGAGTCGATAAAATTTATCAATTAACTCAAACTTAACATCGGTGAAAGTGTTTGATCCTAAAAATTGATATTAAGGGATTGTTAGCTTAACTATTTGTTTGGTATAAAAAATTTGTAGGCCGCACGACTAAAAAATTATTAATTTCATAATTCATTAAATAAGTAGATTCCACTAGTCAACCCTTTGTTCATAGTCGACTAATGAAATCTAAGTAATAGCAAACACATTTTTTATGTCCAACCTTTATAGTTCAACTAATTTGAGTACTCTTTCTTAAAGAAGAAGTATTGAGAAGTTCAATTAATTTAATACGTAATTATGTATCAATTTACGATTTTAATAAGTTGACTTGTTAGTTATTTATATTATATTCATCTAAAAGCTATTTGGAAATATATTTTTTACGTTTCTTATAGTTTTTATGATAAATTAACGTACTGATTTATCTTTAAAGGCAAAACATGGTGAAAATTTAATATCATGGTCGAAAAGATGTTTTTACCTTTTACTTTCGACCTTGCCGACAAGCCTTCTTTTGGTTTAACTTTTTATTGAGTAATTTCGTAATACGAAAGTAATGTGAAATTGTGAAGAAAGCTTTGTCTAAATATAATGGAGCCGTAATAAAAGAATCAACATATGATGGAGTTAATTCTCTGTCATAGCCTTCCAGTGAAAAATAAGCCAATTGTACGGCTGAGACAATCCCATGTGGAAGGGTAATTTGGGAATTTCATAGGCCAGCTTTACCAATCCAAATTTCCTTTTTCTTTTCCGAAAAAGGAAAAAGGATTCCCGGAATCAGATATTGATTAAACGCGTATTTAAATGGTGGGGTATTTCCGTACTTTTCTCTTTATTAATATTTTCATTTTCATTTTCATTTTTTATAATTTTCCGATTTTTTAAACCATTTTTCATTTTGTAATAAGGAAACACTTTAATTTAAGTTTTTTTTTTCCAAAAATAATAGCACTGCGGCTAATTTGGTAATTGTCTTTTGTTTCTATAAATTAGGTACAATTAACTAGGAGTGTAAGAATAAACCGAGCAACCCGACTACTCGAACTATCCAACTTATATTATATGGGTTAATTTAGAATATGGGTTGGGTTGGATTGGATTGTGCAGGTTAGAGGGTTGAAAATTTTGGGTCAACCCAAAATAATCCGAATTAATATAATAAATATAAATATTAATAAATAGATATATATCATATCTCATTATTATTTATTTATTTAATAAAAGTTAAACAATCTTGAAGTTTGAAAGTTTTTTTTGCTTAACTTGATGTAAAACATATTCGATTTACGGTTGATGATTTCTATTTACAGACATTAAAATTTAAAAATGAAAAAAAATAAAAATAATAACCCGACAACCCAACACAACCCATATTTTACTGTTTTGGTTAGGTTGGGTTGGAAACTTAATTCGTGTTGGCAACCCAACCAACCTGAGTTGAGTTGAGAATGTCTCCCAACCTAACCCAACTCGTTTACTCCCCTACAATCAATGGTTCTGCCTCTAAATTTTTTTATTTATCATGCAATTTCTGTCGAGGTTTTAAAAACCCAAGCAAAACGTTGAAAACTAACATCATGTTCGGTTATGATTTTGTTTTTAAATTTTTTTCTTAATTAAATATATAGACGCTACTTCCACTTCCAAAATTTTATCATCTACTTTTAACTCATGATTTTAAAAAGCCAAATTAAAATTGGAAAAGCAAAAAAAACAGCTTTCAATAATTTGTCTTTTGTACTTTGAAAGGTTAATTATTCAACCAACGTTCTTCAGAAATATGCAAAAAGAGGGAGAAAACAGACTTAATTTCAAAAGACTAAAAAAAGAATGAAAGAATTGTTTGGAGCAAGAACTATCTAAGATTATAATAATTACCTCTTTTCTATAGGAAATATTTTTTGCAATAATCCTCAATTAACTACCATCAAAGACTACTTCAAAACCCCAATTTGTTAAAATATTTACCATGTGCAACAGTTTTTACTATTTTACATTCATTATTTTTTTATTATTTGCTATCGTGTTTAATATTTTATTCTCAAATTAAAAAATAGTTTACCCTTCAAACACATATTATTATAACCAAAACTAAAATAATCGACACCTCAAACACAAACTATGTAACTCAACTATAAATAACAAAAATTATAATAACCAATTTTTTATCCCAAACACTCTTTAAATGGTTACCAAACTGTGTCTAAATAACAAATTTTAACATTTTGCTTTTTTATTTTAAATTTTGACAAAAAATTCTGCTAGAAAGATGCAAATCATTCTTATAAATCAAGAGAAAACAGACTTAATTTTGAAAAAAAAAAAATAGTTTTCAAAACTCGCTAATTAGAAAATAAATTAAAATGTGGATTACAAAACAAAAAATTCAGAGATGAAGTGATTTTTATAAACTTAAATTTAAAAATATATATATCAAATAGTTATAAAACGATGGCTAAAAGTTTGTTTTTGTCATCGTAATTTGGTTAAAAATTCAAATGTCCAGAAAAAACAAACAAAACACAAATAACTATGGATTGGCATTTTTAATTGGAGCAACTACCCCATACTCATAAATCCTACCATTTAAATCAATTATACTTAACTATTCGTGAATTATAAAAATTGTAATTCTAACATGAAGAATGGTTAAATTCAAATGATGAACAATTAAAATCAATACACCCGAGATCAATTCGGAAGATGGTAGAAAATTTTTAATTATACTTTATCTACGTTCATCATAGTAAATAACTCAACTCTACTCATTTAAGTGATATACGGTTAAAGTTCATACGTTTATCAAAAGAAAATTTGTTTATCTCTTTTTTCTTTTATCATTATCAAATAACTTCATTTTTACACTCTCTGCATCCTAAATATAGATTTTTTTTTTTAATTCTAACTTATTAATTTCACACTTTACGATTCAACTCAACACCCAAACCAAACTTGTCATTGCATCAACATCACCATTTTATGAAATATGTTGAGAACATAAATACTCACAACAGATGTCGATTGAAAAGCTCCATTCATTAAGGACTCAATGGAGGAGTCTCTCGTCCTTTTTATTCATCTATCAATCGGTTCCCTCATCTTCTAATTTAAAAGTCATCTAAAGACGAGTCAATGAAAAAGACGTGCTTCACACACATTTTCTTGCCATCTTCATAACTATTACAATATTATTCCACAACTTGATATCTCCTCCTCTAACGAGGTTTGCTAAGCGAACCTCAATAACCAATGCTAGATGATATAAGATTAAATTTGTCTTCACCTATCAACTTAAGCTTTTGGATCAATCAGATATTAATTAAGATGTTGTATATCTTAGCCAATAATCTAGAAGGTTATGTGTTCAAATTTCTTCACTACAAGAAATATGAGTTTCTATGACAGTTGGGTATATCCTAATTGAGGTTGGATGATGAAAAAATTGTCATAAATGCAAAAAAAAAAAAAAAAAAAACCCCGTTTTTTGGAAAAGGTGAAATTTTTCAAATAGATTTTATGACAGTTTTGACGTGGCATAAATCCATGACAACTTTTAAATGTCATTGAATATAAATAATAAAGTTATAAGCATTTATTTACTTTCTTCACTCATACAATTTCCCCAAAATTTCTCTTTTTTTCCAAATACGCACAAAAATCCTAATCTTCTTTTTCCCATTCTCTCTAAAAATATTTCCCTTTTCTTTCCTAAATTTTCTTTCATTTCCCTTTCATTCCCAATATTTTTTCCATTTCCTCTTCCCTTTCCCACAAAATTTCCAAATACGATTCTCAACTGCATACCCAAGCTCTCACCACTTCACTATCGAGGCAAAATCAAGTATTAGAGTAGAGAGAATGGAAGATGAGATTGCAACGGTCGGTGGATTGACTAAGGGATAGCTTCTGTTGGCAGCATGTCCTAGAACTGATATTCACGGAAGAAGAAGATACGCGGTTTACAATGTGCTTGATTCTTTAAAGGTACCGTAACTCAAAAAGGCGTTTTAACTATTTTGTGATTCTTTAAAGGTATATTGATGGTTTTGTGAAATATATTGTTCGCTATGTGATGAAGCATTTTTGTAGCTTACAATATGTTTGATGAAATGTCTCAATGAAGCATTTGGTTGATTTTTAATTGATTTTCGTTTATTTGAATTAAGAAATCAAGGCCAAGGGAGATTTCATGGCTATGGGAGGAAGCTTTGAGAAAACGAGAATGAAAAATTAACAGTAAGATTTTAAACTTTGATAATGTGTAGGGCCTTTAAGCATTTTCTAGAGTTTAGTTGTTAGATTTTAAACAAACACTTTTAAAAATTGCTGCGGAGATTCTCAAGTAGAGAATGAAAGGACAGCAAGGTCTTGTCGTGGTATATGGCTCTCTGCATGCTCTCTCAATGGTGTTACCTTCTCTTCATTTTTGAAGTCTTTATTTATGAAAGCACTTCTTTCGTATGTACTTTGAGCATAGTTCTTGAATATTGCATATTGTTTTCTTAGCACCTCTTTATTTTGTGTTGGATTTTTTTTTTTTTTGTCTTAAATGGGCTTGTAATGCTTTAAGCTTGACATGCTTAGTAGTCTCTTTTCAGTATTGAGTGTACATTTAATTTCTTTATCTTGTATTTATTTTTTGTTTAGTTTAACTTATTTAATATCTTTTAATAAGACTTAGGATGAGAGAATATTAAAAGATGCAGTACCACTTCTGTTATTTTGTTTAATTTGGGTTTCTATTATTATGTTTGATTTGTGTCTTTTCTTTTATGCACCAGTCCCAAAAAGTCTCTGATTCAATCTTTCTTGTTCTCTTTTGTACTTCGATTGTGCAAGATAACTCAAGAAGATACCTCTAACATAGAAAGAAGTTCAAAACAATCTAACGATAGTTAACAAGTAATATTTATGCTCCCCTCTTCGTTGGTTGAGTTTTCAATTTAGACATGCTCCCTCCCCCCCTCATTTTTTCAACTTAAAGACATGGCCTAAGCTTTGTTTTTTGGTTACATGTTTTGCTTTAGTTTTGTTGTGATGACTTTGAGTATGAGTTTACTAGTTTTTCTTGTACATTTGATTATTCAACCTTTAAATTTTATGAGTTTACTTTGAATATGTTCCTTTAGTATAACTAATGAAGATTTTATTTGTGCAACATTTCGCCTTTCAACATTCTATGAATTATTTGTGCAGCGTTTCATCTTCATTTACTAAATGTATTGTTTTCTAGAATAATTATGTTATTAACAAGATAATGAATCAATGCATGGTTTTTTAACGTATGGATCATTTTTTTGATGTGCAGGAGATTCACATTGGTTGCTCAAGAGACGTATTAGGTAACTTATGGAGCTATTACCATATTTTGTTTCTAATGCCATATTCTATAATTTTTTGTCTCATTGTTCATATTTTTTCTTTCTTCAGATGCATGTACTTTGTTTTGCTTCTATTTACCCCGATCTATGCACATTGAGAAAGTGAATTGCATTAATGTCTTAGCTATTGTAGGTTGGTTTGAGGGTTTGTATTACAATTGAAGTGCTTTGATTATATATGATGGTTTTTTTTTCTGTTGACTTTTTTTTTTGTTTTATCTATTCATGGAGTCTTATAGTTGGCAGTTTGCAACAAATTTTTCATAAGGAGGGTCTATGTGGAATGTATAGAGGTCTTACATCTACAGTGCTTGCATTACTGCCTAACTGGGTTGTAAGTCCCTTGTGATGTTTTTAAACAAGAATATTTTTTTAGTTCCTATTCTAGTTTGTCTTTGTGTACTTGAATCTCATAAGTTTGGATGTGAAGTAATATTAGCTACCTCAATGTTATTTATTGGGCTTGTGTAACTTTCTTACGATGTTGTAAACCTTGAAACAAGCTTTACCTTAGTGTTTGGTTTGTGTATAATTTGGTTTGTTTTCACTTGTTAGGGGATGATATATTGAGATATATTATGAACTAATAATTGGGTGAAGTAGATTCGATTTATCTCTCTTTTATCTAGGGCTGAAATTGGTACCTTGTGTTGGCATTACAAATGGGTAAAACCTTTTTTATATTCTTATATTGATGTGTAGAGTCATACTCTAAAATTTCATTTTGTTTTCTTACTAGGTTTTGCAAGAATCCATTGGAGCAATGAAGCCATATTAGAGCAATTGATTGATTTATAGGTCTTTTTGTCGGTTTAGTAAAAAAAATTTGGTTGAAATGTACTTATTTAAATAGATTGTTGGTACCAAAACATGTATGTTCAGTCTATCATTATACAAACCCTTTACCAACAATTATACAAATATGAAAAAGTGTATGTTAATGTATATATATTAAAGCATTGACGGTTTGTTTCCATATGGGTGTGTTGTATAGTACTTTATGCTTGAATTGATTTGTGTAATGGCAGGGCAACAAGAAAAGTAGGGATTGAAAAAAAAAGGGCAAGAAAAAAAATGTAATAATGGAGGAGTATATGACATTTAAATTAAAAAGAAAATTTGTCATGGAAAAGATTTTCTTGACAGCCAATTAAAGTCATGCTAGGTGAAATGATGACAGTTAGTCATTGTCATAAAATATAAATAATTACATTTATTATTTGTCAATAATATTAGATATGTTACATTTATTTTCTATCATAAAATATAAATAATGACAGTTATTATCTCTCATCTATAAAATATACGTGACATTTATTTTTTGTCATGAAAAACACCTATTGTGACAGTTTTTTCAAACTGTTGTAATAAACTTTTCATGATTGTTGGAACAATGACTGAAAATAATTATTATGAATTTTAAATATAACAGTATTTAACTATCATCGTTGGCAATTTTTCAAACTATCATAATAAGCTAGCTTTCTCCCCGAAAAGAATGTCATTGTCGAGTTCTCTTGGAAAAGCTAAGCCTATTATATTCTTTTCCACCAAAATAAAATAATATTTTTTCAAAGGGTCAATGTAAGACTATTGAAGTATACGTTAAGAGAAGTCGTACATGAATATTCTAAGTTATATAATAGTCAAAGAAATATAGTGTTTTTCCTAAAAAAAAATAAAAATAAAGATAAAGATATTAACATGTAAAACCAAGGTGAAGTTGGATTTTATTGTTTAAACTAAAAGCAATTGGATGTACTGCCATGCTTCGGCATATGTAAATAAACAATAAACCTAAATAGTTTGTTTCTTTTATAAATATATTCATGTAAAATTACAAGTTACCATTCTTTCTATAGATTCTTGTGTTCAAGAACAAGTACTTTAAAATAAAAGTCGTCAACTATCTATTTTACTTTGGTTGTAATCTAGATTTTTATTGAAATTTTTTTATAAATATAACAAACTACTAAAATATTTACGTTACGTAAATACGACAAGATTAGCCATTTTTTAAATATTACATGTTTGCTCTTCCATCTTTCTTTCTTTGGCTGCGATTTATTTATGTGGTCATTCTTCTTTTTCTTCTTTTCCTCTTTTTTTGAGTTGTTTAGATTTGGTAATCTAAAACATCGTTTATAAAAAATATTGAAAAAAATTGTTTAGATTTGGCTATTCCAATCTAACGATATATCAAAAGAATTAAACGATCGTGTACCAAAGAAACTTGAAAAAATAAACGATCGTGTACCAAAACAATTTTGGTAAAATTCGTTTAGCCAAATCTAAACGGTGCTGTACCAAATTTTGATAAAGAAATCGTTTACATTTAGCTATCAAATCTAAACGATCAAATCTAACCAAATTTAAACGATTATATAACAAAATTAAACGATAGAATTGAAAAAAATAAATCACTATGTTCTAAATCTAAACGACCAAATCTAAATGATCATGTTCCAAACAATAGCTAAATTTGAACGATCGTGTACAAAATAACGTGCATGGTTGAAGGAGCATTTTTTATATTTTCTGAACTTGTAGGCTTTTTCCGTTTTCAAAATTGTTCGTTAAAAATATTTTACTCCATTTTTATATTTTTAAAAGATCCCTTTTTATTTTTGTTAGAAAATATTCAAATTCAAATGAGTATCAATTTTTTAAAATTATTACATTAATATATATTATTTTGTTGAGAAAGCTGATTAACAAATTAAATAATAAGTATATTAATTTAAAATGAAATTCAAATTAATATAGACAAATATTTTATCTAAGTTATATTTAAGTTTAGCAAAATTAATTAATCACAGATAAATTTTTATATTGATAAGATTAATTTAAAGTATAATAATAATCTATTTGGACCATATGGTAGATGGTAATATTTTATAAATATTTTAAATAAAAAAATTCTTACTTAAAATAATATTCTTTCAATTTATATTAAATTAATAAATATTTGTGAGAACATTTTTTAAACACTATGTAAATTTAAGTGTAGGAATGTAGGATCTAACATTCAATGTTTAGAAATGAAGATTTTATCAACTAAAAGAAACCATTTTCTTAAGGTCAAATGAAATTGTAAATTTAATACTCCATAAAATTCATTAAATGCTATATTGGCATAAAAGGAGACAAATTCTTCCTTGTTTGGCATCTTCTTGGAAATTTATGGCAAGGTCTTTATTTTATTTTATAGATTTTTTAAAAAACATATAGCATTTTCTAAGGTGATGTTTGGACGACAAGTGAAATGTATAACATCTAAGAGTTATGAAGTCGAGAGCCTATGTGCACGAGTTAGTAAAGCGTAAAATTAATATACTAAACAAGGAGTGTATCTTACAAAACTAATTGTTTTTAACTCAAACTCTTTGAGCCAAACACCTCATAATAAAGGTTAGCAAGTGTTGTTTCTCATTTCAATTTTTAAAATAACGTGTGCTTTCTTACCATTTTTTACCATGATTTTTGTCTTTCTTTATAGAACATATTTAATCAATTGTTTTTAAAAACTTCATTTTAATTTACTTTTCAAAAATTTGGTTGATTTTTTCTATAATAAGTGAATTGAGAGAATCAAATCGTTAACATCAAAGTTCGTACTGCAACCATTAGGACCTGCGCTTTTTTTTTGCATTTGGTTTTTGAAAGGATTCCTAAGGAACCAATTAGTGGAAGTACATCATATGTTAAAAAAATGCTATTAAATGATAGCTTTTATAGTAAAAATGAATTATTTTTACACTAATATAATTCTCATTAATGTCCGCTCAAAAATAATGAAGATTTCACTAATATATGGTTTTTTTATATCCGTGAGTGTCGTGTTCATCTTATGCGCACCTCAACTAATCTTACGAAATAACTCGCCTGATTTTATAACATTTGGGTGTCAAGAAAATTCATAAGAATTTAATTTATAAGTAGGTGACATCTTAGTTAGATATCTCATTGATGTATGATTTTATAACTTTCTTTCTATCTTTCCATTTGGTTTGGATCGTTAAAATAACTAATAATAATTGTGGTTTTAGTAAAATTAAAATAGATTAGTTTAAATTAGATTTTGTGGGGATATCTATAGATTATGACGACCAAATTATAATCTTATTTTAACTGTTTATACATTATATGTTGATGTTTAATATTTGAATTTTTATAAGTTCTTTATACATATAACTTTTATGGTGTGTGAGCTACAAATTATGTTTTGTTGTTTTGCTAAAAGGATAAAATGAATTTATAAAGCCATATTATTCTAATTTAAGTGCAAAATGTTGGACAAAAATAAAACTAATGTTATATATTTCACTTTCATCACCCTACTTTAGTATAATGTTAGTATTTAGAGCCTCTTATTATCGAACTTTAAAATAACTAGTTTCATGATTCACGTTCTTTATTTGATACAAATTTAGGAATAACAATAATTACAAAAATATTGAATTAGTCCAAATTTTATTTGAATTCTAATTTACAATAATACATGGCATGATTTTAAAAAATATATGTTTATGAAAGTAAGTAAGTATATGTATCGACAAAAATTAAATAATAATTTTAAAATATATTTTTTTAATACGATAATAATACCAATACGTGTAAAATTGTTAAGAGTGTTTGACTCGCTAACTTAAGTTAAGTTGATAACATCAACAAAGTAAAAGAACAAAAATGTATCAACATTGTCAAAAAAAAGTAAATAAAACAATTTATGAAAAATGACATTTCATAACATTATTCAACATATTTGTCACACATATTTCAAATGTATGCCATGACTATGAATTTAAAATTTTCGCTACACAATTTTTTTAGATATTAATACAAAACTAACTAAAGTAAAAATGTTCTACAGGGATAATTTTTCTTATAACAAACTACTATAAACAAAATATCAACATAGATCTAAAAACATATATTAATAGTAATAGGAGACTTACCATATAAAAAGAAAACACAATGATTTTTCTTTTTAGCCACGAACTAGAAAATTTTAATTAAGGTAATAAAAGTTGCTACCAAACTTGAACATCAATAGAATATATTTAAAGAAATTCAGAAAATAAATAAAATTATTTTAAATGACAAAACCGTTAAAAATATTTATGAATATAATAAAATTTTACTTTCTATGAATCTGCATATTGAAAGTAATATCACCATCCATGATTATATACAAAATTTTCATAAAAAAGATTTGCACATTCAATGTTAAAAAAATTGTTTTTTATTTTTAATAAAAATAAAAATGAAATTATTTCAATATAAAGTACGTGTTTTTTCAAGAATAATAAAAAATATAAATTATTTACAGTAAAAATAAAAATCATTACACTTAATTTTGCCATAAAATGTAAATAATTTGTTCATTTTGTCATTTTTGACGATTCCCTTAACAATGTAATCAGAATTTTATCTTTTAGATATTATTTTAAAAAACTAACAAAAATCATAATTATGACAACATCACACGAAAATAACAAAAATACGGATAATGAAATAAAATATATCAAACAAGTTTAGGAATCTGAACATTTATTATGATCAATCTAACAAGACGACAAAACCATTATAGATCGAGAAATTTGTTCATAAAAGAAGGTTAGCCCTATTTTCTATTAAAGTTCAAAAGGTGATACAATCCTTACGAGGATTCCATATTAAAGAACATAACCGTTACAAATTAACTTTAATTTCTTTCGAAAGCTTCCAAGCAAAGTCAAACAATTTAAAGTCAAATGCTCAAATAAGAAATTCAATTCTTGGACAAAAAATTTGAGAAGGTAGTGTCTGGACCACCTTATGTGTCTGACCCTACAATAAAATGAAGCTCGTAGTAAATTAATGTTTAGGTAAGTGATCACCATGGATTGGATCCATGATCTTTTAGTTAATTATTGAAACTATGCCTCTCATTTTACCTTTAAGCCAATCCATGATGTTTTAATTTTAAGAAAGTATTATACACCATCAAAGCATCAATATAGTTTTGCAATTTTATAAAAAATTATGAAATGCAAAAGATAAAATAATAATAATAATAAAAAAAAGGTGACCTTAAATGGTTTACTTTGTTATTTACCCATGTGGGTATTAAAAAATAGAGTGACCTTAAATTGTTTACTTTATTATTTACCCATGTGGGTATTAAAAAAATAAAGTGACCCAAATAATATCTTAATTAAACTATTTTATATTTTAACAAACTAACTAAAATAAAATTATATAGAATTTTATATTCTAAAAAGCTAACTAAAATAAAAAGATACATTTATGGTTTGTTTGAGATATAAAAAATGATTTTCAGGAAAGTTATTTTCACTAAAATACCTCCCAATGACAAGTCCTTTGAATTCGTTACATTTTTTATACACCAAAAATGCTAAATAACTATATATGACAACTATAAAGTATCATGAATTAATAATTTGAACTAATAACCAATGGAGTTGGCGAAGATGATCACTAGTATCATAACAATGTATTTAAAATGAAATAGATGACTTTTGATGAATTTTAGTAATTATCAGAATTATACAACCATTAAAATCATTAATTTTCTTATATTAAATCATTTTTTAAGTTAATCTTAAATTTTATTGTAAACAAACTTATTTTATACCCTCATTTGAAAAGTAAGGAGTAAGTCTAAAACTACTAACGCAGAATTGATAGGGTATACAATTGATTTTTTGAAGCGAGATCGACAAATTTTTTGGACTAAACAAGGAGTTCCAATTTTTTTATTTCTACTTTCAAATATTTTGCGTTCGGTAAACCTTTCAATTATTTATAAGTTTTTATTATATCCCACTAAAAAAAACTAAAAACAATTCTACCTTTCTCAAACCCTAGCACATAAATTATTTACCAAAGTAAAATTAAAGATAAATAATCATCATTTATTATTATTACTTTTGGTGTAAAGTATATTTCATAAAAGAATAATTACATTATAAATAAAAAAAAACAATTAATTGACTCGAAAATGTCTGCCCGGTTGGGTTTTTCATCCGATACCTATCTAACTTTCGGGGAAATATCGTGGGTACAATATCTATAGAAATGTGAGGAGGTGGCACAATCAGAGGCATCATTCGCGGCTACATCTTCGAATCTGAACCGTCGATTAAATAATTATAAGAACTAAAAAATGAGAGAAAAAAATTAACGTAGTGAAAAATTACACACGAGTACAGGGTATTGCAGCCCGGACATGTTCTCCGTTCAAAAACCGGAATGGATAATCGGCGATGAGTCCGAACTTTGTAATTGGAGGGGATTTGTTCGGGTTGGGGTTTCGGTCAAAAAGAAACACTAGCGCTAAAGGACAGGGTCGAGTGGTGAAGTCGGCGTGGGCGACCCGGACCTCTCCGTTCATCGATATACCCTTTTCAATTCATCTTCTCACTTTGTACAAATCCTAAATTTCTTTTAGGTAAATTTTGTAATCTGTTTATATGCCATCTGTTGTTCAATTGGTGGTTTCTTTTTTTTTTTTTTTGTTGATTAAATTTTGCTTTTTTTTTTTTTCTTTTTGGTATGTGAATCTGATTTTGTTTCTGTTTTCATTTTTGGTTGTTTTCATGAGATCAATCGCAGTTTTGAGGACCATGCGTTGGTGTTGTGTGTTGGGTTACTGTTAAAATCTTGTTTTTCTGGCATACCATCGTTAGGGATTTGGTGGGTTGTTGCTTGGAAGGGATGGACTTGGTTGCTAATTGCAAGGTACTTTTTAATGTTGGTTTTGAGTTCAATTTCTGATTTTCAGTGCAGGTTTTCTTATATTTGAATTTTGGGATACTTATTTGTCTGTTCACTTGGCTTGCTCTAGGATTTTGTTGTTGTAATCTGAGGTGAATGTGGGTTTTGACTTGTGAAATGAAATGTTGTGTAGCTAAATTCATAGGAGATTTGCTTCTCTGGTTTAGTTATTTTTTTTTTCTTTGTTAGCTTGAGATGATCAGGATATCTCAAGTTTAATTTTGAGTTTGTTTGTTACAGTTTTCTAATTACACTCGGGATTTGTACTGTGATTGTTGAATTGTGTTAAAATCTCATTGAATTCAATAAAGTGGCTAGCCTTTTGAGTGATTGTGTCTCTCAAGCTCTCACTTCGTTCATGTACTACTGTCAAACTAGTTGTTTACTATCAAGTAGTAATGTTCAGATGTAAAATATTGTTGACTAGACAATTGCCCCGAGTCTTGAACTAAGAGATCATAGACAGTCAGCAGGACTTTTTAAAGAGAAAAATAGACGTAGCAGGACTTAGCTAATTGAGTAAATGGAAGGGTTTTCTGTAGTTTGATTAGGCATTCGTAATACCATACCATCCAGCTGTTTAACTAATTTATCTAAATCATATTTTCATATCCACCCATAAAAATTTTCGATAATGATGCTCTAGCAGCGGAAAAAGTATTTGCATACTATCTCTTATATTTTTCTTTTGAGTGGGGAACCACAAATTGATTATCATTTACTATTTAATAACAGGATGATGGCATTTGATATATACTTGTTTATCTGCAAATTGGATATTTTCTGAAGCACATTGCCTTGATACATTTTCTGTATGCATTTGAGATGATTTCTAGGAATGAAGTAAAGTCCCTTCCATTTGTGTTATTTGTTAACTATCATGGATTTTATGTTTGAATTAGTTTCTTGTTGGTACAACATCTTTACCATTTAGTTTTGCAGTCTAAAAAATGAAACGTACTGCTGATTGATCCATCTATTTTGACTCTTAGTTGTCCGAAAGTTTCATTTGCCGTTTCCATTTTCTTTTAGCTGGTTTATCTTCTACTTGAATTCTAAACTTCTAATTCATCATTGGGGAAACTCCAAAATTGGCATTAATAATTAAATTGGATCTTAAGATAGCTGTTGCTTTGGTTAGACAGAGTATATCCTTTTCCACCCTCGCTCAGATTTTATTAGATCAATCTGGATCCTGTGAAGAAATTTTAATGCTACCCATTTGAATTCTGATCATGCTTTTTGCATTTTTACTTGTAGGATAAATTGGCTTATTTTCGAATAAAAGAGCTCAAGGATATTCTCACTCAACTAGGTCTCTCAAAGCAAGGAAAGAAGCAGGTGAATTGTCTGAATATTGACTATTATTTTTTTCCTTCTTATTTAGGTAAGAAATGGTCTCTCTTTCAAAGAAATGTGAATACACAATAAATTAAAGCGGGTCTAGGTCAATCAATACAAAGGTTCAAAAGACAAAAAGCAAGATGTTACAATAAAAGAGCCCTAATTGTTGGTTTCGGCATCATTATCTTGAACACTTCATTCAAATTGTATAGTGGTGCATTTAGATATTTGTACCTGATTTAGAAACGTTTGATGATGTTTTTTTTTGTCTTTTTCTACTCTTTGCTCAGCATGCTACATGAACATAATTCGTTGTTGCTGGATTTTTGATGTCACTGAACCAAAAAAAGAAGGAAAAAAAAAAAAAAAGAAAAGAAAAGTGCATATAAGCTTTTTGAGGTGCATGATGGGAAAATGTAAATAAACTTTTATTTATGAAAAAATGTAGGATTATTGACCATGCTTTTGTAAAAGTTTGTTTAGCTTTAGAGAAATAGTGGTTTTTGGATATTTCTTCATGGTATTTATTTATTTAATTTTCTTTTTAATTAAAGAAAAGAAGGTGAGGTTGTGAGGGAGTCTTTTTGACGAGACACAATTTTCTAAAGCACTGTTTGGTGATTTGTGAAAGCTGTATTCTTTATACAAATTTTGAGGTTACTTAGGGGAAGCCTTGGTTTTGTCTAGGACCTAGGTAGAAGTGTTTTCATATGACTAGAATTCTTCTGGCCACTGGGTGTGTGTATTCCTAGTGGGCTTTTATATTAAATTCAAAGAATTTGATTATGAGGTCCTTGAGTGAATCTCTGTTATTCACAAATGTTGAGGCTGGATTAAAATTTCATAATCTTCCTTTGAACTCGTGGAAGGGGACTTTGTAATCCCTATGGTGATCCATGTGGGGATTTTGTTTATTGTACCATAAATCCTTCAAATGAATTTGTCTGAATGTATGGGAGATACTATTACTATCGAAGTTCAAAAGATTTTCTTGGGTTTCTGCCAGCAGAAAGCGCTTGCTCATTTCTTCATGTTGCTAAGTCCTTATGATGAATTTGAATTCCTAATGAACTACAAATCTGAAATTCATGAATGCCTCTTTAAGATTATTTGTGAGGAAAGTTCTTCCTCTTGGGGTTATGTTAGTAGGACAGTTTCAACTTCTGGGAGAAGGGAGTCTTGACAAGAGCTGTGCGACTCATTAGGCATTTGTGACCTATCAGGCAGTTGTAACAGTCCTTTTAGTGTATTAGTGGGAAATCAAATGTAGTTGAAGAATTTATTATATTTTATGTTTTGGGCTATAGTTTCTCTATTGAGTGGCGTGGATGGGTTTCTCAAATTCATTAGGGGTGCACACTTCTATTTCTTCTGATTGATTTTATAGTAAGCTCAAAAGATTAATGATTGTTTTGATCTTTTATTGTATTTTCTTATGATAGAAGGTTTAGAAACCTTTTGGATAGTTGGCCTTTAGTTGGGTTTCTTTTTTGTAAGTTGCCTTACCTACCATCGTGGCTTTCCGTTTTATCGATGAAAAGTTCTCTTTTCGTTCGTTTTTTCCCTAATGAAGTTTACCTGCTAGCACAAGACATATGAAAACGTTTAACAAGCTTGTCCCAGAGCTTTCTCTCAATGATATTCCACTGTAAAATGGAGGTTCAGTATGAATGTATGAGTGAGCAAGTTGTTTCTGTTTTCATTGATTGTTTTTGTTTGCATCAGTGCCTGGTTCACAAAATACACTCCGAAGGTGAAAGAAAATTTTAGGGTCACTTACCGATTCTCCTTGGCGCTTGTAGGGTCTAATGCCCTTCAAAAGAAAAGAAAAAAAAATCTGGCTTGATCATTATGGTCTTTGGCTCTTTGCACCAGTGTTTTAAATTGCCTAAGGTGCAATGGCCCTTCGGAGCCTAGGTGCACAAAAAGGCTTTCACTCTTTTGTCACACATGACTTCTCTTACTGTGAATATTTGGGGGGGGGGGGGGTATATTCGGTGGAGGTTTGCAAGGCTTGCTAGCCAATTGGAAATTGAAATCCTTCTGATGGTTCTTTTATTTTAGGGAGAATTCAATATCCTTTAACTCTTTTGTCACACACTAACTTCTTTTACTGTAAATTTCTGTTGTCAAAGAGTGTAGAGTGGAAAAGCTCAACCAAAATATGATTCCATGATTATCAACACGATTTGCGCCTTGATATATACTCCTTCCAATTCCTACCTTATGATTACAAGTTGCAATATGAGACATGTTTTAGTGATTGTTTGGCATGTTTTTGTAGGACCTTGTTCAGCGAATACTAGACATTCTTTCTGATGAACAAGGTATGATTTATAAATTTTGATAATTTTCTTGTTTATAACCCATACTTAAGCTGTACAATTGAACACTATATGTTCCCCTTCTTCCAAGAGGAAACCTTAGTACATTGAATTTTGTTTCATAATTTTTTGGAATATGTCGGTGTCTTAAAATATATACAATACTTTTATGTTGATTGTTTCATATTGCATGTTCTGAGAGGGATAAGGGAAAGCCAGTTGGTTGATGGTTTGGTATGTTATTATTAAGGTCCCGTCTTCAATTCTTTTTGGTTAACTAGAGCAAAAGATTCTTTGGTTTCTTCTGGTATTTGGCATTGAAGGACCCCATATTTTGTCTTTGAACTCAAGTTTTAGTTAGTTTACGGATTTCATAAGATTTGTAACACCTTTTTAATTTTTTTGACTTTTTGGGACAAAGGCTTATCTTTTATGTATAATCATTATCTGTTGAATTTATTTGTTTCAGTTTCAAAAATGTGGGCAAAGAAAAATGCTGTCGGAAAGGATCAAGTGGCAAAACTCGTCGATGACACGTACAGGTTTGTCTTCTGGTGTCATATTTTTCTTCAAGGTTCTTGTCGTCAAATTTCCTCTAAGTTCATTCACAAGTTTCTGTTTCATAAAATATCTCATCTTGTGGTGTTTCTTGTAATCATCTCAAGTGGTGCTTTCTTTTTCACATTCTCCTATTCCTTTTGTATTCCCAACTGTCATCTTTTCTTTGTTTCATCTTCTTACCTGTATGATTTTCTTATACAGAAAGATGCAGGTTTCTGGGGCCACGGATTTAGCTACTAAGGGCCAAGGTGTCTCAGACAGCAGTAACGTGCAGGTAAAAGGTGAAACAGATGATTCTTTGCAATTAGATACAAAGGTTCGGTGTCTTTGTGGAAATGGTTTGCAAACAGAATCTATGATTAAGGTATGTCAAACCGTTCCTTTTATGCTGTTTTCTTCATAAGTTCCTCCCATGTTCATTTATTTTGATCTCTTTTTTGGTTCCATCTGCCTTGAAACATCAGTTACTTTAGTTCACAGGTAAAATTTTTTTTGGCAGTGTGAGGATCCACGGTGCCAAGTGTGGCAGCACATTAGTTGTGTTATAGTTCCGGAGAAACCTACAGAGGGAAATCCACCATACCCTGAACACTTCTATTGTGAGATCTGTCGGCTGAATCGTGCTGACCCGTACGTATCTTCTACCTTTGTCTTTTGTTTAGATATAGAGTTCCTTTTAAAAAATGTAGTCTTTAGGCCTCTTATTTGTGGAACTCGTGGGTATCATCAAGTTTGCATGTGTTAATGTCACAATAATTATTTTCTTTTATTTTATCCTTCGCATGTGCTTGTTGGTGTGGATTTGTGGATTTGTGCAGGGGTGGCCTATGAAGTATAGTGTTTGCTTGAAAATATCTTCTCCATATGGTTTGATATGTTTGGGCTTGTTTGATATGTCTCTGCATAGAGAAAAAAGTATTAGTAGCTTGTGGCATAGATAGATACAAGGTTGTTAAATCGTGAAACGATATGTGTGTCAAAATTTAATGTTCGTGTATCGTGTATCGTAAGTTTTAATTTGGTAGGTAACATATAAATACAAATATAACATTTTCATTTATTAAAGTGGGAAAGAATATGAAAAGTTCTTTTTATGTTAAAAATTAAAAAGATAATTAAAAGGCACGTGGAGATAGAAAAGAGTTAATGCCTTGGAAATCACTATTATTTTAAAAAGTCAATATACCAAGTCTATATTATTTTTTTTTAAAAAAAAGGAAAATGAAAAGAATGTCTCTCTCTAGTCTCTTCTTTTTCCATCAGTACATCTTTCTTCAATCAACGTCCAAAAATCAGACTTCTCCTGTCTGGCGCGGCACAACTTGAAGAGACGCAGATTGGTAAAACTCGATTTTTCAATCAGTTCATCTTTCTTCAATCTTCAAAAATCAGATCCTTCTTCTCCAGAAAACCCATATTCATCATCCATAAAACTCATCATTCTTCAACTTGAAGAGAAGGAGAATAAGGTTCCGGCAAGTACCCATCTTCTCTGGTGTGATGCAATTCGAAAATGGTAATTATTTTTTGAAAAGTGAATCGGAATGTTCCGATTTAGCACAATTTGAACTATTCAGAAACTTGAACCGTGAGATACATGAAATTTACAATTCATAACTATGAGTTGAATGCCTTAGTTTCGAGACATCGTGAATAGTCCGTTTTTAATAACATTGGATACAAATTGACTTTAGAGAAAGCAGAAATGTCTGACAACGAAATACTAAGATTCTTCAGCGAAGGAAGTGATTGTATCATACCAGTCTAATTAGGATTTGAGCAGCTACGCCTACCTGTATGTTCTTTAAAGCAATTATGAACAATTTGAAGTAGGGACCTGTGCTTGCAGGAAATTCTGTTGATAAATCATATTCTACCGACTGTGACCATGAATGAGGTTTAGCCCCTTTCTGTATATATCAAATTATTGACTGGAAAGACTTAGTTTTTGTTTGTTTTTTCTCGAATGATGCATATCTGATATACACAAAATATTTCTTTTGATGTATTTGTGAATCTTTGGTATGATCCAAATTCACAAAATGATTTCATGTTCCTTGGATAAGGGATCTCTTGATTTTAGTTTGATGTGCGCCAACCATGACTATGAGTTAATTTTTTTGGGTGCCCACATTGATCCTTTTAGTTTTCTAACAAGATTTAAATAACTGATGTTGCTTTGTTTCTTTTTTCATGGTGTATTTTCTAACAATTTTTTAATACAGTTTTTGGGTTTCAGTTGCACATCCTCTGTTTCCTGTAAAGCTGATAACCACGATGTCCACAAACATTCCAACGGATGGGTGAGTTCATATTTCTTGACTTCTGATTCGAGATATTCTGCATCCCACCTCTTGAAAAGAAAAGGAAACCCGAAAGCACTGTTTTTATCTATGTGTGGATACAATTTACTAGCTTAAGCTTAAATGTTGCTGTTACTGCTTTGGGTGTTGACTTTATAATGTCTTATGTAATTATCAATTTATGATATATCGACTAATTTCAGAGCTTTCTTGTAATTTCACTTAGCCATGGGTTGAGGTTATCCTCTCCATTTTTGCACATGCATTATGTCAATGGAATTGTCTTGTTTCTTTTCAAAAGAGTAGATCATATTGACGTTTTAAGAGTTGGAAGAAACTTAAACAAATGGATAAAGGATCAAATGCTGGAGATGATTATCACTATTGCTAAGAAGTGCAATTTCTTTGATCTCCAGTTTGTTTTATCCATTTGATACCTGTTCGCTCTTTTCTTCCTCAAAATATTGTCATCCTCCAACTTTGCCACAATAAAAATCACATCTAAAATGTCTTCCTTCACAAAGGCCAGTTGAGAGTTGTTGAACGTCGGAGGGAGAACTTTTCTTAAGGGTTCAAACCTTTGAGATAGCCTTTTCGAGTGAAGACATAAGTCTGAATCTCTGTTAGGTCTAAAATCATTAGGTTTTTTATCCACCTTCTTTCTGGGAATGAAACTCAGATTTCATTGACTGTTTTTAATGATGCTGTTGGGGAAAAAATCCTGGAATTCCTTAACAGAAAAGGAGAAGAAAATGGGTTAACATGAATAGGACTTCTATAGTTATCCTTTCTTGATTATCCATACAGGTTACAAACTCCTTGCCAAGAAGATCAATCGAAAAATGCTTCCAAACCCTAGTTGTAGTGGACTCAATCCTAGGGCCCTAGCTACTGTTGTCAGTCGTCACTGGACTTAACCCTAGTCGTGCCGTTACTGCCCCCTGATAGTTGTCAGATTCTGACGTTCTTTCAGTTTTGTTCATTATTTTTTAGATCTCCACATCTCTGTGAATATGAAGAGTTTAGAACATCTTCTTCAGTAGTTGGGTGAAAATTGTATGATTTTATGGAAGTGATGGGAAGTAATCAACTTGTTCCTATTTCAGCTTTTCTTCCTTGTTGGTTTGAATGTGCTATGGTTGAACTATGAAAACTTTGCATTCACTCACTTAAGAAGAAATTTAAGCATGATTTTGGTGTCATTAGCTTATCCAACTCTAGATCATCTTTTGGATGAATTTTTAAATGCTCTTCGTGGGCTTCCATAGGAGGGAGAAAGCCTGTGATAGTTGTTGCCAACATCAATAAAAAAGGTGGGAGGGGTTTTGGGAAGTGGTAAGTGATCTTGGAAAATGGTAAGTGATTTTCTCTCATCTCTTGAGAACAAGATGCATTCTCTCTTGGTAAGATAAGAAAAGAAAAAGAAGTAAGGAATTTAACATCATTTTGGTGGTATGTCATTGACTCATTTGCTTGCTCATTACTCTTAGAAGTTCAGTTTCCCTGTCTAAAGTTCATATTAAGATCTTTCATACCTCGACTTCAATGGTAGGTGGAAGGTTTCTGGAGGCTTTCATATGAAACATGAGCGGTGGTCTAATAAGAATCACTCTTATCCAAAGGTTATTATCGTAGAAAAAAGGTTATATAGGTTGGTCGTCAGGTTTTTTCCTGATATTTGTGAGTTTCCAGCTAAACTTGTCTGACCCTTCAACATTTTTTTTGGTGTCCCAGGAATCTCATATGATATTAATTCCTATGTAGGTGGCCATCATGGATTGGGCCTGACCTCTTAGTCATTTATCAAGATTATTTCTCTTTTTTACCACTATGCTAACCCATGATGGTTGAGGTTGGTCGTCAATTTAAACTTTAGCTTTAGAATATTTGAAGATATCATTTTATCCAAAAAAAGAAAATACTTGAAGAGATCAATCTTAGAAGCTATAGGACAAGATTTCGCTTGCTAGCATTGCCTCCCAAACCCTTAATTTCCTAGGTTGTTAAGCAGCCCTAGTTGAAGTTTAATAACTAGTTGTGGCTTTGTTCTAACAGTAGTTAATGTTCAGTATTTGAGTTTTAATGTTACACTCTTCGTCACATTTCATAACATATATAAAATGATTTCTGTATTTTGCATGATGGGCCTCTTGTATAAATTTGTAGGACAAATCCGATGCAAAGTGTGGATAGAACCTTTCAACTCACAAGGGCAGATAAGGACCTACTTTCTAAACAGGAATACGATGTGCAGGTTGGTTCATGTATCATATGATGAATGTCTTCCCTGTAAACTGATTGTTTTCTTGAACTAATTATATCTTGTTATGCTAGGCCTGGTGTATGCTTTTGAATGATAAAGTTCCATTCAGGATGCAATGGCCCCAATATGCAGATTTACAAATTAATGGTATGATATTTTTTAAAAAAAGAAAATTAAGGGTTTGTTATTAATTTGTTGCTTTATGTATCAAAACTGTTGGGCCTGTTTGATAATGTTATTCTGTTATTTGCTTCTGTTTCTAATATTTTTAGAAACAAACTAGTTTGACAATCCATCTTTTTTCTTGTTTCCAACATTTGAAATCTTTTTCTAAATGCGGAGTTGAATATCGGAAACTACTGTGTTTCAAAAAAAGAAATATATTCAGAAACTACCGACAATATCAAAACTGGTCTTTGGTTTGTTAGCATGGGAATGCACTGTAATTGCCTTTGCTCTCTAGAGGTGATTATTGGTCGGTCGGCGTCAATATTGGGCTAAAACCAATGCCGACCCCCAATATGTCGGTTTCTGTTGGTTGGGTTTGATCGGTTTTTGTGATGTTAGTGATGCCAACCATCCAATGGTCGGTTGGTTGGTTTTTCCAACTCTAACGAACTTATCTCAAAAAATTGCATGAATTTAATGAAATAAATGTGAGAAAGGAGAAGAAAATAAGTAAACTGGGAAGAAAGGGGAAATAGTAAACAGATGAAAGAAAGAAGAAATGGGAGAAGAAAGAGTGAAGAGAAAACCTAAGGAATTAGATGAGGAAGAGAGGTTACTGAAGGGAGGAGAAAAAAGCAGTCCATGGTGGGGCTTGGTTCTTTTGGTGGGAAAAAAAACAGGAGAGAAATGAGAAAAAGGAGAGAAGAAGAGAGAGAAGAATGAGGAGAGAGAAGAATGAGGAAGAAGAAGAAATGTGAAAGTAAAAACGAAAAGGGGGAGGAAACAAAGAGAAAAGAAGGTAAAAATATATTTTTTAGAAGGTAATGAATTTTGAGTACTAAATATTGCAAAATTTATGTTCATTTACTATTTTAATTTCTGGTTCCTATTTTGAATTTTAATTTTGTATTATGTATATTATATACTATAATTTTTGGTACACTTGGAACTTGCTAGAATTTTGTAATATTAAATTTTGCTCACTAAAAGAGCATTTAGTCTCACTTTGATATCTAGATTTATATACTATTTTAACTTCAAATATAATTTTTTCCAGTATGTTTATTTACGTACTATTTAAATTTTGAATTTTAAGTTTTGCACAATGTATGTTATACACTATTTGAATTTGATTTTGATTTTTTTCACAATGTATATTATATACTATTTCATCATTGAATTTTAATTTATACACTTGTGTATTATATACTATTTCTATTTTTATTGCACATGGAACCATTTAAAATTTTGCAACATATAAATTCGGCTCTAAAACATGCACTTAACCTCACTTTAATATTTAGCAATATATTTGAGTTGGATCTGAGTTAACATCACCCAAGTGACAGAAAACATTGATGATCAAATTGGACTTGATTTGAAGGATTGAAACAATTTCATTATTGCTGTTAATTTTACATTTGGACTTTTATTTTTTAAAAATAATTTTGTTAGCTTTTGATGTTTTTTTTTTATATATATATTTTTTCATATTATACTTTTTTGGATTGTATAACTAAATTCTATTTAAATTTTGAAACGGGGAAAGGAAACAAAAGAACAAGAAACAAAAAATAGTCATCAGATACATTCTTGTTTCTAATTTTTGAATAAACAATAATAAGAGGAAAAAAAAACATTATCAAATGGCGCCATAATTTCTAGTTTTGCATTTATCTATTTATGTATCATAAATATAATTGTCAGTTTTGCAACTGTATTTATCTGTCATATTTGTAAGTTTGTTATTAATTAGGTCTGTGTTTAATCTGGATAAATTCACTGTTGCATTATGCGTGTGTGATGGAGTTTCTCTACCATGCAATAGGACAGGTTTTTTAGTCTTGTATAACACATTTTAATGGATTTGCAGGTTTGGCTGTTCGTGCCATTAATAGGCCTGGCTCTCAACTTTTAGGGGCTAATGGTCGTGATGATGGCCCGATCGTAAGTTCTCATTCTAAATTATGACATTTTGCAAAGTTGGAAGTCTTTCTTGTAATTGTGTTGTTTGTGTGGTGATCTTTGTTCACCCTTTTTGAGTTATTTATTCTCAATGAAAATTGCTTTTATATAAAATAAAAAAGCATTCTCATGCTTAATTGCTTATTTCCTGCATTGTAGTCGGGCAATCATATTTTCTCTAACTCTTTCTGACTTCTTTGTTCTGTCAGATCACAGCATGCACGAAAGATGGGATGAATAAGATAACATTAACAGGGTGTGATGCTCGATCATTTTGTTTAGGGGTTCGAATTGTAAAACGACGCACTGTTCAACAGGTAACATTTTTTGGATCAATGAAATGGTCTGTTTGCTATAAAAAAATTGAAACCTTACTTATTTAATGTCTGACTAGGATTTGGTTTCTTTTGGATATCATTTGGGAGCACCTTTTATGCTTTTAGCCATACTTTGAATATGAAGCAGCACATGTTTCTAGTGGTGCAGTTTCGTAAGACATCAGTCGTCTTTGTTCTTAGTTCTTGTTATACATACGTGCTCATAGAACTAAACTTTCCTTTCTGATTAAGTCACACTAGTTTCTGTAGCCAAAACGATTGTTAGAGATGTTGGGAAAAATTTATAATGAGAGATGGATGGTGTTGGAGGCTTCTTGGGCTGATGGGGTGTGGTCGCTAAGCCTTCAACTGGTGGTGGTTTATGCAAGAGGTTTTATTTATAATAATGTTGCTATTAGGAAAGTGGTGCCTTGGAGTATTTAGAGGGATACACTTTTTGGGAATTATTTGTGAGAGGTAAATAGAAATTGGGTACATGAAAGAGTGGGAGATGGCTGGAAATAGAAAAGCAATAAAGGTTGGAGGCTTCCCTCAATTATAAAGTAGAGAGGAGCGAGATGTTACGATGCAAGTGTTTGTATTCATTTTTATTTCTACTTCTTTGTTCATCAGAAGTCTTTTAAAACTTTTTTTTTTGTAAGAAACTTCAAAATTGTAATACAAAAGATTACAACAGCCTAGAGGTGGGTTGAGGCATCCCCCACAGACTTATACAAGGAGAGCCGTCCAATAACTCATAATCATCTGAAGGTTGTAGTTACAAAAGAATTAAATGTCAGATAGCCAACAAGAGGTGGTATTTTTTATGCTATGACAAAAATATAAAAAGCTAAGCAATACCACAATTTTGGTCTTTAGTTATCATTAATATTTTCATTTCTACTTTTTCTGTCCGCATGTCTTTGTTTACATGTGTTTTTTCTTTAGATTCTAAGCATGATTCCTAAGGAGTCAGACGGTGAACGTTTTCAAGATGCTCTTGCTCGCATTTGCCGTTGCATTGGCGGTGGAAACACAGCAGATAATGCTGATAGTGACAGTGACTTGGAGGTTGTTGCAGAATTTTTTGGGGTTAATCTACGCTGTCCAGTAAGTCTCATGCCATTTAGTGAAAGACATTAGTCTCTAAACGTGACCAAGCTCGGGATTATTAAATGTTTGATTAATGGACCTGTAAAGAAGAATCAAAGTAGAACTCCTTCCAAGATCTCTCAACCCCTCTTAAAGCTCTTATTTTCTAAAATACGGTGTAATCAAGGAAAGCTGGTTGAAGCTAGAGTGCAAACTCATTTTTCAGCAAGAAAGTTCTTGCATCTTTTTGGAGACTAGCATATTGTTGTGTGCAGACGTCATTTATTGATAGTAATTTGTATTTTTCTTCTCTATGCTCTGTTCTCTAGATGAGTGGTTCAAGGATGAAGATTGCTGGACGATTTAAACCTTGTGCTCATATGGGATGCTTTGATCTCGAAGTGTTTGTAGAATTGAACCAACGTTCAAGGAAGGCAAGTGGTTAAATCAATTTCTTATGCAAATCTTGTTTTCAATTCATATCTGACTGTCCGTATTTTTACTGCAGTGGCAGTGTCCAATTTGTCTGAAGAACTATGCCCTGGAGAATGTTATTATAGACCCTTATTTCAACCGTATAACATCTATGGTACTGCCTTACGCATTCTTCTTCTACAATTTTTGAATGGAATTTTGATTTATGATATCGTATTATGATTGTACAGATGAGACATTGTGGGGAAGATGTTACAGAAATTGAGGTCAAACCCGATGGTTTCTGGCGTGTGAGGTCAAAAACTGAAAGTGAGCGCAGGGATCTCGGTGATCTTTGCATGTGGCACTCCCCTGAGGGCACTTTGTGTGTTTCAAATGAGGAAGTTAAACCAAAGATGGAAGCACTGAAGCAGATAAAGCAGGAAGGTGGATCAGATCGTGGTCTGAAACTTGGCATCAGGAAGAATAGTAATGGGGTTTGGGAAGTCAGCAGACCTGAGGATATCAATACTTTCACTTCTGGTAGTAGATTACCGGAGAACTATGGGAGCCATGACCAGAAGATTATCCCAATGAGCAGCAGTGCCACTGGCAGCAGGGATGGTGAAGATCCAAGTGTAAACCAAGATGGTGGTGTAAACTTCGATTTCTCTACCAATAATAATGGGATTGAGTTGGATTCTCTTTCCTTAAATGTTGACTCAGCATATGGATTTACTGAACAAAATCCTATCGCTCCAGTAGGTGAAGTCATTGTTCTTAGTGATTCAGATGATGACAACGACATTTTAATTTCATCTGGAACTGTTTTTCCAAGCAACCATACGGATGCAAGTGAGGTTCCTTTCCCCATGCCGCCTTCTGGACTCACAGATGCATATCCTGAAGATCCAACTCTATTACCTGCGAATTCATGCTTGGGTCTTTTTAACTCCCATGATGATGAATTTGGGATGCCTGTTTGGTCATTACCCCCTGGAACTCAAGGAGGTGCCGGATTCCAATTGTTTGGCTCCGATGCAGATGTATCAGATGCTCTAGTTGACTTGCAGCATAACTCCATCAATTGTTCCACCATTAATGGATATGCAGCTACCCCAGAGGCTGCTATAAGTCCCGCTTCTATTGTTCCAGGTTCTTCAATTGGTCGTACTGATGGTGACATGAATGACAGCTTGGTTGATAATACCTTAGCTTTTGCTAGTGAAGATCCATCTCTTCAAATATTTCTTCCTACAAGGCCTTCAGATGCACCTATGCAGTCTGATTTCAGAGAGGAGGCTGATGTATCAAATGGTGTTCATACTGAAGATTGGATCTCTCTCAGGCTTGGGGGTGATGCAGGTGGTAGCAACGGGGAGTCCACAGCCTCCAAGGGATTAAATTCAAGACAACATATTCCATCAACAGGAGGCGAGATCAATTCGTTATCTGATACTGGTTAGTTATTTTCCGTTTCTATCTCCTGTTGCATTAGTGGCTTAAATTTTATGATGGTTCCAGATGTGAGGACCACGGATTGTTGAATAGGTCTTTTGTAGTTACTGCAATGTTTTTCCTTCAGAGTGTTTTATGTTTCCTTCTTCAATAATATTTTATGACTTTTGACTATATCTATCAGTGAAAAAGTGTTGTCTACATATTTGCTTTCCCTCCTTCACCTTCACTTCACATCACTGATCATGTCCATTTTCGTTTGGACTTACCAATTTTTTGAAAGATCCTATAATTAATCTGTACTTAGTATTTAGCAAATTGACCGCTTGAAAGATGGGAAAGCTATGAAAAAAATATAGTAATTAATTAAAAAATGCTATCGGAACATAGCTCAACCAGTTGAGTCATATTTCTCAGTCTCTTGATTGAGGAATATATATGACTAGAGGTTCAAATTTCTACTCCCAAGTGTTTAAACTAAAAAGGGTCTTAAATTACACTCCGTGGAGGGTTTTTTGGTAGCTCATTAAGCCTTTGCGGAGGCTTTCTTCGTACATTTCATCACATTATTGGTTATTGAAATCATATTCTGATTTTATTTATTTATTTTTAAAAGCGTGCATCACTTGTTTCTGCACTGGTTTTTATTCGAAGTTCTGGTGTATTCTTGATTTTGAGGCTAACTATATCCTTGCATCAGCTTCTCTGCTTCTTGGAATGAATGATGTTAGACATGAAAAAGCAAGTAGGCAAAGATCAGATAGTCCTTTCTCCTTCCCTCGCCAGAAACGTTCTGTCAGACCGCGGATGTGCTTGTCTATAGACTCTGAGTCAGAGTAGGCTTTGGACTTTAGGTGACCAAGAATTGTTGCTGCTCTCATTTGAATTCTTTTCTGGGGATAGGCAAGACAAGACCGTAAATATTCATTATGGTCCATCTCATCTTCAAACATCAAAGTATCTTCAATATTTTGTGGGTAAGAAAGTTGATGACACTGATTGTGCTCATAAAGTGAGCCATCGTCGTGGAACGAAAAGCGAGCAGAAGGAATCTGGCCAGTCATTTTGGAAATAGGTAAGGGATAATGAATATCATAACCTTAATTTTAATTTTCTTACGCTCCTGACAGCATAGTCCTAATTTGACTTTGTGAGATAGCAGGTTGGTCGGATGACTTGTGTGCCTCTAGTTCCAGTGCGGGTTAAAACTGTACAGAGAGATGTGGTCACATGAATTGGGTAGCCGTCATGTAATTCAAAATTTTTCCTCTACCATGAGAGCAATTAGCTGTAAATATCTTTGATTGAGATCTAGTTTATTTATAGAAATTAATTTTACACCAGAAAGAAAATTTTAATGTTTAATTGGCCTAACCTTTCTAGATTTCCAAAGGATAAGGGTAGTTTATTGTCATGTCAAATCATTGGTAAAGTAATGAGTTGTTGCTGCCCTCTCTCTTTGTTGCTACGTTTCCGAAATGGACAACTCGCAAATACATTGATCATTCCATTGCCAATGAAAGTCGGTCAAGAAATTTGTGTATATCTATCTTCTAGGCTTGTTGCTAAATATATCTGTTAGCAATTTCCCTTCTCATTCTCATCATTCACTTCTATTTCCTCCTTAAATTCCTCTCCGATGATCATATCTTAAAAAGGGTATTGGCCAATCGATTGTCTTCAATGGTACACAAATGATTGTTATATTGGTAGGCACATTCTAAAATGGCCAATTGACCTTTCCTTTGCACATTTGAGCAACATGAGGTTTTCGCATGAGCTCTTTTAAGAACTGATGATAAAAGAATATCAATGTCAAATACCTGACAACAATTATCATCAGATAATTGATGTCAAGTTCCTACGGAGCTTCATGAAAATAGCTTACTGGGGGTTCAAGTAAAATCACCACCCCAGAGCCTAGGTGGAAAGTGAGCTTCAGCCTTCCATCTTGAAAAATCTTCTTCACTCAATGGATCATCTAACTAATTTCATCAATGGCATCAAGTGTACGAACGCCATAAGCGTTGCATTTCCATGGAATTGATTTAGGAGCTGAAATGTAACAATTTTGATTCTCCGATTTGTCATTATTTGAAGACATGCTTGGAACTTTATAAATAGTGATATAAAGCATTCTCGAGGGAATATAGAAAGCAGACATTTGTAAGTTGTATCTACTCGTGGATGTTCATTTGTCAGATCTTGGCAGCGTGGGGCGCCTGAAACTCTAACAGCAAGGACAATGGTGCGAACTCTCGTGAATAGTAATGCCACAAACAAGATAGGAAGTTGTTTGCACTTTGGGTAAGAAATACGTACGACTGCATAAAATGGATATAGCCAAATGCGGTGAGGAGGCAATAGTAAATTACACAATTAGACCAAGCTATTAATTAACAGTATGAATTGCTTCTCATGCGGAATTGAATAGAATACAGTGAGCTCAGCAATTCCCATCTCCGTGACGAGACGAAAAAGACAGCAAAAGCAGAGACCCAAATAGAAGGCTAGCACTTCGATTTCATTAATGGATCACAAAACTACTTTTTATTTTCATCGATATTTTTGGTCTTTTTTTAGAACATTCTACATTTATACTCAAACACGTATCATTAAATAAATTAAAAGCCGGTTCAAAATAAATAAAAAAATAATTAAATAATTAAAAGCAGTTTTAATAGCAAAAGGGACTGGTAAATAAACATTAAAATGGCTCACTGGAGCCCACCCAAAGTTCAATACACTGTTAAACTATAAACTATAATGGTACAGCCAGCGAAGGACAATTCTAAAATGGTGGTTTGGTGACAAATTCTCATGAAGGTTCCTTGTGAATTTGTGGTCAGTACAACTATTGAAGAACTCAGATTAGGATACACGAACATTCGAGGCTTTCAAAAAGCAATTTCCCCAGAATACATGTTGCACAAAGGAGAAAAGTTGTTGCATAAACAGTTTGTGGTGTTTCATGTGACAGCTTAGTGAGTTTATGCAATAAAAAGACTATTGGAAGCAAAAACGCAGATGCTCACTCAGTCTACAGGCTCTGAATTCAAAACTGGAAGGATTCTCAGGGCAGACGAACCAAGGTGCATTCCCCGAATAATCCCGCCATATCCGATCTTGACTCTGTGACACAGAAGCAATATGGCATCCCACAATGCTGTTCTTCCCTGAAAATTAAGATCAGAACAGTTATTTTTATCCTAATAATGATAAAAAAATTTAATAGTTGAGATAGTTTTGGATTCATGATGTTGGACAAGAAATAACATGCTTGAGGGAAAACAACCTGAAGGGAAAACTGAAGCTTCTTATCCCAATACAAAGAAAAAACTGGAGGATTTTTCCTTCCAACGGCCAGTATGCAAGCTCCAGGGTGAATAACGGAAGGAACACCATATATAATTGCTATATACTTCTCGGGAAAGCGTTCTTTAGGAGGAAGAACCCCCAAGAACAAAGGATTTTTACTGGACTGAGCCCCGGCATAGATTGAAGGATCCAGATGTAACATCCACTTTGGATGCTCTAGGAAAGCACAGAATAAATACAAGAGTAAGTGAGAATCGGTTGGAAGCTCAAGTGTCCACTTCTTGCTCTTCTTATCATAAACCTCTCCAGTACCAAGATACTCATAATTCTTCAAGCACGTCCCTTCGGAAAGCTCTGTACAATTCACAAAGGCATCGGTCTGAAAGTCAATTAAATTGTTTTACCTAAAATCTATTTTTCTTCCAATTCTGGAGAGACTAATAACACAGCGGGAAACTGGAAAATATAATAAATTGATCAGCAACAGCCTATGCCCACCTTTAATTCTTTGTACTGTATACTCTGCTCGAATACTGCTTTGCGGCAGTAAGCCTTTGACCCATTCACCCTTCATCAAAGCAAGGAGTTTCTGGTGCTCTGCAATGGCATCGACACACTCTTGCATGGTTGGAATTAAGGGATTCTGCTGAGGGGGCAGTGGTGTATTTGCCAGAGGCATCTTGACTGCATTGGAGGAAGATGATTGTGAGCAAAACAATTATTATTATAATTTCAGTAGAAAAGCAAGCTTCCTTCGACATCACCAATGAAAAAAAAAAGCAAATCAATGATAAATTTCTGAACAAACTGATGGAAAGTCTTACTAGTAGAGGCATCTATAGAATGCATGAGAGTTGCTCGTAACTGGTGGAGGAGTCCATCTTCATCAAGGGTCAATGTTGGTTGCCATTCATTAGTCCTGTCAACCGAAGACGCAATGGGAAGGGATCCTGTGGAGTCGCCTACAGGACTTATAGTAATTGAGACCCCGAGTTTAGCAGCCGCTTCTTTTACCTTAAAAAATCAAGTTATCACTAATAAGGCACAAAGGATGTGTAACCTACCAATATAATTATTATTAGATTTGAAGTTTGAAACTCCTCATGCAACTAAGCAAATATTACTCTCAAGCACAGTTAATAAATCAGCCCAGCTTGAAGTTCGCATGGCTATAAATCATACAGTACAAAGATATACAAGGAACAAAAGAGGAATAAATCTTATGTTCACATGTATTGCTTCCACACAACTCTCTGATGAATGCACTGAGGGTGCTAAAAATGAAACTGAGACACTAAAAAAATAAATTGTTCATGTGCTACAACCTATAAATATAATTTAACCTGAATAATGGAACATTCTATGATGAATAATCTATATTTACACCAAAAACATGATCATCAATAAGCTAACATGCCCAATATAGACTTCCCAAATACTGGTAGATTTGACTTAACGAAAACAATTGAAATTTCAGTTATTCCAAATGAAAATTAATTAATAAAGCACAAAGTAGAACAACCATACCTGAACATGACTGGTTTCAATCTTTTCTACAAGAGGGCTAAGCAAAGTGGAAGAAAACCACTGCCTGAGACGATCACGCCATTCTTCAATTTGAGGATATACTCCCAAATGCTTGAAAGCTTCAACCATTTCCTCCATAGACATTGGGGAGGGATCATCGCCCTCTACTTTCTTAGGAGGAGTGGTGAATTTCTGTGAACTCGGTGACATCCTTACAGGCCTCAAGGGAGTACTTCTGGTAGTTCCAGAAGTATTAGCTGAAGTAGCCACAGTACTGGGACTGGCTATACTCACACTGCCCATGGTGGGGGGTGGAGTTGCTAGTTTTCCTGCAGACTCGGTTAACTTTTCATCTACTTCAGTAAGGAATCGTTCAAAGTCTTCTTCAGATGTAATTTCTTTTAGAGTGGATACTCGCTTGCTTGACCAAGGGGTATGCACCACTGAATCCCGACCCGATGAACTCTGAGCAGAAGGCAGCGGTGAGGCCACTCCAGAGACAAGATACAACGAAGATGCAGAACCTGGGGAAGTTGAAGGTGTTGCAAGAGACTGCACTTTACTTCCACTGGCAGAGTTTGACTTATCTATGTTTTTTTTAGATGAATAACTAAAATTGCCAATTGAATGATGAAGTGGAACAAGAATATCAGAAGAAGAAGGCGATGAGTACGGTTTAGATTTTGGAGGCTTTACAGCCTTTTCAGACGTCCCATTCTCAACCTTCGGTTTTAATCCCATAAGCCCCAGTTGACGCTTGGAAAGGGGTGTTTGTTCCTTGGTTCCTTTAGTTGATATAACAGACACAACACCACTAAATCTTTTTCTATACAAGGATATCGCTTTGAAAAAGGCCAATACTGTTCCCAAAAAGATTAAGCCTACCACAATCTGTGCAGCCTTGGCAGACAAATCTGAAGCATAGAAAAAGAGGTTTATAAAAAAAAATCAATTCAGCCAAAAATGTTCAAGGTCGTAGCTCAAGCTCAAAGCAGAGAGATAAACAAATGAGAATAATCACAGTAACTTACAGGCTGCCTCTTCAGGGAAGTTCTTCAGCTTCAAATTGCCAACAATCGCATTTTCCCTTCATTTATTCAAGGAAGAATAAAAAAAAAAAAAGTTAGCCTTTGCTTCAGTTAACTGAAAAAAAAAAAAAAAACCCAGATCACAAAACAATATCTACAACCAAGCAATATTTCAAGACAACATTCACGAAAGGCCTCATTCAAAACTAACGAAAAGCTACAACCTTTCTTGAATAGGACTGTTACCTTGGAGTCCTAAGGAATCAGAACCAACGAGAAGATTCACAATCCATACAAAATAAAGCCATATACAGAAAAGGAAGATCACAATGTTCAAGAAATTTGAAAACACATAAAAGGAAGGTGGTGTAGAAGTATACCAGGAAAGAATACGAAGAAAGGCAAATGCAGATGCGGAGGAGAGGGAAAAGATGCAGAGGAAGGTGAACTTCGAAGGTTGGACGCTGTTGGCGGTGAGAGCGGCGGATAGAGCCGGGTTCTGATAAGCTGAGAACTTCAAGGGCTTCGTAGGAGAAGAGCTATCGGGTCTTCTGCTATTTTCGGTAGCTTCCATTGCGTTAGGGGTCAGAATTTGAAATTTTGAAGAAGGGTTTTGGAACGGAATAGGGATTCGATTATACTATGATGACATTGGGGAAGATTTCACCAAGACGTTCTTGAGCTTGAGCAATGAGTCCCCTCAATTTGAAATTGCAGTAAAACCCCAGTCTCAACTCCCCAGGGTTTTTCTTTGTTTTATTTCTATATATTTTCTCATCTCTACTCTTTGTTATTTTATGTTGGGGTGTTGATATATAAGGAACTAAATACACTTGTAAAGTGATTACACTTCAACTGGATATAATACACACACTATAAACAAAATAATGGTTTATGGTCAAACTCGATAAATAGGCCAAATAGTATAAAAACGTTTATGAATTGAAACAAATGAGAACTCTTTGGAGACGTCAATAGGTCGTCGAGGCCGCCTTCTAGTAAACGTTGTCGGGTAGACAATTATTTACTATAAGACTTGTAATCACACTACAATTAACTTTTCGATAGGACATTGTTAAAATGTGTGTGGGCTCTGTTCAAAATTTTTTTCGTGAAAGGTTTCTTAGGAAAGATATTATTCTAGAAGATTTGAAGCTACTAATTTTATTAAAAGATATTTTTTGAAGTCATTATTTAATTAGAAGATAATCTTTTATTATAAGATTTTATCTCAAGATATTATTTCTGGAAACTTTTTTCAAGATTCTGATTCTCCTCGTTCTGGATTTTGGCCGAATCTTGGTTGCTTATATATTCCTCGATTCTTGGCATTTTTGTGTGCTTGTGTTTGACAGAAATATGGTTCGTATTTTGTGAGATTCATTATTTGAAGAAAAGCCTTTCAACTTAAACAAGAAGATCAAGCTTCGGGATGAAGAAGAAAAATATAACCTTAATTTATTGATTGATGAGACACATGATTAACGAGAGATCTTTATTTACTTATACTATGTTTGAAAGATATTAGTCATTGGGTTACTCTTTTAGTAAGATAAAATCACTTAATTACAAAATGATGAAATTGAGTTATAAATTTTGTACTTATGATCATAAGGATGTTATTATGATTCATATTTCAAAGTAATATAAAATCTCAGATCTCGGGTGAAGGATTCCCTAGATGTAGATATATTGTGTCAGCGAATTGGGTTAACAATGTCTTGTGTTCCTACTGCTTTTACTTACTAATCCTTTTGCTGTATATCTTTAGTTATTAACGAGAGTATCTACTCAAAGTACATTTGTTGACTTGTTCACCGTTTTATCAGATACAATGACTAATTTTGATAGAATACGATCTTGAATTACTTGGATCTCTCTAGCAAAATTCTTGGATACTTGCTTTCAACTAAACTCAAGTAAAAGATGCTATATGTGAAGAAACAAGTTGATATTTATAAGTTAGCAACTTTAGTATCTTTCCAAAATAAAAAATTAATCAAATAAATACAAAATTGAGATATTTGGTGAAATTTAACTCAATTATGTTGTAATTTGACCAAAAATGAAAGATATATAGCTCATTCAAATTTAAGAAACTACAAATTTAACTTTCGTGTGTGTTAAATTTGTACATGAAACATTCATCTAATTGATCGTTTCAATCCAATTTGAAGTTTCTGTTGGTGGCAAGTTCTTTTTAGTACCAATTACGGGTGGAGGATTTGAACCCAAGAGTGTTATTGGTCGTGAAGGTGCATAATGGTACCATTTGAGCTGAGCTCTTATTGACTTTTGACAAGTTATTGAAATTGAAGAATCACACGTTGGTTGCTTTGAAACATGGGATGACATCTATGAAAAGAGAAGAAATAGAATAATAAAAATATGTTTTTCGAAAAATATTATTGTAATTAAACTCAAAAAGTTTAATTAAAATTCCTTGGAAACAGAAAATATTATCGTGATTAAACTAAATATTATTGTGATTAAGCTAAAAGTTTAGTTAGAATTCCTTAAAAAAAATTGTTTTTCAAGAGTACATTTTTATTTTAACCCTTTTGACAAAAAATTACTGACGACTATTTTTTTAAAAGTATTTTTATATACAAGTTTTATTACGTTTGTTATGTACTAAAAGTGCTTTTAATAATATTTTCAAGGTTAGCTAGTGACAACCAGAGGTCAGGTGGAATCGTTGAAGTTGGTGATTGAAAGTTCGTCAATAGAGTTGTCGGAAATGGTGATGATAACTAAAGGTGGTATTTAAAAGTTGGTCGATAAACTTTCTAAATTAAATTAGGAAAAAAGAAAACAAAAATGTAACTATACCATTCAAATCCGATGGAAATGTGGGTAGGAAGTCGAGGCTTTCCTAAAGCACTTGTACCAAACAAGAGTTAGTCTTAGGATGCCTAACCCATCTATAAAAGATTAAAACCACATGCCCTGACTTCAATTTATCTTTGTTCAAAACATGGTAAAACTTAGGGCTTACTTAAACCGTTTGCAAATGAAAAGAAACAGAAAAAGCGTGTTGAAGAGCATAAAGTAAAAATATAGAAAATAAAAAGAGGAACAAAAGTCTTTGCTAAAGTACTTCTTGCTCGATACTACCCTCTTTCACCATCCGTAGTTAATGTGTGGGAACGAAGGCGAGAATGTTAACAAAGTAAAGCTAAGTTGGAGGTCTTACTCATAGTACGTAATTGGAATGAAGGAAAAGAAGTAAAACACTCGTTTATTTAGATGCATGTTATTTGCTAGCATTTGGTTGCGATACGTAATTGTCTTATTGAAATCACCTAGTAAGGTTAGGATATGTTTTTTATGTTATTAGATTAGTTAGTTGTCCCAAGTGGTTAACAGACATTTTATAACTAGAATTTGGAATTTAATTATGTTATTAATTTAGGCTATACAAGTTAATTATGCTACGTCTCACCAATTACATACCCTAAATTGGAGATACTTGTTTGGTTCAATATAAAAAAGGTCGACTCTTTACCGATCGAATTGTTGGTGTTATTTTCTAGAGTAAAAATAAATATTGCAATGGCAAATTGAAGACAAATTCATTTCAATTACATTCAAAGAAAAATACAGTATTTAAAGTCTTAAAAATAACTACCCACTAACATCATGACCCTAAACTTTCTCCACTAACATCATGACCCTAAACTTTCTCCACTAATCAACATGACCCTAGACTTTCTCCATGATTACAAATCATGAATGACTAATTCCTAAGAAATAGGAACAAACTTAGACTAAATTAACTTAACAAAGATAAACACACATGAGCATGTTTCAATCCTAAAGCACTTTCTTAACACTCCTCCTTGCTTTAGGAGTTGCAAACACCAAGTTTTGACCTTAGAAACTCGAACTTGCAAGTAGGCAACGGTTTAGTTAATATGTCTGCAACTTGATCTTCTGTTTTGCAGTAGACAAGAATCACCTCTCCACTTTTCTGCACTTCCCTTAAAAAAAATAACTTGATGTTAAAATGTTTAGTCTTCTTATAAAACACAGGATTATGAGAAATAGCAATAGCCGCTTTGTTATCAACAAGAATCTCCGTGCTTTTCTTCAACTCCAGATCAAGGTCAAGTAAAAGTTTCCTCAGCCATAAAGCTTGATTGGCAGTAGCTGTTGCAGCAATAAATTCTGCTTCAGCAGTGGATTGGGCTACAATCTCTTGCTTTTTCGAGCTCCAAGAGAAAACACCAGAGCTAAGAGTAAAACAGTAACCTAAAGTGCTTCTCATATCATCAATGGAACCTCCCCAATCACTATCAGAAAAACCAATCAGTTTGAACTCCTTGCCCCTAGTGAACTTAACACCAAAATCACTTGTGCCTTTGACATATCGTATCACTCTTTTTGCTGCCTTAAGATGTAATTCACTTGCACAATGCATGAAACGAGACAAAATACTCACAGCATTCAAAATATCAGGTCTTGTTGCTGTGAGATACATCAAGCAACCAATTAAACTCCTAAAATATCCTTCATCAACTTTGTCAGCACCATCTTCTTTGCACAACTTCTCTTTTTGATTCATTGGAGTGCTTACAGCCTTACACTCATCCATCTTAAACTTCTTTAGTATTTCCTTTGCATATTTTTTCTGACAAATGAAAACTTCACTTTGCCCTTGCTTGATCTCTATGCCAAGGAAGTAGGACATGAGCCCGAGATCTGTCATTTCAAACATCTTCATCATCTCCCATTTGAAATTTTGAATATGATCTGCATTGTTTCCTTGCTTCTCACATCCTTCGGGCTGCTCAACATAAATTTCTTCTTGTAAGACACCATTCAAAAAAGCTGATTTGACATCCAACTGATACAATTTCCACCCCTTTTGTGCAGCTATTGCAAATAGTAACTTGATTGTGTCCATTCTAGCAACAGGAGCAAAAGTATCAGAGTAATCAACACCAAAGATTTGAGCATACCCTTTAACCACAAGCCTGGCTTTGTGCTTGTTAATCGAGCCATCAGCATTAAGCTTGGTTATAAACACCCATTTAACTCCAATTACCTTCCTATCTTGAGGTCTGTCAACAAGGATCCAAGTTTTGTTCTTCTCTATCATTGACAACTCCTCCTCCATTGCAGCTATCCACCTTTGATCTTTCTTTGCTTCTGCATAGTTTGCAGGTTCACACACAGCAACATTGCACCTTTCATAAATATCAGAAAGCAACCTTGTTCCTCTCACGGAAGCATCATCTACTATTTCATTCTGCCTGTCATCTTCCTCTTCAATGCTTGAATCAAAAAACTTGAATTTCATCTTTTCCAAGGTCTGACCTTTCTTCTCTGCATCATCAAAGTTCCACTCTTCATCTTCCTCGAAGTGAACATCCCTGCTCACGACAATCTTTCCAGTTTGTGGCTGGAAAATTTTATAGGCTTTGCTGATAGAACTATAGCCTATAAAGACACCCGGTGAAGCTCTCCTATCAAGTTTGTCACGCTTGCTCTGTGGAACATGAGTGAAACACAAACAACCAAATACTTTGAGAAATTTCAATGATGGTTTGTACCCATACCATGCCTCAAATGGTGTCTTTTCCTTCAATGCTTTTGTGGGAAGCCTATTTTGAAGAAATACAGCTGTATTTGCTGCCTCTGCCCAAAACTTCTTTGGCAAACTCTTTTCATGCAACATGCATCTTGTCATCTCCATGATGTATCTATTTCTCCTCTCACTAATTCCATTTTGTTGAGGAGTGTAAGGAGCTGTAAGTTGATGTTTTATGCCTGAATCTTCACAAAACTTGTCAAATTCTGCCGAAACATACTCCTTCCCATTGTCAGACCTTACCATTTGAATTTTGCAACCACTTTCATTTTCAACTCTTGTCTTGAACTTCCAAAAGACATGAGCAACCTCTGATTTAAACTTCAAGAAAAAAATCCAGCACATTTTGGTGAAGTCATCAATAAAAGCAATATAATAGAGACTGCCTTTTAAAGAAGGTGTTCTCTGAGGACCTGCAACATCTGTGTGAATGAGCTGCAATTTTTGAGTGGCTCTCCAAGATGACTTGGGAAATGACTTCCTATTTTGCTTTCCAAAATGACACGCTTTGCAGCTTAAGATTTCTTCACTAAGCTTGGGAAAATCAAGTGCCAACTCCGTTAGTTGTAGCAGCCCTTGATGATGATAGTGACCGACTCTTTTGTGCCAAAGCTGTGTTTCATCTTCTTTGAGAGCAAAAACAGATTGCTCCTCCTCTAAAGGATTAAGTGAAAAACTTTTTCCTTTCATTTTTACTTTGAAAATATCTTGATTTGCTGCATCCTTAATCAAGCAATATTCATTTTCAAAAGTAACTTTAAAACCTTTTTCAATAAGTTGACCCACACTCAACAAATTTTGGTTAATGTCAGGTACAAAAAGAACATCTTGTATATGTTTTGTACCTTTACAACTGGCAATCGCAATAGTCCCTTTTCCTTTGACTGAGATGTAGTCTCCATTGCCAATTCTGACTTTGGTGATATTTGTTGGCTTCAGATCTTTAAACAACTCCTTGTCATGAGTCATATGGTTGGTACATCCACTGTCAATCAGCCAGCTTTCATTTGACTCACCACCCACGAAGCATGTTGCCACAAACAATTGATCCTCCTCCTCCTCCTCCTGATAAGCAATTTTGGCATCTACACCTTGTTGTTGATTATTGTTCCTGCAAATTACAGCTTCATGCCTCATTTGGTTACATTTGGTGCACTTGGCGTTTGGTCTCCTCTAGCATTTAAAAGGAGGATGACCCTGTTTATTGCAATGTGAACAGGGAGGATAGGATCCCTTCTTGACTCCTGCTTTGTTGTAAGTTGAAGATTCTCTAGTAGAAATTTGATTCTTCTTGAAAAACTTCTTCTTCTTATTGTTCCTAACGTTCTCATGATGCTTCGCTGGCAAGGCTCCTTCAACAGCACCTTCTTGCCTCATGGCTCTTCTTTGTTCCTGCGCTTGCAAAGCATTGAGTATCTCTGCAAGAGTGATTTGAGTCAAATCTTTGGTATTTTCTAAGGCAGAAATAGATGCCTCAAATTTTTCAGGCACTGATACAAGAATTTTTTCTACAATTCTTGAGTCCTTGAACACAGAACCAAGTAATCTGATTTGGTTTGCAATGTCCAATAACCTAACAGAATACTCTTTAATTGATTCTGTTTCCTTCATCTTCTGCAACTCGAATTCTCGAATCAAGTTTAGCACACGCATTCCTTTGATTCTTTCATCTCCCTCATATTCTGACTTGAGATAATTCCATATCTCATATGCTGATCTCAGAGTCATAATTCTAGTGAAGATAGTAGATGAGACTGCAGCAAACAGACATGCCTTTGCCTTGGATTTCTTTGTCTTCTTCTCCTTTTGCGCTTTGATTTGTGCCATGGTAGGATTGTCTGGAAGAGCAGGAATTTCATAATCCTCTTCCACTGCTTCCCAAATATCCAAAGCTTCCATATAAGCTTCCATACGAACTGCCCAAACTTGGTAGTTGTCTCCATCAAATATCAATGGAGAAATTGAAGTGAAACTAGAACTTGTTATGGCGTCCATGACACAACAACTCACACTCACAGATCCCTTAAGAAGAGAGCTCTGATACCAATTGTTATTTTCTAGAGTAAAAATAAATATTGCAATGGCAAATTGAAGACAAATTCATTTCAATTACATTCAAAGAAAAATACAGTATTTAAAGTCTTAAAAATAACTACCCACTAACATCATGACCCTAAACTTTCTCCACTAACATCATGACCCTAAACTTTCTCCACTAATCAACATGACCCTAGACTTTCTCCATGATTACAAATCATGAATGACTAATTCCTAAGAAATAGAAACAAACTTGGACTAAATTAACTTAACAAAGATAAACACACATGAGCATGTTTCAATCCTAAAGCACTTTCTTAACAGTTGGGAATGCAACCAAAATCTCATGTCAGTTAGATAAGGGGATGATCGTGTAAGAGGCTTTCATCGTAGAGATATTTAAGTTTGAAGGGTCCGTTTTCCTAACAAGACTAATGACATATTTAGTGTCTTGTAATCACAATTGAGCATTTGAGTGAATCCAAGTTCCTAAGTTAGACCTGTATGTTTTACGCGTGTTATTTTCTTTTAATTCTTGCACCTTTACTTTTTTGCATCATTAATCATTCTGCACTTGCTTTAGTTATGAATTTAGCTTGTTAAAACTATCCATTATTGATAGTTTTAGATCGATATATAGTATAAATTGTATTTGATTGTAGACCCTTCAACAAGTCCTAGAATCATATCTCAAAGAACAAAAAAAATGCAATTCGAGCAAAATTATTTCACTTTATAGCATCCTTAACAACACATGATAAATTTAATTATAATCAAATATATGAACATCATATTTATATATTCATCAGGTTGGACAATGTTTTTACAGCACAAACACCAAAAGTTTTTACATGAAATCAATGACAAAATTAAAGCTCAATTCAAAATCTACGAAATTCGTCTTTCATTTTGAGGAGTACTTAAGATAATCTTCTCTTCATGAATTTCACTAATCTCTCCTATTTCTATCTTTATTACCTTATTTGAAACTGCAGATTCATCTTTTGTTACTACAGTATCTCTGAGTTTTTCTTCAACAATCTCATCACACTCAATAATACTAACACCGTTGAGCTCAGAAAAAGAGAGAGCTCTATGATGAGAAGAGCTCATCTCTTGATCCGAATTTAGTGTTCGGCTACTACCCTCGAAAACTCGAGACGATGGGCGCTCGGAGGCGGAGTGTGACGAGCCTTCTTGGTGCTGGCTTGAGTCAAGGTCATGGTGATGGGAATGCTTCTTTCTCTTTTGTTTCACATCTTTGTGCCATTTCTTTATGGCTTTGGCCGTGTTTTCTTCTAATGCTGCAGCTTTGAACTGTGACCCCATCTGATGATTTTACAAAAAAAAAAAAAGTTTATAATCTCAAAAACTTTATCACGAGGTTATAATCCTCATGTTCTTTCTTTACATTGTAGTTTCATGTTCAAATGCATCCTTCTTCCAAAATAACTAAATTTTAGATACTTGCCAATATGAACCTAATTCAATTCATCAACTGAGAAGTTAAATGTTCGAATTTCCACTCTGTATATTTGTTGGATTAAGGAAATAAAATTGAATACTTATTTAGGGTGAAAAAGAATTGGAAGTCACAATGTATTTTACCTGTGTGACAAGAGCATAGAGAGGCAAAGTAATGTAGCTGCACAAAACTTGGACTGTGACCCTATAATAGTTGAATAAATAAATAAGCTTCACATTATATCATTTCACATTGTATCAAAGCTTGTAATTCATAAGTAAGAAAATTTGAAAAAATAATAAAAATGTTATTGACATTTTATTGTGTCAGGAAAAGTGAACCCATTTTTTGTCGCAATCTCTATAAATATTTGTTATCGAAAATAGGGTTAATGACATACGAAAAGTGTTAACGACCAAGAGGTCATCTATGATTTTATTTTTCTTGTAAAAAAACCGATATTTATGTATTTTTGCTTGAAAATTGAATTTTACAAGTTAAATTAGAGGAGACGGGTTAAAATTAAGCAAAACGTCCAATCATTGTGCACATAGGCATATAGCATTAGTAGATGTGTATTAGTTAAAGAAATTGTTGAATGATATACTTACGCTAAGACCACTCTAATGACGATGACCACCACGTTTTCATGGTAGCAAGATTTTATCCCATATTGTAGCTGCAAGTAAAAAGTATATTACTATTTATTACTATTTAAAAAGTATAATATACTTATCGAACAAAACCAAACTTGTAGTTTAACCAAAGAAAAAGAAATGTGCAAACAAAAAAAAAGAAGATGAGGATTTTTACCGTAACCCAGATGAAAAATGAAAATTCGAAGGCATTCTGGAAAAGTTAAAAAAGAAAAGAAAAAGAGAGGGAAAATCAATTAGATGAACAAGTAGTAAGTAAAAGATAAGTTTGAAATGACTTTCTAAACGGTTAAATTTTCATTCACTTTTAATTAACACTGAGATAAAGCCATTCCAGAATTACAGGAAAACTTACCATAAACAAAGTGAAATGAAGAAGGGTGAGTACAAATTTGGGGTGATTAAACCAAAAGAGATCATCACTTGGTTGAACCATTGGAGCTCCTTTGACCACATCTGTCTTGTTTTGAAGCTCAAGGGCAAGCCTTGCTACTATTACTTCAAGTTTTGTTCCAAGAGCTAACACTATCTTCAATTACCCAAAAGAAAAAGAAAAAGACAGATCCTTTTATTGATGTTGATTTAAGATGTATTTATGGGAATGAGTATATGGACTAATCAAATTAAACAAACCTTAAAAGTATATCAACTAAAACGAAATTTTAATTTAAGTTTTGGTTAGACAATGAAACTCTTCTAATACTTCAAGTTGGATATATAGTAATATTTTTCCTTTTAAGTTTATGTTTGCACATTTTATATGTGAAATATTTTCTAATTTATCAAAGTAAATTAAAATATTTATGAATATAACAGAATGTTAATGATAGACGGTGATTATTTCAATGTCTATCACCATCCGATAGACAATGATATTTTGTTATATTATAAATATTTTCTATCAATTTTGTTGTTTAAAATAATTATCTATATGTATAGTTTAGGATATGCATCGTATATTTATTAGATATGAACATATAATATAAAATTTTCAACTTACAATTAGCGGAAGGAAAGACACCCAGAGATATGCATTCCAGCCTGTTCATAGTCATATGCATATAACATTTTTCAGCCAATTTTAAGTAAAATAAATTAATACTTCTATTTCGTACATTAGAATTAAATAAAAATGCTTAAGCCTTTTAAATTAATGGAGATCAAGAAAAACTCACCATGTACGTCCACTAGAATGAAGATAACTACTATGAGCCACATGAAAGGACTGTCATTATATAAGTAAGAGAAGATTAAGTACTTTAGAAGAGAAATTCTAAAATTATTTAATATAATTAGTCTAAGGTATTATATTATTGATTACGAGTTCAATGTATTAGGTAAACATCAAGTTTCATCTTAAATATAGGTGTAATTCATTATCTTATAATAATGGTAATGTCTTTCTATTTTTTTTAATGTATAGGATCGTCCTCAACAAATCTCATCCACTTGTTTATTTGTATTTCCTATTCTTAGATCAAATCTTAAAGGCTCAAATTACAATATTTTGATTTAGACTCAATTGAAACTAAATTTAAAACTTAAGAACTAAAATTGTGTAACATTTTAAAACTTAAGAATCATATGAATACTAGACCAAAAACTTATTTTTTCTTACTTAAAATACCATCTCGGTCGTTATACTTTAAAGACTTTGTTATCTTAACATTTTTTAAAAAATATCTAACATATTATATTTCTTTACACAAAAATCATTACAATTAAATCAATTGCAAAATTAAGTTTGAGCAACTAAATTTTGGGACTCAACTATTATTTTTACCATTTTTTTTCTTTTCTAATATTAAGAGTGTGTTTGGTCCAAAAAAACAGAGAAAAAAACTACGAGGTCATGACTCACCCCTTGTTTGGTTCAAGAAGTTAACAGATTCAATCATTAAATGACATTAATTTTATACCTTATCCAACTCTATAAGCTCCGATGGTTTACAATTCTCTCATAACCCTTACTCTCACTATTCTATTCCTTCCCCCATGTACTGTAGAAAAGTTTAAAGAATCTAGATTAATTAGTTTACCTGATGCCAACGACGACTTTGAAGTCATCGTGTAATGATCTTTCAATGTACTTTTGGAAGTTGAAGGAAGTGTTTCCAGGTACATGAGTCTATTAAAAAAAAAAAAGAAAAGAAAAGAAAAATCAACCTCAGTGTATATATATATATATGACCAGAAAAAGGGAATTAATGATTCAATAATGAAATCTAAATTATCTTATGGTAATCTTTTTTAGTATTTACTAACCGAGATGAAACCGTGGCGAAGGGTCAAGTAGTCAACTTTGGCCACAGAACGAAAGAACTGTCTGAAGAAGCATTTCTGTAAAATATTTTTCAACCCAAATTAATTTCAAATTCATTTTTAACAACAAATTTAGATTTTTTTTTAAAAAAAAACTTAAAAAGATTGAGAATAAATATGAATGGACATCTAACTTCCAGATAAGAAATGCATGTCAATTAATTTCACTTAGACAACTAAAAATGTGGAAACTAAATTATATTAAATATTAAGCAAAATCTTCGATAAATATATATAAGGATCATTACTACTAGAGTAAATAGGGTTTTTTTTTCTTTGACTTTAAAGCTTGTTAATTTCGACAAGTCTTATTCAAGTATTAACGAGTGACAATAACCGAATTAATTTTGTAATAGGAACCATTGAGATTAATAAATTGAAGTAAATCAATTACTTATTAGTGTGATAAGATTGCAAATATTAGGTCAAACTACCATTTTACTCCCTATATTGATTCATTATCCTTGATTTCAACTATACCTAGTTTTATAATTACAAATTTATTTCTATAGTATAATTTATAGGTTTCTCTTCTCACAATTCTTACCATAGAGTTTATAAACTATTTCAAATATAAAAAAAAAAGGTTATCATAGCCTAAAATTACATTTATTTGTTTTCTTTATTTAGGTAGAAAAATTGTAAACTAATATATTTCTTATTTTCGGATTGGAAAAAATTATCTTTATGTAGTTTTGTAGATGTAAATTAACTTGTTTTAACATGGAATAAACAAAGATTACAACTACATAAACTAAAGTATAAGATAAAAACTTTTAAGATTAAAAAAATAGAAATAGAACACAAATAATTATTATATGAAAAATAGATATGTATAAAAACGAAAAATGAACTTACAGTCCAGAGAAGAAATGATGGTGTTGCACAAGAACTGATGTGCCGACGTCCAAATGTAGTTTGCCTTGTCAGTCTAAAACGATTTGGATCTAATCATTTCAAAGTTACAATCAAAATCATTGTTTTTCTTTTCGAGTTCAGGTAAAACCAAGATGAAAATAGGAAGATTTGAATCTCCGATCACAGTATAGAAAAATAATTTACATCAGTTAAATGTTAACAGCACAAAGAGTTTAACTTTCTTAAATTATATTTTTTTTAAAAAAGAAAAATTTAGGTTAAAATACTGCTTTAGTCACTAAGTATTTTAGGTTTTAATTCATTTTAGTCTTAATTTGTATTTTTAAAATATTCATTTTTTATCTTTATTATTTTTAACTTGGTTCTCTTTTGTCTAAGTGGCAATTTTGATCTCTTCATGTTGAATGAAAATGAAGGGACAAAAGTTTAGGGTCACCTTTTGAAAGTTTAATGGCCAAAATGAAGATTTGATAGGAATATAAGGAATAAAATAAATATTTTAAAAGTATAGAAACCAAGAAGAACCAAAATAAAAACTATAGGAACCAAATTAGTAACTAATTTTTTATTTACTGCATGAATCAAAACCCAAAACAAAGGGTTTGTACTGAACTAGGTTTTAATTTAATACGGTAATTAATTTGGGTTGTTAGCAATTTGCTATTTCTAATTGAAATAGCTATTAATTTATTGACTTTTGAAATTAATCTTGTAATAAATATTTACAAACTTCGATTTCACCAAATCAAACACGCATTAAGACCATTACTCAGGGTCAGATTATGACCATATATAACTCATGGTGATTAACACTTATTTTTATAATGTTGTTAGAGCTAATTAATTAGAGATTCATATCCCTACCTATAACACACCTAAACATAAATCTAATCTTCACCCTATATATATATATTTGTTTATAGTTTTGTTCGAGTGTGACAATTGTGGGATGACTAATGAGAATCAAAAAACTCCTACCACAAATGGAAGGTCCTAAAATGTCTCAAAAGTTAATCCTCAATTAAACTGTGGATAACAATTATAGTTGTAGTCTCTATATAATTTTAGCACCTATAATATTGTATTTTACTTAAAAATGTCTAAAAATTTAATTTTAAAAGTTTATTATCTTAACTAAAAGGATATATGAATATACTAATAATTAGAGGTTTGTAATTCAGAATCCACTTAATTGTAAAAAAAAAAACCTATAACTAAAAATAAACCTACCTGTTTGAAAATGAAAAAGGAAAAGAAAAAGAAAACTCATATTTGGTTTTAGAAGACTCCACGTCTATGTGTGAAAGTCAAAATGTAGCACCATGTATATATGGTACCATTTTAATTTCCCATCATTATTATTTAAACTTGACAAAAAGATTATACTAAAACTAGAGAAAAAATTATTATGATCATGAAAGCATCAATCAACTGGTTGAAAACATTATATGTAACTTTTAGTTTGGCTTAGAAAATTTGTGAGTGGAGCTTCAACATGAGTTTAAAGGATGTTAAGAGACAATTTTACCATTAGTCTAGCTTCTTGTATAAGATATTATTTAAGTTTTATATATATACATATACATGTATATATATCTACACATACGTATATACATACATATATATTAGATAAGGAGCATAAAGTTGAGAGGACTCGAACCCCTCCTAGAGTTATATTAAATTCCTTGATGTGTATATATAAAAACTCATATTCATCTGCTAGACTTAATCAATACAAATAAACTACGTGTGTAACAACATTAATAATGACTAGATTGAGAATAATTTTTTAATTAGGTATGGAAAATAGAGAATAAAAAATATTTTGATACTTAGATTTTGAATTAACTTTTATTTAATTTGAAACCTGACCCTTTTGTTTTGAGTTTAGTTAGGAAGCTACACAAAATTATAATTTTATTATTGAAATTTGAGTTTTGTTTTAATTTAGTTAAAAAATTTCAAAATTTCCTCTAAAAACTAGACTCAATAGATTTTAAATAAATAAATAAACGGATAAAAAATGGAATAAATAAATAGACTAAAAAAACACAAGCTAGTTTAATGGATACCAGAAGAGTAAAGGAAAATGGTCAAAAATGTCGATTACCATTGGCCACTTGATAATCCAACGTATTGGTTTCTTCCTCCCAAGCTTTCCAACGCCTCATCTGTTTAAATTTCATTCAAGAAGTGGAAAAGAAAAAGGTTCATTAAATGTTCCAGTCCAATTGAACTTTAATATTTTTCGGCTAATAAAACCAAACTGAAAAACGCTTCCAAGTTGCAAGTAATGTCTTCAAATCTATCAAAGATATTTTAACCATTTTTTTTTTCTTTTTTTAAATTTTATTGAAAGGCATTACCCAAAAAGCTTGCCAGTTATAAAGCAAAATCCAAATAATAATAATAATGATAATTTTTATTCATTTTTCTCAAAATAAAAATAAAAATAAAATAAAAATCATCATGAAAGAGACACTAATAATAAAATCATGTTGTATTTGATGATAAAGCATTAAGATACATACACATAGATATAAAAAAATAGAAATAAACATTGATGACATTGACTATATATGTACTATTTGAAATAGAATTAGTCAGTAGAGTTGAAATGTCTAAATTTTTTTTGAAAAATTAATAATAAAAAAAGGAAAAAAAATCCAAATTATAATCACCTTAAGTATATATATAAAAAACTTTGATTTTCAGTTTTATTTGGGATGGAAAGTCAATAATACATATGGCCATTGACAATCATATCTATAGTAAATAAATTGATAGCTATACTGAAAAATTCAAATATATTGTCACGCCCTAAATTTAATTGAATACTCAAAAAGTCGTTGACCGTTGACTTGGGTAGTTTGACAATAATGTTTGATTTATTACTCCCAGCAAAATTAAGTTTTATTGAGCATCACAAAACGACACTGCTAGCTACCGTTTTGAAGGATTCTAGAATTTTGTAGCGTAACATCAAAGTCTTTTTTTTACCATTTATTGATATTATTTTATTTATTGCCATTATTTATTTATTTTATTTTATTTGTTTGTTTGTTTGAAAGAATATACCTATATTTAAACACAACGTATTCTTGACTAATAGATTTTTTAAAGATTGTTTTAAAATTAGTTTCTATTTTAATAATATCGTGAACTGAATGTACTTAGAAGGAAAGAAAGAAATAAAGAAAAAAAGAACATGCTCTGACCACCAACTTATAAATTGGAGTTTTTAGTAGGGATCACACACATGTTTGGATCATTTATCTAAGACTATATTAAAGGATATTATTTATAACTTCTATCAAACATATATATGTATATATATTTAAAATTCAATGGAAGGAGGAAAATCAAACATTTGAACTAAAGCATCCTCTAACCACATTAAAATGTAGAATTCAAAATAGAGATCGAGAGATAAAAATAATTAATATTTAAATTTAGCAAATAAATTAAAATAGATAACATAATAAGACAATGATTAAATACAACCTAATACTTTTATTACACATTAAAATAAAATAAAATTTCTATCATTTTTTTTTTAAAAAAAACAAAGCCAACGAGTCTAAGTATTTTTCTAATATATATATGATAATATAATGTATTAATTAGTTCAATTTTCATGAGCATTTTGAAATTCCAGTTTTTAAACTTTTAAATTTATTTTATGTTTGGTTATAAACTTCCAAACGGTTTATTTTAACCTTCAAAATCTGAAAGTAATTACTTTAGTTCTTGTAATGCTATTTTCCAATCTAATTAATTCTTACTTGCCAAATGATAGTCTCTAGCTTGTATGATTTAATTCAAATCCTACCCACATTAATATACTAATATACTAGTATATATATTTGTCACTAAAATGATTATTTTTCAGTCGAGTTTTTAAAACTTCGTTTTTGTTTTTAAATTTTAACTAAAAATTCAAAGATTCTACTAAATAAAGAAACTAATCATAGTAAGAAACAAGAAGATTCAAAAAATCCGAAATAGTTGCGAAAGAAATCTAAAATGTTACTTTTCTTTGAACTAAATAGAATAAATAATAAAAGCATACGAACTAAGATGAAATATGCCGAAAAGGTAAGGGACTAAAATCAAATAAATAAATGAGAGAGAGAGAGAGAGAGAGAGGGAGAAAAGACCTTGGCTCTTCCTAATGCCATGGTGAGAACACTGTAAAGAATCTGCATAACAGCCAACACAAATATGAAATTGTTGAGTTGATTCATTCCACCTTGCGACATCAATGACGCTTTCCCCTACATCACCACCACAAAATCATCACCATTTAGCTTCAACCGAGTTCACTCACTCAACTCGCCTTTGACTCATTAAGTTCTCACATCCCCTTACCTTCGCACTACAGTAATCCGAAGAAGAAGATGAAGAAGAAGAAGATGAAGAAGAATCGTCGTTACTACTACTGCTCTCAACTTTCTCCGTTAACCATGAAAACGACTGATTTGATTGGAATTTCTCCATCTCCAAATTCTTACTCGCCGTGATCTGTATTTCTCTCTGGCACGGAAGCATCGTATACGCTACGCTATTCGGAATACAAATCTTAGATACAGGTTGTTGAGTTACCGTCAGAGTTAGCGACATGAACCCTAGAAGCATCAATACTGAACAGCACCGATGATGAACCAAATTTATATCAATTCTCTTTAAAATAATATTCGAGATTTCAGAATTTCTTTGTGGAAATCGGAAAATGATCATCATGTACCTACCTGATTTTAGCTTCTCTACCGCTTCGAACAATGCTGCTTTCCTCTTCCGCTTCAACCACTACACAAAATGAAAATGAAAATGAAAATGAAAATGAAAATGAAAATGAAAATGAAAATGAAATCTGTGAAGAGTAAAATTGAATTAATTAAGAAGTAGAGGTTTAGAGATCAGTTACATTGGAGAGGAGATGAATTAAATGTTCGAGGAATAAAGAGAGGGAGATGAAGAAGAAACAAACAGCAGCTACAGCCCAAGTAGAGGTGAATTGGAGGGAGGAAGGATCTAAGGCTGCGGCGGCCATTAAAACGATGAGAAGAAGAAGAAGAAACTGAAGAAATCAAAAGCGAAAACAAGGAAGAAGAGCGATTTGATCGAAGAGAGGGAGAGAGGTAGGTGAGAATTAAGAATATTGATGGTGAAATTTGTTGAGGAATCGAAGAGAGAAAAACAAAATCTGTTAAGTAAGACTTTTATTTTGGATGAGTGTGAAGAAGTGTTTGAAATGAAAGGGTCTGAGGTTTGGGCTCTGCCACCAGTAGTTCTTGGTGGAGGTTTTTTCTCTTAGGCGCCGTGTAGTTGAGAATTTGGAATATTAATGCCGTTCGCCGTTCCTTTCAAAATACCTATTTATTTATAGTCCTCTCTCTCTATATAGTTTCTATATTTTTCCTAAATTGCCCTATCATTACCCAATTGAGGCGGTTGAGAGGATGTTGGAGTGCTCGCTAGACAATTTTTCATATCACATTTACTTATTACTTATTACTTATTACTTACTACTTATTACTTACTACTTATTACTTACTACTTATTACTTACTACTTACTGTGTGTTATGCCGATATGTTTTTATATATATAAAGTGTGATTTACTAATATTAAAGGTGTAATGCCCCATAATTTCGAGGTAAATTTTATCTTGTTATGTTAATTTTTGGGATTTAAAATTCTTTCGGTGTTAATTTTTGGTTGGTTTAGAAGAGGAAAGAAAAAGAAATTGAAGGGTATGATTTTTTTTTTTATAATATAGTATAAATTAATATAATAATAATATAATATATATTATATTATTATTATTATTTAATTTTAAATATATATATATATATATTATTTTTTTAAAAAAAGAACCCTAACGTGCGCCGCCCTCCCAGTTTCCTTTCTTCTTCTTGCTCTTCCTCGTTTTGTCTTCTTCTTCTTCATTCTCTTCTCCACCCTACGCCACCATCGTCCTCTTCAATCTTCTCCCTCTTTTTCGACAACACCTCTGTCCCCTACCGTCCATTTCAGCGTTTCTTCTCCGCCGCCATCGTCCACACAGGAGACGACCTCTCTACGCCGGTAGCTTCGGACGAATCCAAGGGAGTCGGCCATCTCTGCCGCAGTCAGTCGTTTGTCGACTCCTCTGCCTTCATCTCCTTTGTCCCAGAACCGTCGTGCGTCCTTCGTTCGACCGTGTCTGCCGACGCTCAGCGACCGCCCGTCGCATCGTGTGGCCAAGCAGCCGTCGACCAGCCCCCAAACGTCCACGTATCTCTGGTTTTCGCAAGCGCCTACGTGAAGCCGAGCCGAGCCAAAAACGGAGCCGAGCCGAGCCGAGGATCGAGTCGAGTTGCAAGCCGCAAGACGAGCCGAACAGCGATCCAAGCCGAGCCGAGCTGCAATCCAAGCCGAGCTGTAAGCTATTCCAAGCCAAGCCGAGCCGCGAACTGACTAACCCAAGTCGCGAGCCGAGCCGAGCCGATCACCTCCAAGCTAAGCCGAGCTCCCTGTTCACCAAACTACCTAAGCCTTCTTCCTTCCACTTCGGGTCACGGTGAGTCTTCGGTAAGGATTATTTTGGTGAGTTTCCTAATGTTGCTATAACCGGTTCGAGTTTAGATATTGGATTAAGACATGGTCCTACCTTTCGTTCCTTAAAGGTATTAGAGAGTTGACGCTCAAGTTCTCGGGTTCCACGGCAGGCTTAATTGAAGATAGCTCTCCTTTATTCGGGTAAGTCAACGGATGTTGCTTAGGACCATTTAAAAATGACTTTTACTAGTGTCATCGTTTAAACCCTTGTGATTTCGTTTAGGTGGATTCGTTGGGCGTGAGCTCGATCAAGGGGCATAGCCAAGTTTCAGGTAAGGGATTTCTTACTAGTGGACCTCGGATCGAGGCTGGAAACGTAGTAACCCACATGGAAATTATACGTTAGTAACTATATTGAGTGGATTGACGCATGTTTAACTAATACATATCACTTATATGCTCTTGACTGATTAAAGGTAACGTGACCGTTAGTTGTAGCTTATGTGTTATCATATGTAATGAGTTGTTTACGGATAGACACCGATGTCCGGATGTTCTGTGTATTGTAGTTATGTTGGTGGGCTACGTTGTGAACTGGAATAGTATGTCGATGGACTATAAAGTCTTAAGGTTATGTAAGTGGAAGTCTGTTGTCGGGATATTGGTTATGGACTTATGTCGTGGAAGGATTAAGAGTCCGAGAACCTCTCGTGTACTTGGAGAATACGCCGTTGAACTGTGCTATGAACTGAATATGATTGTCGGATATAATGTGGGCATTACGCATAACGTAGATTACCTGGGGATACACTAGAGTTGAACTAAGTCGAAGTATCGTCAGATAACTTTACAAAGTGAAGATTTGACTAATTGACTGGATTTAAATAAATGTCACAATGATGTGTGAATTGGATATGCATATAGCAATTGAGGAGATAGTTGTTTAAACCTATATTGTCTGACTGGCTAAGCTTATGACTGAACTATCAATTTGAACGTTATCGGGGAGTGACTGTTGTAGATGGTTTAGTATAGGCTGTGGGGTAACGGTTAGCTTCATCTATGGGGTAGTGTGCCTTATTGATATGTGTATCCTTCCGGATCACTAGACTGATATGTGTATCCTTCGGAATCACTAGACTGATATGTGCATCCTTCGGGATCACTAGACTGATATGTGCATCCTTCGGGATCACTAGACCGATATGTGAAGCCTTCGGGATTACTAGACTGATACGTGCATCCTCTGGGATCACGAGACTAATGTGTGTGTTCTACGAAACCACTAGACTGTTTATGTAGGGTACCCCTGAATAGGAAGTTAACTGTTATTCCCTAACGGGCCCAGTAGTGGGTCCCTTACTGATATATCTTATACTCACCCTTTTTCCTCTTTAACTTTTCAGGTAAGGGTACAGCGAGGGGCAGACCGACGAGGGGCAAGAAGGATGCGTGAAGGCCATATGGATGCGTCTGGTTTTCTTTATGCTTCCGCTGATGTACTTTGTTACTCGTTATTTTCATTGTCAGATCGAGTCATGGTTAGAATATTTGGTTTATGGTTTTGTGTTTGATGATTTGAGCACTGTATTTTGGAACTCTCGTGAATGTGATTTAAAATAGGGCCCGAAACTGCTTTTATGATATTTTAAACGTTTTTAATGAATCGTAACCGGTCTTTTATGAGCTTTTGTGTTTTACTGTCGAGTCTTAGTACTACGTAGTGACTGGAAAGTTTGGGTCGTTACAGTTGGTATCAGAGCCTAAGTTATAGGTTCTGTAGACTGACTTATGATGTGAGTCTGTGTTTTTGTGTCCTTATGGCTAAAACGATCCTTGCCACTCGTCAGGTACGCTCTCATGAAATTATATGTATAACTCTATATGCATTACCTTACCTAAGTTAAACTGCGAAGTTAATTATCACATGAGACTAAAGGAATCATTGGTGGTTGTTAGGGAAATGCCGCCAAGGAGAGGTGCACGTAGGGGTGGCCGAAGAGGCCGAGGAAGGGGAACATGACGTGTTCAACTTGAAGTACAGCCTGTAGCCCAAGCCACCGACTCAGCTGCACCAGTTACTCATGCGGACCTCGCTGCTATGGAGCAGAGGTTCAGGGATTTGATTATACAGATGAGGGAGCAGCAGCAGCCTGCCCTGCCAGCTCCTGCTTCAGCTCCAGTTGTACCCCAGGTCGTGCCGGATCAATTGTCGGCAGAGGCCAAGCACTTGAGGGATTTCAGGAAGTATAACCCCACGACATTCAATGGGTCTTTGGAGGACCCCACCAGGACTCAGATGTGGTTATCTTCTTTGGAGACCATATTTCGGTATATGAAGTGCCTTGACGATTAGAAAGTTCAGTGCGCCATTTTCATGTTGACAGACAGAGGTACTACCTGGTGGGAGACGGCAGAGAGGATGCTAGTGGGTGACGTGGGTCAGATCACTTGGAAATAGTTCAAGGAGAGTTTCTATGCGAAATTCTTCTCTGCCAGTTTGAGAGATACCAAGCGGTAGAAGTTCCTGAATTTGAAGCAGGACGATAGGACAGTGGAGCAGTATGATGCGGAGTTTGACATGTTATCCCGCTTCGCTCTCGAGATGATAGCGACCGAGGCAGCCAGAGTTGATAAGTTTGTTAGAGGCCTCTGGCTAGACATCCAGGGTTTGGTTCGAGCCTTCCACCCACTACTCATGTAGATGCACTGCGCCTGGCAGTGGATCTCAGTTTACAGGAGAGGGCTAACTCGTCCAAGGTTGTAGGTAGAGGTTCGACCTCAGGATAGAAAAAGAAGGCTGAGCAGCAGCCTATTTTAGTGCCACAGCGGAACTTTAGATCAGGTGGTGAGTTTCGCCGCTTCTAGCAGAAATCTTTTGAAGCAGGGGAAGCTGCCAGAGGGAAGCCGTTGTGTACCACTTGCGGGAAGCACCATCTGGGCCGTTGTTTATTTGGGACCAGGATTTGCTTCAAGTGTAGGGAAGAGGGGCATATAGCTGACAGATGCCCGATGAGACTTACCGGGAATGCACAGAAGCAGGGAGCAGGTGCTCCACATCAGGGTAAAGTCTTTGCTACCAATAAGACTAAGGCTGAGAGAGCAGGCACGGTGGTGACAGGTACGCTTCCAGTGTTGGGGGCATAATGCCTTAGTTTTGTTTGATTCGAGTTCGTCACATTCCTTTATCTCTTCTGCATTTATGTTACATGCCCGCTTAGAGGTAGAGCCCCTACACCATATTTTATCTGTATCTACTCCTTATGGGGAGTGTATGTTGTCGAAAGAAAAGGTGAAAGCATGCCAGATTGAGATAGCAGGTCATGTGATTGAAGTAACGTTGTTAGTCCTTGACATCTCGAATTTGATGTAATTCTAGGTATGGATTGGCTAGCTGCTAACCATGCTAGCATAGATTGTTCCCGTAAGGAGGTAGCGTTACCCTCTCTCGATGGCTAGTTTTAAATTTAAGGGAGAAGGATCAAGGTCGTTACCTAAGGTAATCTCAGCCATGAGGGCCAACAAACTGCTTAGTCAGGGTACTTGGAGTATCTTAGCGAGTGTGGTGGATACTAGAGAGGTTGATGTGTCCCTGTCATCAGAACCAGTGATGAGGGACTATCCAGATGTCTTTCCTGAAGAACTTTCAGGGTTACCTCCTCACAGAGAGATTGAGTTTGCCATAGAGCTGGAGCCGGGTACGGTTCCTATATCCAGAGCTCCATACAGAATGGCCCCAGCAGAATTGAAAGAGCTGAAAGTGTAGTTACAGAAGTTGCTTGATAAAGGCTTCATTCGACCGAGTGTGTCACCTTGGGGTGCACCAGTTTTATTTGTTAAGAAGAAGGATGGATCGATGCGCCTATGTATTGACTATAGGGAGTTGAATAAGGTAACCGTTAAGAACAAATATCCCTTGCCCAGGATCGACGATCTGTTTGACCATTTACAGGGAGCTACAGTGTTCTCTAAGATCGACCTTCGGTCGAGATATCATCAGCTGAGGATTAAGGACAGGGATGTACCGAAGAAAGCCTTTCGTTCCAGATATGGACACTATGAGTTTATTGTGATGTCTTTTGGTTTGACGAATGCTCCGACAGTATTTATGGATTTGATGAACAGAGTGTTTAGGGAGTTCCTAGACACTTTTGTGATCGTGTTTATTGATGATATTTTGATATATTCCAAGACAGAGGCCGAGCATGGGGAGTATTTACGAACGGTTCTACAAACCCTTTGAGATAATAAATTGTATGCAAAGTTCTCGAAATGTGAGTTTTGGTTGAAGCAGGTATCCTTTCTAGGCCATGTGGTTTCTAAGGCTGGAGTTTCTGTGGATCCAGCTAAGATAAAGGCAGTCACCAGTTGGCCCCGACCTTCCACGGTCAGTGAGGTTCGTAGCTTTCTGGGTTTAGCAGGTTATTATCGACGGTTTGTGGAGAACTTTTCCCGTATAGCTACTCCTCTTACTCAGTTGACCAGGAAGGTAGCTCCTTTTGTTTGGAGCAAGACATGTGAGGACAGTTTCCAGAACCTTAAACAGAAGCTAGTTACTGCACCGGTTCTTACTGTACCTGATGGTTCAGGGAGTTTTGTGATTTATAGTAATGCTTCTAAGAAAGGTTTGGGTTGTGTTTTGATGCAGCAAGGTAAGGTAGTCGCTTATGCTTCTCGTCAGTTGAAGAGTCATGAGCAGAATTACCCTACACATGATTTAGTGTTGGCAGCGGTAGTTTTTGCACTGAAGATATGGAGGCATTATTTGTATGGTGAAAAGATACAGATCTTCACGGATCACAAGAGCTTGAAATATTTCTTTACTCAGAAGGAATTGAATATGAGACAGCGAAGATGGCTTGAATTAGTGAAGGATTACGATTGTGAAATATCATATCATCCAGGCAAGGTGAATGTGGTAGCTGATGCTCTTAGTAGAAAGGTATCACATTCAGCAACACTTATTACCCGACAGGCCCCATTGCATCGAGATTTTTAGAGGGCTGAGATTGTAGTGTCAGTAGGGGCAGTCACTATGCAGTTAGCCCAGTTGACGGTGTAGCCGACTTTGAGGCAGAAGATGATTGATGCTTAGAGTAATGATCCTTATTTGGTAGAGAAGCGTGGCCTAGCAGAGGCAGGGCAAACTGTTGAGTTCTCCATATCCTCTGATGGTGAACTTTTGTTTGAGAGGCGCCTCTGTGTGCCATCAGATAGTGCGGTTAAAACAAAATTATTATCGGAGGCTCACAGTTCCCCATTTTCCATGCACCCGTGTAGTACGAAGATGTATCAGGACCTGAAACGGGTTTATTGGTGGCGTAATATGAAGAGAGAGGTGGCAGAATTTGTGAGTAAATGCTTGGTGTGTCAGCAGGTTAAGGCACCAAGGCAGAAACCAGCGGGTTTATTACAACCTTTGAGCGTACCGGAATAGAAGTGGGAAAACGTGTCCATGGATTTGATTACAGGACTGCCTAGAACTCTGAGGGGTTTTACAGTGATTTGGGTTGTGGTTGACAGGTTTACCAAATCAGCACACTTCATTCCGGGTAAATCTACCTATACTGCTAGTAAGTGGGCACAGTTGTACATGTTTGAGATAGTGAGACTACATGGAGTGCCAGTGTCGATTGTTTCTGATAGAGATGCCCGTTTCACTTCCAAATTCTGGAAGGGTTTGCAAGCTGCTATGGGCACGAGGTTAGACTTTAGTACAACTTTCCATCCACAGACTGGTGGTCAGACTAAGCGTGTGAACCAAGTTTTAGAGGATATGTTGCGAGCTTGTGCATTAGAATTTTCAGGTAGTTGGGACTCCCACTTGCATTTGATGGAATTTGCTTATAATAACAGTTTTCAGGCTACCATTAGCATGACACCATTTGAGGCCTTGTACGACAAATGTTGTAGATCCCCTATTTGCTGGGGTGAGGTGGGTGAACAGAGATTGATGGGTCCTGAGTTAGTTCAGTCTACTAACGAAGCGATACAGAAAATTAGATCACGTATGCAGACCGCACAGAGTAGGCAGAAGAGTTATGCTGATGTGAGACGGAAGGATCTTGAGTTTGATGTGGGGGACAAAGTATTCTTGAAAGTAGCACCTATGAAAGGTGTCTTACGATTTGAAAGAAGAGGAAAGCTGAGTCCTCATTTTGTTGGGCCGTTTGAGATTCTAGAGCGAATTGGCCCTGTAGCGTATCACTTGGCGTTGCCACCATCACTCTCGGTAGTTCATGATGTGTTCCATGTTTCTATGTTGAGGAAGTACGTGCCAGATCCATCCCATGTAGTGGATTACGAGCCACTAGAGATTGATGAAAACTTGAACTATACAGAACAACCCGTTGAGGTGTTGGCTAGGGAGGTGAAGATGTTGAGGAATAGAGAGATTCCTTTGGTTAAGGTCTTATGGCAGAATCACAAGGTTGAAGAAGCTACATGGTTGAGAGAAGATAACATGAGAGCTCGTTATCCAGAATTGTTCGAGGACGAAAGTTCCTTAAGGAGGGAAGAATGTAACGCCCCATAATTTCGAGGTAAATTTTATCTTGTTATGTTAATTTTCGGGATTTAAAATTCTTTTGGTGTTAATTTTTGGTTGGTTTAGAAGAGGAAAAAAAAAGAAATTGAAGGGTATGGTTTTTTTTTTTATAATATAGTATAAATTAATATAATAATAATATAATATAAATTATATTATTATTATTATTATTTAATTTTAAGTTAATATATATATATATATATATATATATATATTTTCGGTGTTAAATATATATTATTTTTTTTAAAAAAAGAACCCTAACGCGCGCCGCCCTCCCAGTTTCCTTTCTTCTTCTTCTTCTTCATTCTCTTCTCCACCCGACGCCACCACCGTCCTCTTCAATCTTCTCCTTCTTTTCCGACAGCACCGCCGTCCCCTCCCATCCAATTCAGCGTTTCTTCTCCGCCGCCATCGTCTTCACAGGCGACGACCTCTCTACGTCGGCAGCTTCGGACGAACGCAAGGGAGTCGGCCATCTCTGCCGCAGTCAGTCGTTTGTCGACTCCTCCGCCTTCATCTCCTTTGTCCCAGAACCGTCGTGCATCCTTCGTTCGATCGTGTCTACCGACGCCCAGCCACCTCTCATCGCATCGTATGGTCAAGCAGCCGTCGACCATCCCCCAAACGTCCGTGTATCTCCGGTTTTCGCAAGCGCCTACGCGAAGTCGAGTCGAGCCGAAAACCGAGTCGAGCCGAGCTACGAGCCGCGAGTAGAGCTGAGCTACGAGCCGCCAGTAGAGCCGAGCCGCGAGCCGCGAGCTAAGTCGAGCTGAGCCGAGCCGAGGATCGAGTCGAGCCGCAAGCTGCAAGCCGAGCCGAACAGCGGTCCAAGCCGATCTGAGCTGCGACCCAAGCCGAGTCGCAAGCTGATCCAAGCCGAGCCGAGTCGCGAACTGACCAACCCAAGCCGCGAGCCGAGTCGAGCCGGTCACCTCCAAGCTAAGCCGAGCTCCCTGTTCACTGAACCACCTAAGCCTTCTTCCCTCCACTTGGGTCACGGTGAGTCTTCCGTAAGGATTATTTTGGTGAGTTTCCTAATGTTGCTATAACCGATTTGAGTTTAGATATTGGATTAAGACATGATCCTACATTTCGTTCCTTGAAGGTATTAGGGAGTTGACGCTCAAGTTCTCGGGTTCCACAGCAGGCTTAATTGGAGATAGCTCTCCTTTACTCGGGTAAGTCAACGGATGTTGCTTAGGACCATTTAAAAATGACTTTTACTAGTGTCATCGTTTAAACCCTTGTGATTTCGTTTAGGTGGATTCGTTGGGCGTGGACTCGATCAAGGGGCATAGCCAAGTTTCAGGTAAGGGATTTCTTACTAGTGGACCTCGGATCAAGGCTGAAAACGTAGTAACCCACTTGAGAATTATACGTTAGTAACTGTATTGAGTGGATTGACGCATGTTTAACTAATACATATCACTTATATGCTCTTGACTGATTAAAGGTAACGTGATCGTTAGTTGTAGCTTATGTGCTATCATATGTAATGAGTTGTTTACGGATAGACACCGATGCCCGGATGTTCTGTGTATTGTAGTTATGTTGGTGGGCTACGTTGTGAACTGGAATAGTATGTCGATGGACTATAAAGTCTTAAGGTTATGTAAGTGGAAGTCTGTTGTCGGGATATTGGTTATAGACTTATGTCGTGGAAGGATTAAGAGTCCGAGAACCTCTCGTGTACTTGGAATATACGCCGTTGAACTGTGCTATGAACTGAATATGATTGTCGGATATAATGTGGGCATTACGCATAACGTAGATTACCTGGGGATACACTAGAGTTGAACTGAGTCGAAGTATCGTCAGATAACTTTACAAAGTGAAGATTTGACTGATTGACTGGATTTAAATAAATGTCACAATGATGTGTGAATTGGATATGCATATAGCAACTGAGGAGATAGTTGTTTAAACCTATATTGTCTGACTGGCTAAGCCTATGACTGAACTGTCAGTTTGAACGTTATCGGGTGTGAATGTTGTAGATGGTTTAGTATAGGCTGTGGGGTAACGATTAGCTTCATCTATGGGGTAGTGTGCCTTACTGATATGTATATCCTTCGAGATCACTAGACTGATATGTGTATCATTCGGGATCACTAGACTGATATGTGCATTCTTCGGGATCATTAGACGGATATGTGCATCATTCGAGATCACTAGACTGATATGTGAAGCCTTCGGGATTACTAGACTGATACGTGCATCCTCCGGGATCACGAGACTAATGTGTGTGTTCTACGAAACCACTAGACTGTTTATGTAGGGTACCCCTGAATAGAAAGTTAACTGTTATTCCCTAACGGGCCCAGTAGTGGGTCCCTTACTGGGTATATCTTATACTCACCATTTTTCCTCTTTAACTTTTCAGGTAAGGGTACAACAAGGGGCAGACCGATGAGGGGCAAGAAGGATGCGTGAAGGCCATATGGATGCGTCTGGTTTTCTTTATGCTTCCGCTGATGTACTTTGTTACTTGTTATTTTCATTGTCAGATCGAGTCATGGTTAGAATATTTTGTTTGTGGTTTTGTGTTTGATGATTTGAGCACTGTATTTTGGAACTCTCGTGAATGTGATTTAAAATAGGGCGCGAAACTGCTTTTGTGATATTTTAAACGTTTTTAATGAATCGTAACCGGTCTTTTATGAGCTTGTGTGTTTTACTGTCGAGTCTTAGTACTGCGTAGTGACCTCAGCTTAGTCCAGAAAGTTTGGGTTGTTACAAAAAGAAACTTTCTAGTACTAACTATATTGGTTATTTGATATGGTATTTACTATAGTAATGCATTGAATTTTTTTTTTCTTTTTTTTGAGCTTTCAAAGTGGAGATTGATTCAAGTTTTAAACTCAACACACCTTAATGAAACATATTAGTTGGATTGGGGTTAGGTTATTTGGATAATTAATTATTTAAGTTTTTTTTTCTATTTTAAAAAGAATTTGTTTACCTATTTTCACATATTGAATTAATGTTAAAAAAATTTCTTTCCCATAGAGGTAAAAATTCATGGATAGTTGTAGGAGAATAAATAACTAAACATCATGAAATTAAATAAAATTATTAATAAATATGTATTTATTTAGATGTATTAAAAGTAAAAAAATATATTTTTATTTGGTTAATTTTTATAAATGTAACAAAACACCAAAATATTTACTGTAAAACAAAATATAAAAACCCATGAAACCGTCCAAGTATTCCAAGTTTGTCATTACCACTTTTAAATTTTGTGCAAATCTAATTTCTTCCTTCTTCATTTCCATCCTCTTCGTAGCAGCAATGTTCTCCTCCTCTTCTTCTTCTACAAATCTTCTTTTATATTTTTTGAAATATCATGGTCATATATTGTTCTACAATTATTATTATTCTAATTTTTCATTATACTTTTGCTATTATATTATCTTTGTTTTCAATCAATCATCAATCTTGTATTATTTTTTTTAATGTGTCGTGGACAAAGATGAACTATATGATCGTTTACCATAAGACTTTTCAAAACCATCTTCTATCATAAACTACATGATTGTGTATCATGAAATACAAGATCGTGTATCATAAACTACACGGTCGTGTATCATGATCTACACGATCGTTTACTAGAGCTTTTCAACCATCGTTTATCATGAACTACTTGTTCGTATATCATGAACTACCTTGGTCGTGTATCATGAACTACACGATTGTGTATCATACTACACATGATCGTGTATCATCATCTACATGATCGTTTACTGGATTTTTTTTCAAAATCATCGTATCATGAACTAACAATTGTGTATCATGAACTACGTGATCATGTATCATTTTCTGCATGATCGCATAACATGATCGTTTAGAAGAAGAATTACACATGCGCACGTGGCCGGTGTTGATACTACCTACACGATCGTGTATCATTTCTTATATGATTGCAAATCATGATTGTTTAGAAGAAGAATTACATGTGCGCGTGTAGTCGATTAATTGCGTGTTGATTAGAGCAATTTCAGTATTTTCCATTGTGAGTCTATGAGCTTTTTCGTTTTTAAAATTGTTCTATACAATTTAAATATTTTTCCATTGTGTATCATGAAATACAAGATCGTGTATCATAAACTACACGGTTGTGTATCATGATCTACACGATCATTTACTAGAGCTTTTCTACCATCGTTTATCATGAACTACTTGTTTGTATATTATGAACTACCTTGGTCGTGTATCATGAACTACACGATCGTGTATCATGAACTACACGATCGTGTATCATGTTACACACGATTGTGTATCATCATCTACGTGATCGTTTACTGGTTTTTTTTTCAAAATTATTATTTATCATGAACTAGCAATATATATATTTTAAAAAAACCACTTTTAGTCCTCACTCACATGTCCTCACTCACATGAAAAAAACCATTTAATTTTTTAAATTAACTGTTGAATTCTGTTGAACTATAATATATATAATTTGAACATAAAAGTGGTTTTTTTAATTTATCATGAAAAATATGTTATGTTCAAATTCATTTAATTGAATTCAACAGAACTCAAGTAATACGAGTAAAATATCTCATGTCCTCACTCACATGCATACTAGGATAATTCCTCGAAGGTCATTCAACATAAAATTGTTTCAAACTAAATACACTTAACTTTATAGTTTCTATGATTGAGCCAAAAAAAATGTGAACCTTATTGATGTATTTAGTAACTTATATATTTTTAAAATCTTTCTTTAACACTACTATTATATTCTTCTAATTCCTCTAATTTATATATAATATTGGAAGAAAATTTTGTCTTTGTCTCCGAAGTATTAGCATTAGGTGAATTTGTTTTCCTGAGTTTTCAAAAGGTACTTTTAATCGGCTAAATTTTTAAAATTAGGTTAAAAGTTATTTTAAAATAGGAAACTTTCTTTTGTTGTGAGTTATTAACACATGTATACTTTTACGGATAAAATCATCACTACTCCCATTTGTTTGGTGCAACTACAGCCAACAAAAACCTTCATTTGTAAATCTTTTTTATCTCCATTATTTATGCCAAATTTATATAAAATGGCACAAGGGAAAACAAACAGAAAAATTAAGCTTTCGGAAAACTAACCTTTCCTTAACTTTAGTTCGTAATCGATTTAGTTTAGTTTACAAGTTCCCAATTTTGTAACTACTTTAAATTAATTTGTAATAATTTAGTCTCTACAATAAAATTGAGTGTAAAAATTTTTTGATATTTTTTTTACAGAAATAAATTAATGGACTACTTAGAGACTTAATAATTTTATAAAATACGATATCTACTCCAAAAACATTAAAACTGTTTTAAATTTTTAACTAAAAATTCATAAGGAAAAAGTTACCTATTTTAAAAACTCAGGAACCTAACATATTTACATTCCTCGAAACTTAATAACAATGAATGTAATTTTTTCATGGTTTAAAAACATTGTATTGTATAGAATTTTAAGAGGAAAATAATTTTATTTATGTAAATTTTTATGACTACAATGACAAAGGATCTAGCTTTCAGCCTTTTAAAACAAGAAAGACTATCTATGACTATGGTGGATTAACTAAAATTCACTTTGATTTAACTTGTCTTAATTATTTTTGGTTTTTACTTTAGTAAATTATTGTCATTAATTATACATAAAGGTTGATTATGTTGACTTTAAATATGTAAATTGAAGAAATGAGTAATTATGTAGCACCATGCATGTGATTCAATAAAAATTGGGCAACTAAATAAATACAAATAAGAGTAGGTTATTGCAAAAGATTATGTGGTCTAAAAGATATATATATTGTCCACTTGCACACCCTTAATAATGAAGATGAGCTATTCTCTAAGGTCTTTAGTCCAACAATAGTAAGAATTTCAACCTTTTTAATCTTTAAGAAAAATATATCATACTTTATTCCATTAAACTATAATATATAGATAACACATCAATATTTAAGTAACAATGTGATTCTTAATGCTAACAAATTCTTAAAATAAGAATGCAAAAGACTAATAATATAGTTAATTTTATTTAAAATTTAAGGAATAAATTTACGTTGAACATAAAGAATCTAAGCTAAAAGTTTATTAATGCATGGTGGATGAAACATCAAACCTAAATGACTTACAAAAGGATAAGTTACGCATTGTTCGCATAGTATATTCTGCTTCGTTTACTTTAATACATAGAAGTCAATATGCTTAGAATGAAGTTAGGTCAAGCTAAGTTAGCTCGATAATGTATATAAAATTCTTATACCAATTTGAAGATTTGTATTGAACATGGTTTCAAGGATTTGATTGACGGCAACATACAACTTGACTCCGTTAGGATCGATCTTAGTAATTTTGAGATGACTTCTTTACTTTTAAACCTCGAAGTTGACTTATATATTAATTGTTTACTTAGCATACTCCAACTCATTAGTGTTGTCTCATGGCCCCAAACGAATCGATGTGAGCATGTCAATCTTGCTATAACATATATGGTTTATAAATTAATATTTTGTGTCCTTGATAAAATCAATGTATTCTCTCATAATTCTGAAGATAATTATAACAACTAATTACTAATAAATTGTATCAATTTAAATTGAAAATAATTACAACAACTAATTATTAATAAATTGTTTCAATTTAAACTATAAAATTTATCAAATAAATCAATTTAGACTTATTAGAGTTTTTGTTAATTACTATTCTCACTTAGTTCAATTCAAAATCAACTCTTCTCTTCATCACATATTAATTCTTCTTAACTTAATAGAAAAATGGAGAAAGATGAGAAAGATGAGAAAAATACTCATACTAATTACTAACATTTGAATTTAAAAATTTTCTTTAATATTACGTCACCCTTAGATATATGAAAATTATGTTATTAATAATTTTAAATGAAAATTTAACCAAATCTAAAATTTAAATTGTGATTAGTTTTGGGAAATTTGATCTTCTTTAATCCCTCCATTTTCATAACTTCATACCATCCACTGATAATAAATAAAAAAATCCCCCAGATAAGTAAAAGGGTAGAAGCAAAATTCACGGGATTGCAAAAGAAAAAAATTATTGTAAATGACAAAATTACGGACTAAAGAAAAACTACAATTTTCTTTGTTTTTATTGTATACTTTGGTTAATATATATCGTTAAAATCTTTTATTGTTATGAATTGAAATCTTGTAATTACTGTATTAAAAACTACTCTATATATATAAATTTTGTCATAAATGATCTTGTTTATAAATTAAGATTTAAGGAATGATAGTTTAGAATTCTTTACTTTAAACATGATTCGCGTAATACCACACGATAGTTAACAATACCTCTTTATCGTCTAAACAAGTTTTAGAAGAGCGAAAAGTCTTAATTTTTCAAACTTTGATAGTATACAATTATATTATCGATGAACTCAAAAATATAAAAATGGATAAATAAAAGTAAATTTTAATATTCTCAGTCAGTAGAAAGAAATTTGGTTAAATAACAAGTTTGTTCACACGAGATTTCCGAATAAATTTGATTCGTGGAGTTGAACTTGTGTTGATGTTGTATTTATGTTGATTTAATGCGATGTGGTTCGATCTTTAGAATTTGGTCATCTGATTCTCCCTCGTCTGGATGCTTACGCTTGATTTGAGGAAGCGAAGCACGTGATGTTCTTGAAGTTGGAGTCTTGGAAGAAAGCTTGAATCTTCAAGGTTGGTTGACTTCAGGACTTGTATCTTCGAAGAACTTTGATCTTCAAGGTTGGTTGACTTCAGGAGTTGAGGTATCTCTTGGGAGAATCCTCTCTAGACCTTATGGAGTCAAAAATTTCTAACCCCCACAAATGAAGAGAACTCCTTTATTTATAGAGTTCCCTGGTGGGCTTTTATGGACTTGAGCCTGTTCTGGTCCATGGACCATACTCATGGGCTCAATCACATGGATTTGGGTCATATTTTATTTTAGGCTAAATTAAGCTTATTTTTGAGCTCAATTGAATTTTACCCAAACTAAATAATATTTAATTGAATCAAAATAATTAATTTGACCCAATTGTCATAATAAAGACACGTGACATCATTAGAATTGTCTAATTTGTCTTTAAATTTAATTTGGGACACATGCCAATTTTTAGCAAATATAATTATTTTAGTAAATGGTTCTGCCTTCAAAGTTTTCATCTCTCTTTAGACGATCAAAAGCAGATGTTGAAGGTCGATGTTTCTTCGATGTGGAGATACTTAGCCTTTTGAAAGCTGAAGTTCGAGTGCAAGTAGACGTTGGACATTGGTTTCCTTCTTCTTTCGTGGCCATACTCAATCTTTGAAAGACTGAAGATCGAGTAGTTAAAGGCTTGATACGATCAAAGACAGAAGTCCTTTGCTTAATTTCATTTGAATTGTCTACTTCTTCATAAGAATCATAATTGTTGTCAAATTCTACAATGTTGGTAGTATGACATGCAGTGACTTCTAGTATTTCTTTTGGATGATCCTCAAGAAAACTTCTTGGGAAGAATTCTGCCTAAGTTATCGACCGTCGAGGTTGGAGGAAGTCTTTGTCTTTTCCTTTGATGGGCTTAGACTTCCACATCTTCTTGTTCTTTCTTCCTTTCTTTTTATGGGAGATGTTCCCTTTTGAATGCTTTTGATGGAAGTGTGACTTTGTTTGAATAGAACTTGTTTGTCTCTCTTTTTTATGAGCCACGCCTATCCATTCTTCGCCTTCATCCTCACTTGGCTCTTCTTTGTTTTGAGAGTTCGATGTCATGGTCTTTTGTTGGAATCGAACAAGTATATGTTCGAAAGTTCCAAACTGAATCAAACTTTCCCTTTGATCATAAAGCAGTATTGATGGTGGAACACTTGAAGTCATATTAACTGCAACATGATTTGTTTGAGCTACTTCATCAATATCCAGCTCAATCTTATTTTCACGAGCCAACTTTAGAATTAGCTCCTTTAACACGAAGCACTTTTCAACAGGGTGACTAATGACCCGATGATACTTGCAATAGTTGCTTCTCTATTAATTGCTCCTACATGTCTGCAACATCAGAGTCAGGAAAGGGATAAACTTTTTTCTGTCTTTCTCTAAGAGTTGGGCATCGCTTTTCATCGCCATCATGATTTCTTTTATGTTTTGTTTCTTTTCTTTTAGAAAAAGATTTCAATGGAGTCTCTTGGACAAGCATAGACTCGTTTAGGACATTATTTGCAATTTTTTTAGTGCCATTGATTTCATTCTTGTCACTCCTTGTTCTTTGAACCAAGAAATCTTTTGCTCCTCTGTTAGCTATACTCAACTCCATATCATGGGCGCGAGTTGCCAATTCTTCAAACGTGCGAGGTTTTATTCTCTGTAAAATATAGAGAAGTTTCCAATGCATACCTTGGGTGCACATCTCTACTGCAGATAGTTCTGTGAGTTTATCTTTGCAATCAAGGCTTAGAGCTCTCCATCGATTTATGTAGTCGATGACTGACTCTCCCTTCCGCTGTTTTGTATTTTTAACTCCATCATGCTGACGACACGCTTAGTGCTATAAAAGCGGTTGAGAAACTCTATTTCCAGCTGCTTCCAGCTATCAATTACTTCTGGCTCTAGATCAGTATACCACTCGAAAGCATTTCCTTTTAAGCTTCGAACGAACTGCCTGACTAGTTGGTGTCCTCTTGATCCTGCATTTTCGCATGTTTCGACAAAGTGGGCGATGTGCTGCTTTGGGTTGCCCTTTCCATCGAATTGCTGGAATTTTGGAGGTTGGTACCCAAGTGGCATTCTCAAGCTGTCGATTCTCTTGGTGTACGACTTAGAGTACATGAAAGAAGTTTGCGGTGGTCCTCCATACTGAGCTCTAATAGAATTCGCGATCATATCCTGTAGTTGTTGAACTGAGAGAGAAACAACAGAGACTGATTGTTGTTGTGGTTGGTTTTCCTGCACCACATTCTTCCATTTATCAGTAGCTTTGACAACAAGAGTTTGACTTAACTCACCAGTTTCGCAAGCCTTCATTTGATCTTTCAAGGCGGCGATTTCATGATCTCGCTCCTCAACAAATTTCATTAAGAAATTTATTTTTCTCTCCATCTCTGCCATGGTTGCCTCAGCTATCACATCTACCATCATGACAGAAACTACTTCAAGGTGTGATTTTTTTTCTGATAGATTAGAAGCAGGCGTAGAGTTGTCAAACAAAGGATTATCTCTGATGATGATCCCGCCTTTAGGAGATTTTATCAGTTGTTCCAAACTTTTCTTCTTGAGGACAAAATCTTGTTCTTGTTCTTGTATGCTTCTCTTTAAGTGACTTTGGGTGACAAGTCCAATGTAAGAGTCGCTTGCAGCAGAAGATTTGGATGCAGCCTTATTTGTTGCCATTGATTTTCTTGTAGTTGGATGACGAGAGAGAGATGAGAGGTAGAGAGGTCCCACCGGGCGTGCCAATTTGTTCACACGAGATTTTCGAAGAAATTTGATTCGTGGAGTTGAACTTGTGTTGATGTTGTATTTATGTTGATTTGATGCGATGTGGTTCGATCTCTAGAATTTGATCCTCTGATTCTCTCTCGTCTGGATGCTTATGCTTGATTTGAGGAAGCGAAGCACGTGATGTTCTTGAAGTTGGAGTCTTGGAAGAAAGCTTGTATTTTCGAAGAACTTTGATCTTCGAGGTTGGTTGACTTCAGGAGTTGAGGAGGCTTCTATCTCTTGGGAGAATCCTCTCTAGACCAATGGAGTTAAAAATTTCCAACCCCCACAAATGAAGAGAACTCCTTTATTTATAGAGTTCCCTGGTGGGCTTTTATGGACTTGAGCCTGTTCTGGTCCATGGACCATACCCATGGGCTCAATCACATGGATTTGGGTCATATTTTATTTTAGGCTAAATTAAGTTTATTTTTGGGCTCAATTGAATTTTAGCCTAACTAAATAATATTTAATTGAATCAAAATAATTAATTTGACCCAATTGTCATAATAAAGACACGTGACATCATTAGAATTGTTTTATTTGTCTTTAAATTTAATTTGGGACATATGTCAATTTTTAGTTAATCCCAAATATAATTATTTTAGTAAATGATGTGGCAATTTGTGATTGGATCTAAAATTTCTTATTCAACAAAGTTATTATTAAAAAAATGAGTAGAATAATTGGAGTGAATCAAACTCAACTTGAATATATACCTCACTTTTGTTGTGCGTATAAAGTTTTGCTGTAGGTTTCTTTTTCTAGTCAATGGTCTTTCTCCTTTAAAGCTTTTACTTTTATTGCTCTTTATTTGAACATGAGAAGAAAATGCTATCCAATATCATATCATCTATAATAAGAACATGAGAAGAAATGGAAACAACTATACTACCAACCTTTGTATCATCTCATTGCTTGTTGACCCTTCTAGTCATTAAACAACAAAAAATAATAACATTTGTATGCATGTATAGGTAAGATTTCAAATATTAACGAAGATGAAGATATCAAGATCTTAATTTTCTACAAATCTCGATACAAATATTAGTAATATGTCGAGTTTCATGGATATTTCAAAAATTATATAAACAAAATAAATATAAATTAGCAAATAAGAACTTTTTGTTATTTACATGTTTTTGTTGATATTATATTATTATATCATGATATTTTGATGTTTATTTTTTGTGTTTCGCAGATTTTGTTATGATACATAGAAAATATTGATTCTCCATTCATATCATATATATCAAATTCATAAAATCTAATTAGAAATATTTCAACGAAATTTTAATTCTATGATTTTGAGGGAGCAACTATTTTTTGTGATACGAGAAATTTTCTTTTTTTTTTTTTTTTTTTTTTTTTTGTTATGCGTTTTCTTAATAATTTTCTAGTTTTATTTGTTATGTGGTTGAGTGAGTTGTAAAAGAGAATTGAAAAAGTATAGTCTCCGATACTTCGAATATTGTTCTAAGTGATATCCTCTTTCTTATTTTTAAAATAAAATATAATTTCCTTTTCGTTAATAATTATATTTCCCTAATAAAAAAAAATTGATAGGGAAAGTATATAATTCTAACACCTCCAAACCAAACAAACCCAAAAGTTTTATAAAAGGGCACAAGAACACAAATAAAAGTGAAGCTAATTACTTAGTTTGAAATTAAATAGATTATTGTACATGAAAAAACGGTTGAAATTATTTATAATATATAATAAAATTTGAAATTCTATCATTGACAGACACTACCGGTGTCTATCACTAATTGATATTGATAGACTTCTATCATGTCTACTAGTGATAGATTTACAATTTTGTTGTATTTTGTAATTATTTTAGTTCATTTTGCTATATTTAAAAACGTCTCTCAAAGTTATTGTATTTTTTTAGAAAAATAACTAATGATAGTTAATTTTTTGTTTGAAAAAAATTCACAAAATAAGAGATATTGGAGTGCATCAAAGAGATCTCAACTAGGTTGAGAGACACCCTTGTAGCATCCACATCCCTAAGACCAAAAGCGATGTCATTAACCAATAAAAAAGTACAAAGTCAAATTGGAGAGAAACTTGTAAAATTGTGAATAGGTTACAAAAGTGTATGTCAGTTAAGCGACATAGAAGCGTTGTTACAAGTGATGCAAGATTAAGAATAATATCTATCCAATGTGAAAAGAAGACTTTCCACCATTTTTGAAAGTAGGATCATTTTGCTTCGACCATAAGCACCACAACCAAGCTTCGATAAGGCAACCAAAAAAAGTGCGTTCCTCTGTGTTGTACTGTTATTTAAATTGAGGAGCTTTAAAAGAACATCATCCGAAAAAAAAAACAAGAGGATCCCATTTTTCTAAAGTTATATAACTATATCACAATTCAATTGTGATCGTGTGAAATAAAAATTCAATTAGGTAGGGAAAATGAAGTATATTACAAAAGTTTGTGTTCATATTCATATTCATTTTGATTTTGTTTTGCTTTTCTTTATTTTCCTCTTTTTGGGGAAAAGTGGGGTTTGCTTTTTATGGATTTTGAAATCACTTTGACACGGTTTGGTTTAATTAATTTATTAGAGAGACACGTACTCTTCTTTTTCTCCCTACACCGTTTTAAAATATCATTAATTTCTTCTCCCTAGTTTTCACACAACCTTTTTTCTTTTCTTTTCTTTTCTTTTCTTTTTTTCATTTTAAATATTGCCTTTTTTTTTATTTATTGATCTTTCATATTTTTGACGGTATGTTAAATTATACAATATAAGTTGTACTTTTTTAAAAAATTGTATACTTAAAACAACCTTGAATCGGTCGGTTTCAATTATGTCCTTTCTATTTTAAATGAGAAATTGCATTGGGTGGCACAATAAAAATATAATTTAGCAATATTAGCACTAACATTTTCAATTTTACAAATATAGCATCTTTTTAATTTTGGTTGATATTTCTTATTTTATTTTTTTCATTATTCTAAAATTGCCTTTCTCTGGTGTTTTCTCTTCCTCTTCCGTTTCTTTCTTTATCGTTCTCCTTCATTCTCTTTCAATCTTCGTTTTCTTCTTCTCTTCTCCGTCGTTCTTCTTCGCCTACTTCTCTTCTTCTCGTCTTTTTCTGCCTCTTCTCCACCGTCCTTCTCTTCTCTCTTCAGTTTTGTTCTTTTAGATTTCTCCCTCTTTGTCGACTCTTTTTTTTTTTCTTTTTATCATCTTCTCATCGTCTTCCTCTCCTATTCTCCTCATTTTTTCTTCAGGGAAAACAAGAATTATGTATGTATTTCTTTCCCTTTTTTAAAACCCTAATATTATTTTTGTGAATTGCTCATATATTATTTATTAAAATTAGGGCTACGATTTGTTCTTCCTATCTCTTTTATTTGTTCTTTTATTTGTT